>NW_012102310.1:1514581-1534464 GCF_000951045.1 Mandrillus leucophaeus | reverse complement strand
GCCAGGCCGATCTCTCTTAAATTTTTAAGTGCACAATATGGTATTGTTAACCATAGACACAATGGTGTGCAGCAGATTTCTAGACCTTATTCATCTTATATAACTGAAACTTCATACTCATTGAACAGCACCTCCCCATATCCTACTCTTGCCCCTGGCAACCTCCATTCTACTGTTTCTATCAGTTTGACTATTTTAGATACCTCACCTTTGGCCTTCAGTGAGTGGCTTATTTCACTTAGCATAATGTCCTCGGGGTTGATCCATGTTGTCACGTAAAGCAGAATTTCCTTATTTTTAAAGGCTGGATAATATCCCATTGTGTGTATATACCACACTTTATCCATTCATCCATCAATAAACATTTAGTTTGTTTCCATATCTTGGCTATTATGATAATGCTGCAATGAACATGAGAATGTTTTATGTCTTTGAGATCCCAATTTCAATTCCTTTGAATATATAAACAGAAGTGAATTGCTGGATCATATGGTAGTTCTATTTTTAATTTTTTGAGGACCCATCATACCATTTTCCATAGCTGCTGAACCACTTTAAATTACAGTGTACAAAGGTTCCAGTTTTTCCACATGTTTGCTAACCCTTATGTTTTTTGTTTTTATTTTTTTCATAATAGCCATCCTAGTAGGTGTGAAGTGATATCTCACTGTGGTTTTGATTTGCATTTCCCTGATGATTAGTGATGTTGAGCATCTTTTCATATACCTGGTCATTTGTATTTCTTCTTTGGAGAAATTTTTACTTAAGTCTTTTGCCCATTTTTAATTGGATTATCTGAGAATTTTTGCTCTTGAGTTGTAGGAGTTCATTGAATAGTTTGGATATTAATCCCTTGTCATATACATGATTTACAAATATTTTCTCCCATTCTGTAGATTGCCTCCTCACTTTGCTGACTGTTTATTTTGCTGTGCAGAAGCTTTTTAGTTCAATTTAATTCTGCTTGTCTAATTTTGCTTCTGTTGCTTGTGCTTTTGCTGTAGTATCCAAGAAATTGTTGCCAAGTCCAATGTCATGCAGTTTTCACCTATGTTTTCTTCTAAGTGTTTTACAGTTTTATAGTTCTATATTTTAAATTTCAGTCATTAATCTATTTCAAGTTGATTTTTTTGTATGGTGCAAGATAAGGCTCCAATGTCATCCTTTTTGCATATGGATATCCACTTTTCCCAGCACCATTTGTTGAATAAAATGTCCTTTCCCCTTTGTGTACTCTTAGCATCCTTGTCAAAGACCAGTTGACAGTATGTGTGTGGATTTACTTTGAAGATCTTTATTCTGTTCCATTGGCCTGTATGTCTGTTTTTATGCCAGTTCCATACTGTTTTAATTACTATAGGTTTGAGATGTATTTTAAAATCAGGAAATGTGATGCTTCTGTGTTCTTTCTCAAGAGTGTTTTGTCTATTCAGGGTCTTTTATGGTCCCATATGAATTTCAGGATTTTTTTTTTCTATTTCTATAAAAAACACCACTGAATAGGATTGCATTGAATCTATAGATCACTTTCAGTAGGATAGACACTTTTTAAACATTAATTCTTCCAATCCATGAACACAGGATGTCTTTCCATTTGTGTTTTCTTTCATTTCTTTCATCAATGATTTGTAGTTTTCAGCATACAAGCCTTTTGCCTCCTTGGTTAAATTTATTCCTGAGTATTTTATTCTTTTTGATGCTATTATAAATGGGATTGTTTTCTTAATTTTTCTTTTCAAATAGTTCATTGTTAGTGTGTAGAAACAAAACTGATTTTTTTTTTTTTTGAAATTTTAAGGTCAGTTTGTCAAGTTCAATGATGAAAGCTATCAGAAGAGTATTCTCCTGAAAATAATTTTTCTTAGAATAAAAGAAAGGAAAATCAAAACCCTCTGAGCATAGCCACAGATGCTGTGGCAGTTAAGCCTTTCTGCAGATGGGGACGTCCATTAGTCAGCTGAGTCACTCTCTGGGTCAGCAGGATTGTAGCCCGGATCATCCTCATCATCCTCCAGCTCCAAGTCATCCATTTCTTGGAACAAAGACTTATCCACCTCCACATTGTTTCCAGCATCCTCCAAGAACTGGATATCAGATGTGTCAAGATTATGATCTGTTCAAGTAGTTGTTTCCCACTTAATTTATTTTTTCTTGCTCATTCTTCTTTTATGCTTTTCTTTTTAAGTTCCAAGAATTCTTTATCAAACTTGGCCTTCCAATTTAAGAAATTCTCTATTGTAATTGGGATGCCATGGAATAATTGCTTTTCAACCTTTTCTGCTTCTGTTTCTTGTTTTCTTTTCTTCTTCTCTTCTAGTTTTTATCTGATCTACTATATCATTTAATTTTTCTTGCACAGCTGTCACTGGAGTAAAGATCATCACCATACCAAGATTTTCTTCAGCCTGTACTGCTAGTAATCTTAAAATGTCTGAGACATCATTCTCTTCCAGATTTTCCGGAGGGAATATTTCATAAAGGGGAACTTCATCTGGGTATTTTTCACTGTATGTAAACTTGAGGGTAGTCTGGACAGTTTCATCATTTTCTCCAGCCTCAGATGTCACAGTAATGGTGAAACTGGGTGGATTTTCTGATAATACCATGAAGGAGTCAGGGTAGATGGACTCCTGCGCTGCTTCTGGCCGTAGTCTGTCATCGTGGCCCTTGCTGCTGCCAATGGATCGCCCAGACACCTAGGCGGCGCACAGCAGCGGAGACAGCCGGGAGAGCGCGAAACTCCCCGAGATGGAGTTTCGCTCTTGTTGCCCAGGCTGGAGTACAATGGCGCGATCTCGGCTCACTGCAACCTCCGCCTCCCAGGTTCAAGCGATTCTCCTGCCTCAGCCTCCCCTAGTAGCTGGGGATTACAGGCGCATGTCACCATGCCCAGCTAATTTTGTATTTTTTTGGTGGAGGCAGGGTTTTGCCATGTTGGCCAGGCTGGTCTCGAACTCTTGACCTCAGGCGATCCGCCCACCTTGGCCTCCCAAAGTGTTGGGATTACAGGCGTGAGCCGCCGTGCTCGGCTCTGTATTCACTTATTGGTTCTAAAATTTAACAATTATTTATTAAACATTTGTTCTGTGTAAATGTTGGAATCACTAACCACAACATAGAGATACGTTTTAAACTGTCACTCATATTATTTGACTCAACTAAATAAATAATCATAATACTTTGAATTCTAACCAAGTTAATCAATTATAAGATTTTCCTATAAGCCATTTCACAAATTTCTGTGTTTCATTGAATTGTGGACACAATAAGTACTGACTACTTAGAGCTGGAATGAGGCACAGGGTTTGCTATATTGACAAGTCACACCTGACAGTACTCTACAATCCTATTTGAAGTGAAGTGAGGACAGTTTTTTTGCACTCATATTTTTTAGAGTGATGTAGATAAAGCAAGACCAGAGAATTAAAGAGAATATGTATAATTTAGCATATGTGGTAGTCAACTTTCAGGAAGGCCCCCAGTGACTCTTGTCTCCTGGTACGCACGCCTTTGCACCCTCCCACCGTGAGTAGAGCTGACCTGTGGAACCAATGAGATATTGTGGGAAAATAGTGTGTGACCTTTGAGTCCAGAGCATAAAAGGCATCACGGTTTCTACCTTGTTCTCTCTTGGATCCGTAGCTGTTGGGGAAGCCAGCTGCCATATCATGAAGACATTCAAGCAGCCCTGTGGAGAGGTCTGCCTGGCAACAAACTGAGACCTCCTGCCAAGAACCAACACTACTTGTCAGGTATGAAAGTGAGCTGCCTTAAAAGCGGATCCTCCAGCTCCAGTCAAGCCTTTAGATGGCTGCAACTGCACCTGACCTCTCAACCACGAGCTTATGAGAGACTCTGAGCGAGGACCACCCGCTTAAACGGCACCTGGTCTCCTGACACACTAAAACTATGTGAAAATAAGTATTTTTCTAAGACGTAAATTTTGAAATAATTTGTTATATAACAATATAGTATAGTGTGTAAAACCTGAAACCTCCAAAATCATTTACAGAGTTATATGTGTACAAGAATCCAGCAAGATCAAAATGTTTAACCTGACTTAGCAGAACTGGTTTATTTCTAAACTTTGCTTCCTTAAAAGTAACGTGTGACCTATTTTGTTGATATTTTTGTTGGAGGAGGAGGAGAAGGTGTGTGAAAATTTCTTCTGTCCAGGAAATTTGAAGACAGCGGTTCCCATTTGTGAAGAGAATCAGTGCTAATAAGTTGGGGTCAGCCTTCAAGAGCCATCAATATCCTTATGAAACAGAAGATAATGGGATTTTGTGTTAAGAAATAATGAGTATTTGAAGCAACAATGTATATATTTTAAAGTAGGAAGAGAGCAAGAGTATGGATTGCTGGATGTGAGCTTGTCTGAGAATGCATCCTGCTTCCAGGAAATGGCAAATGCACTCAGAGAAGAAAAGATTCCCCTGCAAGAGCGAGATTCCTCAGGAGCCTCATGAATCAGAGACCTCTCAACACCAAGAGCCTTGCCTCATTCTGTATTTGAGAGCAAATTTCTCTTTTGCAGCAGCACTCCATCATTTTACTACTCCTTAGGAGCTTAAGGTGTGGTCATGGCAGCAGTGCCACTAGGTTTTACTCTTTGCCATTTGACTCGCACCGTCTGCAATTTTCCAGGGCACCTGTAAGCCCAGAGGAACCTCCTGAGCACCCATAGGTGGGGAGGTAAGTGGAGAAAATCAGAAAGGCTTGACTGAACAAGCTTAAGACCCTCTCCTCCTCCCAACTGAGACAGCAATCAGTGAAAGCCCTTCTTATATGTGTATGCACTTTTTTTCAAGGGAGAAAGTCTGCAGCTTTCATTAGAGTTTCAAAGGCTTGTATGATCCAAAAAAGGTTGCTCAAATCTAAGAACATTTAAAATGTTAAATCCACTTTTTTTTTGAGACACTCTTGCTCTGTTGCCCAGGCTGGAGTGAAGTGGTACGATATTGGCCCACTGTAACCTCCACCTCCGGGGTTCCGACTGTTCTCGTGCCTCAGCCTCCCAAGTAGCTGGGATTACATGTGTGTGCAGCCATGTCTGGCTAAGTTTTTTTGTATTTTTGTAGAGATGGGTTTTTGCCACGTTGTCCAAGCTGGTCTCAAACTCCTGGCTAGTCATGTGCTTCATGTACATTATTTTATTTAATCCTCGTAGCAAGCCTAAGAGGTAGGTGAGTTAACCCTTTACAGTGAGTTAACATAATGACTATGTGGGATCTCTAATATATGGGGAGTCTGTAGACATCTACACATTAGGTGGTTTGCAAACAACTAATGATGCATCAACAATTCCTGAAATCAAATATGTAGACAACAACTAATAGGCCATGAATTTGATATATGCTAGTATGTGTCATGACTGGACAGAAAGACATACTTTTGTTGCTTTGAGATTAACCCTCGGATCCAATGTCAAATACACTATTTGCTAGCTTTTTTATGACAATTCAACAATGTCAGGAAAGTATTTTTATAATTGGCTATAATTAATGCATAGCTGTAAGAGGAAGTAAATGAATTTTTATTAAAAATAGACCTTTTAGATTGCTACCATCCGGCAATTAAAGCAGTTGAGAGAAGCTTTATGCTATAGCCTTGTGTATAAATTAGGGGAAAATGTGAAAAAGTCAAAACATGCTCTCAGTGACCTCCCACATCTTTTCCACACCACTCCCTATTATCTGCTTGCCTCTTCTATGCTGACATATACTTAAGGTCATTTATGTTTTTCTGAATGACCCCTGGACTACAGGACTAATGTCCACACATCACTCACCCAAACCTACATTGGGAATAAACTGGACTTTCGTTGCATTTTGTCTTTAAAAGAAAAAAGGCCACTGATTTGGCTGTTATGAATAAGAAGGAACTGGTCCCACCTACCTAATGTTTACTTTCCTCTGACCCCTGATTCTAGGCCAGGACACTTTCATGGTTCAGATACACTTACCTTAGGAATGAAAAGGGCGACAGTTACGGTGTTGAGTGCCTCGACTCGGCAATGCTGGACCCCTGCCAAGACTCCTGTTGAGGAAGATATTAAGAGTAAATTTTGGCCAGGCACGGGGTTCATGCCTGTAATCCCAGCACTTTGGGAGGCCGAGGTGGGTGGATCACAAGGTCAGGAGTTCAAGATCAGCCTGGCCAATATGGTCAGACCCCATCTCTACTAAGAATACAAAAATTAGCTGGGCATGCTGGCACACACCTGTAGTTCCATCTACTCTTGAAGCTGAGGCAGAAGAATTGCTCGAACCCAGGAGGCAGAGGTTGCAGTGAGCTGAGATGGCACCACTGCACTTCAGCCTGGGCAACAGAGGGAGACTCCATCTCAAAATAAATAAATACAAGTAAACTATTTTTTATCAGAACTTCATTAGTACAGTATAGATGTACAGTAACTATTGTAGGCCTAGACTTTTATCAGACCACTTTCAGAATCTTCCCCAGTCCAGCTGTCCCTGACCCTTTCCCCAGGTTCCTGGTCCATCATTGTAGAGATGTATCCTGACTGTTTTATGTCCTAAGGTTATTTCATCAGGAACCAGGGGCTCCACTCATTGGCTTATTTACACCTTGGAATCAAACTTAGAGTTGGAATTCTAACTGTAGTTGGCTCAGCTGATTTATCTTATGTAGGAGACAGTTTAGTAAGTCAAAATATTTTTCTATCCAGACTTCTCAGGCCAGACGCACTACCTCCATGCGCTGTCATCTTAATTCTATGACCTGAGGAAAGTTACATAAGTTATCTGTGCTTACATAGTTGCCATGCTATTTATTTTCATCTTGCTCAGGCTTAAATAGCTCTGATAGCCATTTCATTGGTTGTGATACTGTGTGGGGGACTTTTTAACTTTCTTCCCTCCATATCTGAGCCCATTTTGGTTTTCATTCTTAGTTTCTGTTTGAGGACAAAGTATTTCATCTTCTCTTTACTTTTATGTACCTCAAGAAAAAGGGTGCAGAAGACATAAGCTTGACTGAGACAAGCAAGACAGGCTGCCTTAGAAAACCTGGATCCTGCTCTCTTTGCTGAGTTGTTATTCACTCCATCTAGGTGAGAATTACATCTTATTCGCATAGGTGAATATCTGCAGACATCAGTTTCCACATGTTAATGAGTATCCCCAGAGCCTTCACTTTCATGAGAGTTAGTCCCATAGTTCACTTTCCCCATCTCATCTGACTTTCTCTCAGCCACTTGTAGCAATGTAAAGTGAGAAAACGGAACATGTACGAAGACCCATTGAGTTTGCTTGTCTACAAATTTGGGGATATTCATGTGAATCTCAGAATTTGGTATATTTATCAGTATAGCTTGAAGTGGGTAAATGGATGAGAGGGCAGAGTCAGGATGTAACCCATTCATTCTCTTCTGCTCTGTTTCATAGTATGTCTTTGTGTGCCTGTTTTTTATTTTTCACTTTTTCACTCAAGGGTATGCCCCCTTCATTTGTTGGTTTTTGAATTGGTAAATTTTCTTGATTTTTTTAAACAGATATTAATGTAGAAAATGTCTGTGATGTAGTTAGCCCCTTGGACATCTCAGAAATCCCCCAAACATGTGAGTTTTCCTCCACAACTGCTTAGCTTTTGATATGCTGCTAGAATCAGATGCTCTAGAGAATATTTCCAAGTCACTGAACCTCAGAGTCCCCTTAATTCATCTGCCCCTCATTGTTGAGGTGTATTCTTTCTATAATTGGTTACTTCATTCATTGCATGATTTTTCCTCATTTTAGCCTCTGAAATTAATCTCGAATTCAACTTTTGTTAGTTTTTTTGAGTACGATGGCGCAATCTCGGCTCACTGCAACCTCTGCCTCCCAGGTTCAAGCCATTCTCCTGCCTCAGCCTCCCTAGTAGCTGGGATTACAGACACCTGCAACCACGTCCAGCTATTTTTTGTATTTTTAGTAGAGAGGGGGTTTCACCACATTGGCCAGGCTGGTCTTGAACTCCTGACCTCAGGTGATCCACTGCCTCAGCCTCCCAAAGTGCTGAGATTATAGGCGTGAGCGACTGCACCTGGCCCAAAGTCTCTTTCATCTATATAATTCTAATAAAAGTAATAATATCATCCTAGATAGATAATAATTTCCTTTTAAACTGTCATAATGAAAGACCACAGTCTCTGCAAGTAACCTTTGCTTTGTTCTGTGACAGTTTTTATGATCGGAAATTTCTTCCTGATTTTTATCCTGAATCCCTCCTACTATAGGTCTTCTTTTATTTTTCTCAATTCTCTTAACAGACTATTTATCTTCCTTACCTAAATCATTCCCAGACAGGTGAAGTCTTACTGGTGAAACCTTAGAAAGCACTTCCATCAGTAAAAACCCTTTTTCCGACTTCTAAATAATTAATGCACATGGTAAATGAGACGAGGCACGGTACAAACACCCAAAGGCAGTCTCAGGGAGATAAGAGGAACTAAACTGTTGTAGTTGCAATATCTGGTATTCCTTAGTTTTCTACTCTAAGTTTTAACCTTCTAAGCTTCACTCAGACAGAAGATGGCATGGCTAAAGATATTTCACTAATAAAAGTGAAATCATCTATCTGAATTTAGGGCCTTTTCCATTTTAGGCCATCAGCAATGAGTTGCCATATTGTCATATTCCCACAGAATCCTATTCAAAATACCTGCCTATCTAGAAAGTCAACATTTTTTTCATTTCTTTGATTTTTTAAATCAGTTTTTTAATTCCAGAAGTAATAACTGCACATACGTTAACATTTTTAAAAAATAAGACAGATAATTAAAATAAAACTATTTTCCTCCCTACTCATTCCAACACTTCCAAAAATTTATCATGATTAATCATAGTTTTTCCAAAATCTTAAGATATATGCATATATATCCATAAAACATGATATGTTAACTGTGTGAACTGTTCCACACCTTGCTTTTTTCACTTAAGAATTTGTCTTAGATAGACTTTTCTTTTTTTTTTTTTTTTGGTGACAGAGTCTTGCTCTGTCGCTCAGGCTGGAGTGCAGTAACATAATCATGGCTTACTGCAGCCTTGACGTCCTGAGTAGCTGGGACTACAGGTGTGTGCCACCATGCCCAGCTAATTTGTGTATTTTTAGTAGAGACAGGGTTTCGCCATGTTGGCCAGGCTGGTCTCAAACTCCTGGACTCAAGTGATCCTTTCACCTCCACCTCCCAAAGTGCTGGGATTACAGACATGAGCCACCACGCCCATCCATCTTAGGCATCTTTCCATGGCAGCACTTATACTTCTATTTTATTCTATTTAATGGCTTACCTAGTATGCTCCTGGGTCCTTTTATCTCAGTCAGAATATTTTGGGCTTTAAGTAACAGTTAAATAAAGTGGCCTGCATGATAAAGGCCTTTATTATTTCTCACAAAAAGACGTTTAGAGTCAGGTTTAATTTAACAGTTTCATAATATCATAAAGATCCAAGTATGCTGTAGGCTAATTCAACAGCTCAGTAATGTCATGGAGATTCAGTCAGATTCCTTCCTCTGTTCTGCTATTCTCAGCTAAAGGTGAGAAACCGCATGTCCTCAGGATAGCTGCAGCAGCTCTGGGCATTATACATCACACAGCCGTATCCACAGGCAATAAAAGGACTGTTCCTTCCCATGGGCCTCTTTTTTGAACTAAGGAACATCTGCAGATCACATTTGTCAGGACTTAATTACATGTCCATGCTAAAACCAATCTTTGGTCAAAGGAAATGAAACCACCCTGATTACCTTACATGAAGGGTTGGCAAACAATGGCTTACAGGTAAAATCTGATTCATTGCCTGTTTTTGTATGGTCTGTGAGCTATGAGTTTTACATTCTTAAAGGGTTGGTAAAAAATAAAAAGAAGAGTACTTTGTGATGTAAGAAAATTACATGAAATTCAAAGTTCGATATCTATGAAGAAAGTTTAGGTATTCTTAAAGAATGCTTTTACACTACAACAGCAGAATTCAGTAGTTGGAACAGAGGCCATATGGCTCACAAAGCCTAAGATATTTACTATCTGGTCCTTTACGGGAAAAGTTTGCCAACCTCTGGCTTAGATGATCACCTGAGGCCAAGGAGCCTCTCCCTTGAACACAAGACTCCCTTAAACACAAAACTATGTAGTCAGTAAGCACAAACAAAACTGGGGCTTTCCCTAGCAAGGCTGGAAAGGGGGAGAAGAAATGGATTTGGATAGGTAGTCAACAATGTCTGTTTCATGTTACCACACATTTTCTCAAGAAATTTCAATCAGCTCTCTGAGAGCAGCTTCATCTTTAAATGAATGTTCATAGGTAACAGCAACTCATGCATCAGTGTTGGAAAGTGAGCTCATTTTCACATTGCTTCAGGTTAGGCAGAAGGTTTGGTAAAGGGATTAACTTAATTGCTTCCTTGTTGTTTACAAAAAGAAGGCCCAGTTGGCATGCCACATAAAATCTTCTGTATCTCACTCTTGTTTACATTTCCAACATCCCCTGCCACCGCAAGTACATGAATCTATTGCTCCTTCCATTGTGAAACACTTGAAATTCCCTGAATTTATGAAGACTTTTCCTGCTACATTGCCTTTGTCCATGCTGTTATTTCTACTTGGAACACCCTTTCTTCTTGTCCACCTGGACAATTTCTTAGGTGAAACTTTAAGACCTAACTCAAGTGTTACTTTCTTTGAAAAACCTTATAGGAGCACATTTGGGGCTCTATCTTACTTTGTTGCCTTGGCTTGGGTTGCCTAAAAAGAACCTAAACAAGGGTGCTCTCTCTTTCATTTATTTTGAGAGGTAACGCCAGAGAACAAGAGTTGGGAGTGGGAGACCAGGAGTAAACCACAACAAGAAAACCAATACAGAGGTGCATTATTTAGCTGGTTACCTTTTTAGGCAGTGGGGACTTGGGCCTGCTGGAGAACTTCTGAGGAGCCAGAATTCAGAATTGTTTGCTGAGACACAGAAGAAGGGATAATCTTATCCCCTACTGATATGCACTTGCACCAGGAAGTGTTTGCTCCCTCATACTCCCGTGTTTGCACAGCAGAGAAGCCTCGGGGTAGAAAGCAAAAGATACCTAGTGCAGCTATCAGATGTCATCCTGGCTCAACTGGTAGCTGTGGGTATGAAGTGGGCAAAATATGTCTGATATACCCCATATGGTGTATTTCTCAGATCTGCTAGGAATCTTCATCATATGTAGTCTAGTACAGAGCCTTCAAGGTGGTAACTGACAGCAATACCTATGGAAGATATTATACAAAAGTGTTGGAGGAACAAGCAACAGTTCCTGATGTTGTAATTGTTTTCATAATTGATATTCATCCTCTCTCTCTTCCACCACAACTTGACCTAGGTTGTTTGCCTAGTGGATTGTCCAGCTCTTCATCCTGGAGGGGCTGGTACCTTTAGTTGCTTTGGCATTATTGGATAAGGGCTGTTGCGTTTTCTCATTTATGATACCATTGGGTATGAAAACACCTTGCTACTCACTGACTAGCCATGTCCATTGGCACAATGCCATCGGTATAGCACAATATTCTGCAGAATGCCAAACTGATCAGTGACCTATGGACAATGTATATTGTGATGCAGAGCAAGAAAGTTAACATAGTCCTGCAGCAAGCAGTGAGTGTGTGCTGCTCTTCTTCCAGCATAAAAGGCAACTTCTTTTTTTTTTTTTTTTGAGACGGAGTCTCACTCTGTCGTCCAGGCTGGAGTGCAGTGGTGCAATCTCGGCTCACTGTAAGCTCCGCCTCCCGGGTTCACACCATTCTGCTACCTCAGCTTCCCTAGGAGCTGGAACTACAGACGCCCGCCACCACGCCCGGCTAATTTTTTGTATTTGTAGTAGAGACGAGGTTTCACCGTGTTGGCCAGGATGGTCTCAATCTCCTGATCTTGTGATCTGCCTGCCTCAGCCTCCCAAAGTGCTGGGATTACAGGTGTGAGCCACCACGCCCAGCCAAAAGGTAACTTATTTTGCTCCTTTTTATTCATAGGGATTGAGAAACCTATTCACTAGAGCAATAACCACATATCAGGCACCAAATACTGTTGTCACGTTCTAGTAAATATACAATCCCCTACATAGCACCTATGATTGGGGCTGTTTTTAGATAAAGCTTACAATAGTCCACCATTATTTCCTATGAAGAATCTGGTTTTTGCACTAGCCAAACAGCCTAAATAGGCAAATTGAGCCAACATGTCCACATCTATTGAGTCTTTGAAGATGACACTAATCTTTGTATTTCCTCTCAGGAAGTTGTATTCCTTCTAATTCACTGTCTTAGCCAGTGAGAGTGTGCAGTTTCAGGGACTTACCCTGGTTGTTCCTATCATAATAACTCTCACTACACGTCAGGAAACCAAGGTGAGGGTTTTTCCAGTTGTTAATATAGCCATTCCAATTGTTCACTTGGGAAACTAGGGATATAAGCAGAGGGTGTGTCTGTGACTCTGTTAGACCATAGTGAAATGAACCTGGACCATCTGTTCTTTGTGCCCACTCGACTTAGAAGCATGTTTCTAGCTTCCTGGTATTAACATTAGCTCAGAACTTATTATGCAACCAGCCTTGAAATGTCTGAATGGTTCCCTTTATTTTTCTTTTCTTTACCATTTTTTTTTCCTTTTTTTTTTTTTTCTTTGTTTGAGACAGGGTCTCACTGTCTCCCAGGCTGGAGTGCAGCGGCATAATCACAGCTTACCCACCACAACCTCTACCTACCCAGGTCAATCAATCCTCCCCTCTAGCCTCCCAAGTAGCTGGGACCACAGGCATGCACCACCAGACTCAACTAATTTTTGTATTTTTTGTAAAGATGTGTTTTTGCTATGTTGTCCAGGCTGGTCTCGAATCACTGGGTTTAAGCAATCCTCCTGCCTCAGTCTATTTAAGTGCTGGGATTATAAGTGTGAGTCACCATGCCCAGCCCCCCCTTTTTTTTTCAATGTACAGTGATATGGTTTGGCTCTGTGTCGCCACCCAAATCTCATCTTGAATTGTAATCCAGATTGTAATCACCAGGTGTCAAAGGAGGGATCATGTCGGAGGTGATTGGCTCACGGGGGTGGTTTTCCCTGTGATGTTCTCATAATAGTGAGTGAATTCTCATGAGATCAGATGGTTTTATAAATGGTAGATTTTCCTGCGTTCTCTGTCTCCCTCCTGCTGCCTTGTGAAGAAGGTGTCTGCTTCCCCTTCATCTTCCACCATGATTGTAGGTTTCCTGAGGCCTCCCCAGCCATGAGGAAGTGCAAGTCAATTAAACCTCTTTCATTTATAAATTACCCAGGCTCAGGCATTTCTTTATAGCAGTGTGACAACAGACTAATACATATAGTTTCTCCATAAATGGGTTGTCTTAGTCTGTGTTGCTGTAAAGTAATACCTGAGGGCTGGGTAATTTATGAAGAAAAGAGATTTATTTGGCTCACAGTTCTACAGACTGTACAAGAAACATGGTACCAGCATCTGCATATGGTGAGGGCCTGAGGTTGCTTCAACTCGTGGTGGGAAGGGAAGGGAAGCCTGTATGTTCAGAGATCACATGGAGAGAAAGCAAGGAAGAGGGAAGATGTGCCAGGCTCTTTTTAAAACCCAGCTCTGGCAGGAATTAATGGAGTGGTAACTCACTCATCCCTGAGGGACGACATTAATGTATTCATGAGGGATCCACCCCCATGACCCAAACACCTTCCAAATAGGCCCTATCTCCAACATTGGTGATCAAATTTCAACAAGAGGTTTGGAGGGGACAAACATGCAAACCATAGCGTGGATGTGTGTCCTTTTGTGGAATGAATGGGGAAGTATATAGTGAATATACTTTGTGCTATTATTGCAGGGCCTTTACTCAGCTTTCCTTTCAGGTGATGAGCTCTGGTTCTGAGAAGTCCCTTAGTCTGTAAACTGGCTGAGGGGCTGCAATTTTCCAATGAGACAGCTGACATCAGCCTTCTGCTCACCAGCTGTCGGTGTTTTCTTTTTATGTGTACAGGTCAAGTAATACGCTAGTTGATGCTCATTTAACTTGCCCCAAGAAGCGCTATGGTCTTATTAGTCACTATCACAGAGCCCTGTGGGTGAAGGCATTCTGGTTGCCACTCTGGCCTTGCAGCCCATTATTATAATTATATACTGTTTCCTTCTGTCAGTCAAGCACTACCATCTGGCCTTTGCTATTTTGGATTCTTATCAACCCAGTTGATATTAGGGAGTCCAGTTCCATAATATCATCTCTGATTGTCAACTACAGTGGATGGCCACCACAGAACTTCCCATGGATGCCAATGGCACCCTCATCAGTGTGTTTCTTACTTCCCTGGAGATGGGTATGTCCTCTGAACACTTAGAAGGAATATTTGGTCACATGATGGGTTCTCAGGTCATATATTACAAATTTACTCTAACATTCTAACATCCTGGATCCTTCTGACACCTTTCTCTAGGCAGTCAAGGTATTTCTAGAATCTCTCCCTCATTTGCTATAGGCCCTCATCCTGTCCAGGCTCCAGGGAACCATCCCAGAAGTATATTAGGTCCAGCTCCATGTGTCCTTGCCATATCATGAAACTCCAAGTGTTTTCCAGAGTCAATATGTTCTCTCCTGTCCACCTTTATATTCTCCCCTCCTTGGCCTAACACTTTCGAGACCTACTCCCATGCCTGTATCCCCTTTTCCTTCAGGTAAATATTAGCCAGGTTTACCATTCCTTGTTTAGGTATATGCTATTCCTCATCTGAAGTATTTGCAGGGTCTCCACACAAGGGGAGGCTGTTCTGTTCCAGCAAAGCAGAAGGAGCTACTTGTTCCAACACAGAGTTCAGAAGAATCTGAGAGTGGAAATTTCTCAGGCTTTTCCACCTAAATCCTACCACTACAGGTCTCAGGATTCCATTCTTTCCCTACCAGGGCCTTGCTGGCATAGAAGACTTGTCAAGGGAGTGCATTTCCTTTGCAGCTATGTTACCTTAAAGGTCAATCCTGGGTCTCATAATCAGCACAGTTTGCTCTAGGGATACAGAAGACAAGCATCTCTTTAAATACTACCTTAGAGACTTTCCATATTTCATGGCCTGCCTTGGAAGTTGGTAACTTGAACCTGTCACTTACAAAAAAGCTTAGGGGGTGGGGGGCGATCTTAATGAGCCCTTAACAAAAGTGAGCCAATCCACACGTCTTATGATTACCATTGCCTTCAAACCGTTCAAAGACCATCCCTACTCCATGTTGTAAAAATTGAATACAACATCTAATCCAGACTTTGTTTTGTTATAATAGACATTATTTCAGGACCACTGGCAAAAGGATGTGTATATAATCTATAGATTAGACAATACTTTTGCATTAATGTTAATTACCAATTTTGATCATTATTCAATGGTTATGTAAAAGAAGATGTCTTTGTTTTTAGGAAATATAAGACGAGGTGTTTAAAAATGATGGAGCATCGTGTCTGAAATGCTCAAAGAGAAAATGATAATAAAATGTTAATGTCTGAGGAATCTGAGAATGTAAAAGACGTGGCATTTTTTGTATGGTTACTGCAACAAAGATCTGTGATCTGACCGACCAAAATAGATGCCCCTTTATCAACTAAGATAGACCCTAAGGTTAAGGAAACAAAAGTTACCTACAGGTTGAGGGTTCAGAGCTTGGCTGGCATGGCAACTTCCTAAAGCCCTATGGCTACAAAAAAAAAAACAAACAAACAAAAAAAAAAACCTTCACTCTTGCTAAACTCCCTAATAATAGGAGCTACCAGGAAAATTGTCAGACCCCTCCTAACTCTAATTTGCCACCCAGACCACTGCAATGCTGATTGGACAGAGAATCTGCCTTACAAACATCCTTTCCTAATAAGCAACTGCAGACCTTAAGCCAGCTTCAGCCAGTTTATAGAGACTGTGTACAAAGTGTCTTTGTGTTCTATAGTTTACCTTTTGATGTAAAGAGCCAATTCCGCCTAATTCTAATGCTAAAACCCCTCCCCAAAGTGAACATGAGATATATGTTACACACGTTTGCCCATTATACGAGACTCAACTCCCCACATAAATATGTATAGCTTTTCCCCTAAACCTGCTGAACATGTGTGACTCTATTGTGTAATACAGATCCTGTGAGGCATAAAACCAACCTGCCTTTTCACTCTTTGAAGAGAGCACCTTCGGTATACACCAAAGACTGTCCTTTCTCAGTCTGCAAACTGGTATCACTAATAAAACTCTTCTTTCTGTTCAGGCATCATGGTGGGCTTTTGGTTGACATATCTGAAATTATGTCAAGATGTAAATTTTAAATTTTAGGCAAAAGAAATGGATATATACGTATTTATTTAGATATATGGGTATATACATATATATGAATCTATCTATCCACATATCTATCAAGCACCTAGCACAGTACCTAATGTCATACAGTAGGTTATCAGTAAATGTTCTAGAAGTCAACAGAGAAGTGCTCTGAAGCAAACCAAGGGCAGGTTTCTAGATGACCTAGCACTTCCTTTTCCTGTGATGATAATGCAGGATGCCCTGTTTAGGATTTGAGCTCTTTCACCATAAGCTAACACAGAATTTCTAAATGAAAACTGTGCTTTAAAAATGTAGGTTGAATCAATGGGCAATTAGGCAGCTATATAAAAATACAAAGATTATATTATTGGGCGAGTGCAAATAAAATCACATAAAGTGAAAAGGTAAAAAATTCTGTATACTCTGGAATTTACTACAATGGTCACATGTGGAAAGAGAATGAAAATAGGCCAAAAAAAAAAAAAAATAGGAATAGTTGTCTAAGTAAAGGAAATAGAGATAGAATTCTCTGGAAATGGACTTAATTTTTATTAAATGAAAACAAGAATACAGATTATGTCTTACTCATATACATATTGCCAGTGCCCCTCTCTTCTACCAGGTAGGGAGAGCTTTCCTGAGAAGGAAGCCCACACTCAGAAAAGCATGTGAGAGCAAGTGGAAGGTAAGCCCTGAAGAGTCAGCATTGGTCTCATTGATACTTGAGAATTGTTAATCTCTCAGCTTCCCTTTATATAAACTGGTGATTTTTTTTTTAGCCAGAACTTATATTGGGGCTCAAACAGCAACATCTCCAAATGAAGACGTCAGAAGTCCAAGTTTTTTCTCTGACCTTTTCTCCCCTCTGGTCTGTCAGTCTCATTCTTCCCTGAGGCTCACCATAAAAGTGAGAATCTCTCTTCCCTAAGGCAGTCATAGAAACCAGAACCATTTTCCCCTAAAGCTAGCCATTAAACCTAAAAATATTATTCTAACTTCCTCCTCTCCTTTTCTGAGTAAAAACTGGCCATAGAGAAATTCTCTGACCTACTTGTTTAACTGTAGGTCATAAGACCTCCATTCCAGAGAGGGTCCTGCCCTATACCCAGAGGGAAGGAGTGCAACACAGTGAGGCCAAGAAGAATCTAGACAAACAGGCCTTGTTGGGTTTTCCCAACTCGGTTGTTAGCATTAGATCGTACCTTTCTTATCCACTTGTTATTTCTTTGTGGCTGTCCATAGTCCGGTGAACTTCAGCATAAAAATGAACAATTTCTCCTGTGCCTTTGGGTCTGAAGGCTCTCATATATACATGCTAAATAAATTTGTATGCCTTTTCTCCCATTAATGTCTTTTGCGATTTGGTTTTTCAAAAAACTTCAGAGGGCCAAGGTGAGCACTCCTTTGACCCCCACACTTGCAACCAAAACCACCACCACCACCAAGCATACAAAAACTAACAGTTGGTTTGTTATACTCAGGATCTTCTGCATGTTGGAGATCTATTTACCTTGAATTTTAACAAAGGTAAATAGGTCTTTTGCTTAATTTTTGTGTGACATTCCTGTACTTAAAGTCTCCCCAGAACTAGTGATTTTCTCTTTGCATTTGACTAGCATCTTTTGTTTTTTTTCACAGCTGCCCCTGAGATCTGGGCCAATCCCAGCTTTCTAGTTTTACACATGGCATAATCATTTTGTTTCTTACCCCTTATGTTCTTACATAACCTTTGAAAAGATGCTTTCCATATTGTTGGCATTGAGCGAACCCATCCTCTGTTTTTTATTTTTGAGATTTAAAGTTACAAAAAACCATATTATTGTACTGTTTTTGCAAGATGATGTGAGGGGATTCAGGGCATCATGGTGGACGGGAGGCAGGACTATATAGTATGCAGAGGCTTGCATTGTGAATTTTAACTGCAGATCAACTGCAAGAACAAACCAGCAATCCTGAGAGGACCTACAGACCCTCTGAAGGAAGCAGACTACTCCTGCAGGACCCGGGAGACACCCCAAATACTGTGAGTGCCACAACTGCAGAAGTGGGAAAGCCAGACCCTCCTCTCCTGAACACACACCCCACTGGAGAAGCTAAAGGTCTATTTCTGAGAGAAGTTTCCGACTTCACCTAGAGCAGAGTCAAGTTAGAGAGCTGAGCAAAAAAACAGACATAGAGGAAGCAGCAGAAAGGCCCTGGGAGCTTGCTGGGTCCCCAGGCAACCTATTCCTGCCTGGCACCACAGGGATCCAACAGGAGGGTGGCCAGAGGAGCAGGGGTAAAACTCCACAGGGAGAAGGAAAACTCTAGCTGAACTTTGTAACAATTTGAACAGGGTGAGAAGCCTCCTGGCCAGAACTAGGGGGAGGGTGAGAATTCAGTGTGCAGACTTCACAGGCTGAGGAAGAACTAGAGCCCTTTTCTTTCACAGCTGGGAGGCATATAGCCTCGGGCAAATTTTCAAGCCCGTCTTGCCCTCTGCCTGGAAACAGACTTGGGGTTGCTGAGGCAGGCACAATGGGAGTGAGACTAGCCCTTCAATTTGTGTGGGGGAGCTGGGTGAAGCCTATGACTGCCGACTTTCTCCCATTTTCCTGACGACCTGCATGACTCAGCAGAGGCAACCATAATCCTCCTAGGTACACAACTCCAGTGACCTGGAAATATCACCCCCATCCCCCATAGCAGCAGCAGCAGCAAGACCTGCCCAAGGAGAGGCTGCGCTCAGACACACCTAACCCTACCCTGATGGTCCTTCCCTATCCACCCTGGTAGTGGAAGACAAAGGGCACATAATCTTGGGAGTTCTAGGGCCCCGCCCACCACCCATCCCTCTCCACACTACTGCAGCTGATGGTTTCTGGAAAACACCACCACCTGGCAGGAGGCCAGTCAGCACTAAAATAGAATATTAAACCACCAAACCTAAGGACTTTCACAGAGTCCATTGCACATTGCACCCTCCGCCTCCTCCACTGGAACAGGTGCTGTATCTGTGGCTGAGAGACCCATAGACAGTTCACATCACAGGACCCTGTGCAGACAACCCCAGTACCAGCCTGTGGCTGGGTAGACTCGCTAAGTGGCTAGACCTAGAAGAGAGACAACAATCACTGCAGTTTGGCTCACAGGAAGCCACATCCACAGGAAAAGGGGGAGAGAACTACAACAAGGGAACACCCCATGGAACAAAAAAATCTGAACAACAGTCTTCAGCCCTAGACCTTCCCTCTGACAGAGGCTACCCAAATGAGAAGGAACCAGAAAAACAATCCTCATAATATGACAAAACGAGGCTCTTCACCACCCCCCAAAAACTACACTAGTTCACCAGCAATGGATCCAAACCAAGAAGAAACCCCTGATTTACCTGAAAAAGAATTCAGGGAGTTAGTTATTAAGCTAATCAGGGAGGGACCAGAGAAAGGCAAAGCCCAATGCAAGGAAATCCAAAACATGATACAAGAAGGGAAGGGAGAAATATTCATGGAAATAGATAGCTTAAAGGACAAACAATAAAAAATTCAGGAAACCTTGGACACAGTTTTAAAAATGCAAAATTCCCTGGAAAGTCTCAG
>NW_012102310.1:1512221-1514531 GCF_000951045.1 Mandrillus leucophaeus | reverse complement strand
CTGATGGTCCTTCCCTATCCACCCTGGTAGTGGAAGACAAAGGGCACATAATCTTGGGAGTTCTAGGGCCCCGCCCACCACCCATCCCTCTCCACACTACTGCAGCTGATGGTTTCTGGAAAACACCACCACCTGGCAGGAGGCCAGTCAGCACTAAAATAGAATATTAAACCACCAAACCTAAGGACTTTCACAGAGTCCATTGCACATTGCACCCTCCGCCTCCTCCACTGGAACAGGTGCTGTATCTGTGGCTGAGAGACCCATAGACAGTTCACATCACAGGACCCTGTGCAGACAACCCCAGTACCAGCCTGTGGCTGGGTAGACTCGCTAAGTGGCTAGACCTAGAAGAGAGACAACAATCACTGCAGTTTGGCTCACAGGAAGCCACATCCACAGGAAAAGGGGGAGAGAACTACAACAAGGGAACACCCCATGGAACAAAAAAATCTGAACAACAGTCTTCAGCCCTAGACCTTCCCTCTGACAGAGGCTACCCAAATGAGAAGGAACCAGAAAAACAATCCTCATAATATGACAAAACGAGGTTCTTCACCACCCCCCAAAAACTACACTAGTTCACCAGCAATGGATCCAAACCAAGAAGAAACCCCTGATTTACCTGAAAAAGAATTCAGGGAGTTAGTTATTAAGCTAATCAGGGAGGGACCAGAGAAAGGCAAAGCCCAATGCAAGGAAATCCAAAACATGATACAAGAAGGGAAGGGAGAAATATTCATGGAAATAGATAGCTTAAAGGACAAACAATAAAAAATTCAGGAAACCTTGGACACAGTTTTAAAAATGCAAAATTCCCTGGAAAGTCTCAGCAATAGAATTGAACAAGTAGAAGAAAAAAAATCAGAGCACAAAGACAAGGTCTTCAAATTAACCCAATCCAACAAAGACAAAGAAAAACTAATAAAAAAATATGAACAAAGCATTCCAAAAGTCTGGGATTATGTTAAATGACCACACCTAAGAATAATTAGTGTATTATTCTTCCTCTGAAGAAGAAGAGAATTCTAAAAGACTGAAAAACATATTTGGGAAAATAATCAAGGAAACTTCCCTGGCCTTGCAAGAAACCTAGAAAACCAAATATAAGAAGCACAAAGAACATCTGGGAAATTCATCACAAAAAGATCTTCACCTAGGTACATTGTCATCAGGTTATCCAAAGTTAGGAAGAAGGAAAGAATCTCAAGAGCTGTGAGACAGAAGCACCAAGTAACTTATGAAGGAACACCTATCAGATTAACAGCAGATTTCTCAGCAGAAACCCCACAAGCTAGAAGGGACTGGGGACCTATCTTCAGCCTCCTCAAACAAAACAAATATCAGCCAAGAATTTTGTATCCAGTGAAACTAAACATCATATATGAAGGAAAGATATAGTAATTTTCACACAAACAAATGCTGAGAGAATTCGCCATTACCAAATCACCACTACAAGAACTGCTAAAAGTAGCTCTAAATCTTGAAGCAAATCCTGGAAACACATCAAAACATAACTTCTTTAAAGCATAAATCACACAGGACCTATAAAACAAAAATACAAGTTAAAAAGCAAAAACAAACAAACAAAAAACCAAAGTACATAGGCAACAAAGAGCACAATGAAACCAATGGTACCGAGGGGCACACCCAAGATGGCCAAAGAGGAACAGCTCCAGCCTCCAATTCCCAATATGAGGGATATAGAAGATGGGTGATTTCTGCATTTTCAACTGAGGTACCAGGTTCATCTCACTGGGGCGTGTCGGACACTTGGCGCTGGTCCGCGGGTGCAGCCCGACCAGTGACAGCTGAGGCAGGGCAAGGCATCACCTCACCTGGGAAGCGCAAGGGGGAAGGGAATTCCTGTTTTTAGCAAAAGGAAATTGAGACACACAACACCTGGAAAATCAGGTAACTCCCACCCTAATACCAGGCTTTACCAAGGGTCTTAGCAAACGGCACACCAGGAGGTTATATCCCACACCTGGCCCAGAGGGTCCCACGCCCACAGAGCCTCCCTCATTGCTAGCACAGCAGTCTGAGATCTAACTGCAAGGCAGCAGTGAGGCTCGGGGAGGGGCACCCACCATTGCTGAGGCTTAAGTAGGTAAACAAAGCCTCCATGAAGCTCGAATTGGGTAGAGCCCACCACAGCTCAAGGAGGCTGGCCTGCCTCTGTAGGCAGGCTACTACATGACAAATGCACAAGCTTCAGTAACTGACTCCATCAACTGGAAGAAAGAGTATCAGCGATTGAAGATCAAATGAATGAAATAAAGCGAGAAGAGAAGTGTAGAGAAAAAAAGA
>NW_012102310.1:1508917-1510406 GCF_000951045.1 Mandrillus leucophaeus | reverse complement strand
AAAGGCCTTTGACAAAATTCAACAGCCCTTCATGCTAAAAACTCTCAATAAATTCGATATTGATGGAATGTATCTCAAAATAATAAGAGCTATTTTTGACAAACCCACAGCCAATATCATACTGAATGGGCAAAGACTGGTATGGCCAGGTGTGGTGGTTCACACCTATAATTCCAGCACTTTGGGAGACTGAGGTGGGTGGATCACGAGGTCAGGAGTTCAAGACTAGCCTGGTCAACATGGTGAAATCCTGTCTCCACTAAAAATACAAAAAAAAAAAAAAAAAGAAAAAAATTAGCTGGCACAGTGGTGGTGGGCACCTGTAATCCCAGCCACTTGGGAGGCTGAGGCAGGAGAATCTCTTGAACCTGGGAGGTTGAGGTTGCTGTGAGCTGAGATCACACCACTGCACACTGCACTCCAGCCCAGACAACAGTGTGAGATTCATTCTCAAAAAAAAAAAAAAAAAGAAAGAAACTGTGGTATATATATGCAATGGAATACTATGCAGCCATAAAAAGGAATGAATTAACAGCATTTGCAGTGACCTAGATGAGATTGGAGACTATTATTCTAAGTGATGTAACTCAGGAATGGAAAAGCAAACACTGTAAGTTCTCACTGATATGTGGGGGATATAAGCTATGAGGATGCAAAGGCATAAGAATGATACAATGGACTTTGGGGCCTTGGGGGGAAGAGTGGGAGGGAGACTAGGGATAAAAGACTCAAATATGGTGCAATGTATACTGCTTGGGTGATGGGTACCCCATAATCTCACAAATCACCACTAAAGAACTTACTCATGTAACCAAATACCACCTGTACCCTAATAACTTATGGAAAAATAAAATAAAATAAATTAACAAAAGAAAGATAATGTGAGTTTAAAGAGGATGCCAATCTCTGAAACTCTAATTCTGGGTTTTAAGAGTGAAAATGCAGATGCAAGCAGACTGCCACTTTGCATTGTGGAAAAGGGGAGGCTCTATGGGGACCCAGATGAACTGAATATCTTTTCTCATATCAAAAATCACTATTTCATTATATTTTGAACTTGGCAACAATCTAGTTCTAAATTTAACTGCTGTCTTTAAAAATTTCAGGCATTAGCTGAGTGCAGTGGCTCACACCTGTAATCCCAGCACTTTGGGAGGCTGGGGTGGGTGGATCACTTGAGGTCAGGAGTTTGAGACCATCCTGGCCAACATGGTGGAACCCCATCTCCACTAAAAATACAAAAATTAGCTGGGCATGGTGGCAGGGGCCTGTAATCCCACTACTCGGGAGGCTGAAGCAGGAGAATCGCTTGAACCCGGGAGACAGAGGTTGCAGTGAGCCGAGATCGCACCACGGCACTCCAGCCTCAGCAACAGAGCCAGACTCTGTCTCAAAAAAAAAAAAGGCCAGGTGGCTGGGCACGGTGGCTTAAGCCTGTAATCCCAGCACTTTGGGAGGCCGAGACGGGTAGATCACGAGGTCAGGAGAT
>NW_012102310.1:1501739-1504172 GCF_000951045.1 Mandrillus leucophaeus | reverse complement strand
CCAAGATCATACCGCTGCACTCCACCCTGGGTGATAGAATGAGATCCTGTCTCAAAAAAAAGAGTGAAATGTAAAGGTTGGTAACTTTTTAATCTATATAGATAATGCAAGTAGTAATGTAAATGAACTACTAAACTCAGTTTTATCTTATGAGATAAAGTTTATTGTATGTGATTATGTGTGTGTGTGTGTGTGTGTGTGTGTGTGTGTGTGTATTTTTTTTTTCTCTTGAGACAAGAACTCACTCTGTCACCCAGGCAGATTTTAGTGAAATTTCAGGAGGGTAAAGGGAAAGTTTTTCCTTGGCCCCTGTACAACTTATACACCCCTTATTTCCCTGCTTCCAGTGCAGGGGAAGTACAACTAGTAGCACAATCTCGGCTCACTGAAACCTCTCTCTCCTACTGGGCTCAAGCAGTCCTCCCACCTCAGCCTCCCCAGTAGCTGGGACTACAGGCATGCGGCACCATGCCCAGCTATTTTTTTTCTTTTTTTCGTACTTTTAGTAGAGACGGAGTTTTGCCATGTTGTCCAGGCTGGTCTCGAACTCCTGAGCTAAAGCGATCAACCTGCCTTGGCCTCTCACAGTACTGGGATTACAGGCGTGAGCCACCGAACCCAGCCAGAAATATATTTTTAAAAGCCAACAGAGAAGCTGCTTCTATACCTTGTCTCCAAGTCCATATATTCTCCTATTGCCATCTTTGAAAGGACAGCAGAAGCTATTTTGCAGGGCCAGGGCTATGGAATTTTCCTCACTTCCTGTCTCTGCCCTACAGAAAGCTGGGTTATTTGGAGTAATGGACAGGGGTGTTGATACTATGTATGCTGTGTCTACAGAGGAAAACATTACATGTTATAGTGGGGGCAGCCGTACTTCCCCTGCACTGGAAGCAGGGAAATAAGGGGTGTATAAGTTGTACAGGGGCCAAGGAAAAACTTCCCCTTTACCCTCCTGAAATTTCACTAAAACTTGACTCAAAAAAGGCAGATTAATTGGAGAAAAGGCATACAAATGTATTAACATACACATGGTGGAGAAACACAGAGTGATTATTCCCAATCCTCAATGGGGTGCAGAAGCTTATATATCATCTTGAGGTTACAGAAAGAATGGGGGGCTCAGAGCATGACCAAATACAGGCTATGGTGACAAACCAGGTTATGGTGGCTAGACAGGTCATGGGAGGGAGAGAAGAGGAGGGTTGGCCAGCAAAGGTGGTCTTGCTACGTAGATGAAACCTCACAGGTAACAGCCCTCAGAGAGGGTAAATGATGCTAAATATTTCTTCCAAACTTTTAAGATGTCAGACTCTCCATTAATCTTTCCTAGATCTGAACAAAGGAAGGCCCGGCTGCATCAATGCAGATTCTCTACAGATGCAAATCTGCCCTGCAGAAGACAGCTTAACTACTTCTGTTTGTTGGCCCTCTGAACAGCCATCTCAAAATATGTCAAAATATATGTGTGTGTATATATATATACACATACATATATATATATGTGTGTGTGTGTGTATATATATATATGTGCCAGAAGATGCTTAGACATCCTGAAGTTTCTTTAGGTATTAAAGTCTTCTGAGGTTGAAGTGGAGCTCATGACTCAGGAAAGAAGATGGTACCAAGCCATAATCGGGGGAAGTAAGGGTGAGAGGAGGCTGCAACGCCGAGCAGAGGAGGCAGGAACCGGAGCGCGAGCAGAAGCTGGGTGGGCACCATGGCTGGGATCACCACCATCGAGGCGGTGAAGCGCAAGATCCAGGTTCTGCAGCAGCAGGCAGATGATGCAGAGGAGCGAGCTGAGCGCCTCCAACGAGAAGTTGAGGGAGAAAGGTGGGCCCGGCAACAGGCTGAGGCTGAGGTGGCCTCCTTGAACCATAGGATCCAGCTGGTTGAAGAGGAGCTGGACCATGCTCAGGAGCGCCTGGCCACAGCCCTGCAAAAACTGGAAGAAGTGGAAAAAGCTGTTGATGAGAGTGAGAGATGTATGAAGGTTATTGAAAACCGGGCCTTAAAAGATGAAGAAAAGATGAAAGTCCAGGAAATCCAACTCAAAGAAGCTAAGCACATTGCAGAGGAGGCAGATAGGAAGTATGAAGAGGTGGCTCGTAAGTTGGTGATCATTGAAGGAGACTTGGAACGCACAGAGGAACAAGCTGAGCTGGCAGAGTCCCGTTGCTGAGAGATGGATGAGCAGATTAGACTGATGGACCAGAACCTGAAATGTCTGAGTGCTGCTGAAGAAAAGTACTCTCAAAAAGAAGACAAATATGAGGAAGAGATCAAGATTCTTACTGATAAACTCAAGGAGGCAGAGACCCGTGCTGAGTTTGCTGAGAGATCGGTAGCCAAGCTGGAAAAGACAATTGATGACTTGGAAGATAAACTGAAATGCACCAAAGAGGAGCACCTTTGGATGCTGGACACAAA
>NW_012102310.1:1499664-1501689 GCF_000951045.1 Mandrillus leucophaeus | reverse complement strand
AAAAGGCAGATTAATTGGAGAAAAGGCATACAAATGTATTAACATACACATGGTGGAGAAACACAGAGTGATTATTCCCAATCCTCAATGGGGTGCAGAAGCTTATATATCATCTTGAGGTTACAGAAAGAATGGGGGGCTCAGAGCATGACCAAATACAGGCTATGGTGACAAACCAGGTTATGGTGGCTAGACAGGTCATGGGAGGGAGAGAAGAGGAGGGTTGGCCAGCAAAGGTGGTCTTGCTACGTAGATGAAACCTCACAGGTAACAGCCCTCAGAGAGGGTAAATGATGCTAAATATTTCTTCCAAACTTTTAAGATGTCAGACTCTCCATTAATCTTTCCTAGATCTGAACAAAGGAAGGCCCGGCTGCATCAATGCAGATTCTCTACAGATGCAAATCTGCCCTGCAGAAGACAGCTTAACTACTTCTGTTTGTTGGCCCTCTGAACAGCCATCTCAAAATATGTCAAAATATATGTGTGTGTATATATATATACACATACATATATATATATGTGTGTGTGTGTGTATATATATATATGTGCCAGAAGATGCTTAGACATCCTGAAGTTTCTTTAGGTATTAAAGTCTTCTGAGGTTGAAGTGGAGCTCATGACTCAGGAAAGAAGATGGTACCAAGCCATAATCGGGGGAAGTAAGGGTGAGAGGAGGCTGCAACGCCGAGCAGAGGAGGCAGGAACCGGAGCGCGAGCAGAAGCTGGGTGGGCACCATGGCTGGGATCACCACCATCGAGGCGGTGAAGCGCAAGATCCAGGTTCTGCAGCAGCAGGCAGATGATGCAGAGGAGCGAGCTGAGCGCCTCCAACGAGAAGTTGAGGGAGAAAGGTGGGCCCGGCAACAGGCTGAGGCTGAGGTGGCCTCCTTGAACCATAGGATCCAGCTGGTTGAAGAGGAGCTGGACCATGCTCAGGAGCGCCTGGCCACAGCCCTGCAAAAACTGGAAGAAGTGGAAAAAGCTGTTGATGAGAGTGAGAGATGTATGAAGGTTATTGAAAACCGGGCCTTAAAAGATGAAGAAAAGATGAAAGTCCAGGAAATCCAACTCAAAGAAGCTAAGCACATTGCAGAAGAGGCAGATAGGAAGTATGAAGAGGTGGCTCGTAAGTTGGTGATCATTGAAGGAGACTTGGAACGCACAGAGGAAAAAGCTGAGCTGGCAGAGTCCTGTTGCCGAGAGATGGATGAGCAGATTAGACTGATGGACCAGAACCTGAAGTGTCTGAGTGCTGCTGAAGAAAAGTACTCTCAAAAAGAAGACAAATATGAGGAAGAGATCAAGATTCTTACTGATAAACTCAAGGAGGCAGAGACCCGTGCTGAGTTTGCTGAGAGATCGGTAGCCAAGCTGGAAAAGACAATTGATGACTTGGAAGATAAACTGAAATGCACCAAAGAGGAGCACCTTTGGATGCTGGACACAAAGGATGCTGGACCAGACTCTGCTTGACCTGAATGAGATGTTGAATGCCCCAGTCCCACCCTGCTGCTGCTCCTCCCTCTGACCCAGACTCCGCCTGAGGCCAGCTTGCCGGAAGCTGACCTTTAACTGAGGGCTGATCTTTAACTGGAAGGCTGCTTTCTCCTTTCGCCGCCCCCTCCTTCCCTGTGTCTTTTTCGCCAAATTGTCTCTGCCTTTTTTCCGGACATTCCAGCTGGGCTAGAGGCTGAGCACCTTCAGAAACAACATTTAAGGGAATGTGAGAACAATGCATAATGTCTTTAAAACGCATGTTGTGATGTACACATTTTGTAATTACCTTTTTGTTGCTTTGTAGCAAACATTTGTAAAACATTCAAAATAATTCCACAGCCCTGAAGCGGCAATCGAATCCCTTTCTCACTTTTGGAAGGTGACTTTTCACCTTAGTGCATATTCCCCTCTCCATAGAGGAGAGGAAAAGGTATAGGCCTGCCTCACTGAGAGCCAAACAGAGCCCAGGGAGACTCCACTATGGGAAACCTCATTGCTCTGTACAAAGTACTAGCTAAACCAGAA
>NW_012102310.1:1495168-1498814 GCF_000951045.1 Mandrillus leucophaeus | reverse complement strand
CTCTAAAAGTGCCATCTCTGATGTCAGTGCTGGAGAAATCTTGAATAGCTTATGTACAAAACTTTTTAAACTTTATATTATCTTGAAACTTTGCTTCTTTGGGTTTGTGGCACCCTGGCCACCCCATCCGGCTGTGACAGCCTCAGCAGTCTGTGGGTTGGCAGGTTGTTGATCTTTTATAATTTCTTTCCCTACCCAGTCCCCATTTTCTGGTAAGCTTTCTAGGAGGTCTGTTTAGGTGTACATCCTGCAGCTTATTGGCTTAAAATGTTACTCTACTTTGATGTGGTCTCCTTGGGGCCGATTGGGAGAAAGAGAAATCAATAGTGCAACTGTTCTGATACTGAATATTGACAAGTGTCTTTTTGAAATAAAGAACCAGTCCCTCCAACCCTCAAAAAAAAGAAGCCATAATTGGTACAGAATATTATTTATATGTGTTATATATATTATATATATGCATATATATAATATATATAAGTGTATATACAATATATGAGAGAGAGAGAGTGTGTGTGTGTGTATATATATATTTTTTTGAGACGGAGTCTCACTCTGTCACCCAGGTTGGAGTGCAGTGGCATGATCTAGGCTCACTGCAGCTGCTACATCCTGGGTTCAAGTGATTTTCCTGCCTTATGCTCCCAAGTAGCTGGAATTATAGGCATGCACCATGACACCAGCTAATTTTTGTATTTTCACAAAAATATTTCTTCCAGACTTGGTTTGCCCATGCTGGCCAGGCTGGTTTCGAACTCCTGATCTCAAGTGATCCACCTGCCTCAGCCTCCCAAAGTGCTGGGATTACAGGTGTCAGCCACCATGCCCACTCAAGAAATGTATTCAGAGGTAAAATATTTTTATTTCTTTTACTTGCTAGATTTTGCCTATGACTAGAAGAATAAACTAAGTGTCCTCTGCTGCATACCTAAAAGGGTATTGGATACAGAACACAGGAAAGAAGATGCTGGAAATGCTGAGATACTGAGGAGGGATCTCTGGACCAGCCATATCAAGGCCCTGCAAATAACTGGGTATAGCAGTTGTTTGTTCCCATGTCAGTCTTCCTACCAAGCTAAAAGCTCCTGGGATACAGTTATCACAGTGATTGTCACATAGTAGGTTCTCAGTAAATACAGATTTGGTTAAATGGATGGATCAATAGATGAGTGACAGAAGAAAGACTCCTTAGAGACTTGCACAAACTCCCTAAATGAAGGGGGAGGATAAAATATTCAGGTGACATGAATCAGAGGGAATAGCAGAAAACCATGCCAGGGAGAATAAGAATGGGAATCTTGAGCTGTCTCAATGTACGGTACACTTGGGGGGCCTTATATACTTGGCTAACATAGGATAACCCAAAGAAATACATAACTGTAGAAGTCACATAGCTCAAAGTCAAGATGGGGTGCATCTAGATTTCCTCCAAAGAGAGGGAATTCCATTATTCCTGGTTGAAGAGAATTTTGGAGAGTTTGCATAAAATAACTCATGCCATTTGCCTGCTCAGAATATATTATTCCCTACCAATTCTATACCATCTTCTTTCCTGAGCCATGAGCCCCACTTCAAGCCCAGAAACTTTAATATCTAAAGAAATTTCAGGATATTTAAGCACCTTCTGGCACACTCAGGAGCAGAGCTGCTGCTGTTGCCACTATAACAAATACCGATACTCTTATCACCACTATTATCATGACCACCATAACCACTACCATTAGATAAGAGGGAAACCATCCAATAGTAAATCAGAATCCTAAAACATGTCTGGGATCTTGGTCAATCAGAATGGTATCTCTTCCTTTCTTGCTTTTGGTAATAAACAGGAGGAGGAGAGCAGAAGGGAGACAGAATTTTCCCTTTAGTTATATCCATATCTATAGATCTATGTTTATATTACTAAAAGTGTATTAGGGAAGCTTCAAGAATTGAGAAAAGAACTTTAAAGACCCAAAAGATTCTAGGGCTTCAGAAATTCAAGCTGGGATTCAATATCTCCAGGATTTTCTCTCTCACCCTTTCATTTTTGCTTACTTCTGCTTGACTTCATTCTCTCCTATAACAGATGGACTTTCCCCACTGATAGAAAACCTATCTGCCAGCAGCTTGGGCTTATATCATCCCGGTCATTTTCTCCAAAAGAGAGTATATATTCTCAGCTTCATTTTGAAGATTTCCAGGGAAAATTTTCAGAGTGACTTGTTATGTGCTTATCCCTGGACCAATCGTTATGATCAAAAGGATGGTTTACTTTGGAGTGGGCAGCCTATATAGCATGTCCACTCTTAGGGCAGGGAGTGAAGTCTTATGATCGGCAGCTCCACAAAAACCACATGGGATGTACGGTGGGGGCAATGATGCCCTTCTCCTGAAGGAAGGGAAAGAAAAAAAGATGCTTCAGATGTCCACAAAAATAGATAAAAAGTAGATAGATAGGCAGGTAGGTAGATATATAGATGGTAGAGAGAGAGAGGAAGCAGGTTCATTAGCTAACTATACAGCTAAGAAACAGATGTGTTAGTGCTCATATAGGGTTAAATATTTGTTCTCTTTTTTTAAGATTTATTTTTGCTATCTCTCCTATTCATTTTTTCAAATATATTATAAAATTGTTGTCATAAACCAAAGAAATAGAAAAACCTGTTTATATCTTAATTAGAATTTATGACATCCAGGAGTAATTAGGAAAGAACAGACATCTTCATAATATTCGACTTCCTGTCCAAATGTACAGCATAGCTTTACAACTTTTCACTCATTCAATCTTTTCCAATATCCCAAAAAGTTTTTGTAGATCTTTTATGTAATATAAGTGAGAGATTATTCACATAATAGCTAGCACCAAAACAGTCTTTGATTAGAAAAATACCTTAATAAGGTAGAGGTAGGGCCTCCACACAGTGTTGTTCAGTCTGTGCACTGCACAACTCTTGGTGCACCATTTACATGGACTACAATGTAAACAAATCCTCTGGAGTTATACACTGAAGCCACTATGAGAGGAAGATGAACTGTTCACAGGAGCCAAAGCAATGAGAAGGGAGGCTAAGTTGCTTGTATGAGAACATCAGAAAAGTTTGCTTTATCTCTTAAATGAGAACAGAAGAGAAAAAATAATCAGAAAGATGGTAAGGCCAAAAGAGAAGCTTGTGTGATGGTGGATGGATGCGTGGCACATTGGTGAAGTGGCCAGTGAGAAAACCTTGGTGGGATGAACAAGAGACTTTTAGAACAAGAATGTTCTACAATTAATTTTCAGTTATTTGAAATCATGAGTCAGATTTCTGCTACTTGGTACAGTGTTTTCATTCAAGGTTAATTTCTGAAGGGAGAAGGGAACAGAAAGCATGGGTTATAACCCAGCTTGTGTCAAGCTGAGATAAAGGAATACACACAATCACGCAGATAATAGAACAAAAATTCAGGGCCTGGGAATGAGAATTTGAGCCAATCATATCTGAAACTCAGTGTTCCAGGGTAGGGGAACCCCTGCTGATACCGAAATTGAATTTGTAATGACTTTATACCACTCTCAGGAGGATTTTGTAAATTACTTCGTGTTTTGTTTTGTTTTTCTTTTTTTTTGAGACAGAGTCTCGCTCTCTCACCCAGGCTGGAGTGCAGTGGCCGGATCTCAGCTCAC
>NW_012102310.1:1491850-1493998 GCF_000951045.1 Mandrillus leucophaeus | reverse complement strand
AATCTTGGCTTACTGCATCCATTGCCTCCCAAATTTAAGCGATTCTCCTGCCTCAACCTCCCGAGTAACTGGGATCACAGGTGTGCACCACTATGCCTGGCTAATTATCATATTTTAGTAGAGATGGGGTTTCACCATGTTTGCCAGGCTGGTCTCCAACTCCTGGCCTCAAGTGATCCACCCTCCTCAGCCTTCCAAAATGCTGGGATTACAGGTGTGAGCCACCATGCCCAACCTTGTTTTACTTTGTAAAGAGATATTTTGGTGTATTCTAGGTTGACCGGTTTTTTTCTTTCTGCCCTTTATTTATTTATTTATTTATTTATTTATTTATTTATTTTTGAGACAGAGTCTCACTCTGTCACCCAGGCTGGACTGAAGTGGCAAGATCTCGGCTCACTGCATCCTCCACTTACCAGGTTTAAGCATTTCTCCTGCCTCACCCTCCCAAGTGGTTGGGACTACAGGCCTATGCCACCACTCCCAGCTAATTTTTGTATTTTCAGTAGAGATGAGGTTTCGCCGTGTTAAGCAGGCTGGTCTCCAACTCCTAACCTCAGGTGATCCACCTGCCTTGGCCTCCCAAAGTGCTGGGATTACAGGTGTAAGCTGTCACACCCAGCCTCTTTCTATACTTTAAAGATGTTATAGTTTGACTATAATATACATATGTGTTTTCTTTATGTTTGTCTTGCCTGTGGTTGGTTAAGCTTCTTGATGTAAGTTGATATCTTTCAAAATTTTTGAGAAATCATTGGAAATTCTTATACTCCCTCATCTATCCTTCTTGGGCTCCAATTACATGTTTTAGAGCGCATCAATATTGTTCCAAAGGTCTTGGATATTATAGTCTTCATTTTAATCTTTTTTTCCTCTTTGTGTTTTAATTTGATAATGTCTGTTATCTATTGACCCAAATGTCTTCAAGTTCAGTGATCCTTTCTTTGGCCTATCAGTAATCCTTGATATTATTGTGTCAAGGCGGCTGTTAAGCCCATGGAATGAATTATTTTATATCATATTTTTTATTTCTAGCATTTCATTTGATTTTTTTTTTTTTTAGTTTTCATTTATCTGCTGAAATCTCCAGTTCAGACGTTGTCAATTTTTTTGTTTTATAGATAATTATACAAACACACACACACACATCTTGTATCTTGTATCTTGTATATATATAAGTATCCAAGCTGTGTATCAGAGGCCTCTCTGGGATTTTTTGTTTTTGTTTTTTTTAATGTTTCAAGACTTGTTTTTTGGCCTAACATATGATCTATCTTTAAGAATGGTCCAAGTCAGGCATGGTGGCTCATGTCTACAATTCCAGCACTTTGGGAAGCTGGGGCAGGAGGTCACTTGAGCCCAGGAGTTTGAGACCAGCCCAGGCAACAAAGTGAGATGCTATGTCTACACAAATAAAATAACGGACATGGTGGCATGTAGCTGTAGCCCCAGCTGCTTGGGACGCTGAGGTGGGAAGATGGCTGGAACCTGGGAGATCGAGGCTGCAGTGAGCTATGATTGTGCCATTGCACTCCAGCTTGGGCAGCAGAGCAAGACCCTGTGTCAAAATGAAATAAAATGGTCCATGTGCTGAGGAGAAGAATGTGTATTCTCTATCCATTGGATGAAATGTTCTGTAAATATATATTAGGTTCATTTGTTCTATAGGGCTGATTAAGTCCTATGTTTCTTTGTTGATTTTCTGTCTAGATGATCTACCCAATGCTGAAAGGAAGGTGTTGAAGTCTCCAACTATTATTGTATTGGGATGTATCTCTCTGTGTAGCTTTCATAATATTTCCTTTATATATCTGGATACTCCAGTGTTGAGTACATATATATTTACAATGGGTATATTCTCTTGCTGAATTGACCCCTTTATCATTATATAGTGACCTTCTTTGTCTCTTCTTTTTTTTTTTTTGAGACAGAATCTCACTCTGTTGCCCAGACTGGACTGCAGTGGCACGATCTCGGTTCACTGCAAGCTCCGCCTCCTGGGTTCATGCCATTCTCCTGCTACAGCCTCCTGATTAGCTAGGACTACAGGCACCCACCACCATGCCCAGCTCATTTTTTGTGTTTTTTAGTAGAGACGGGGTTTCACTGTGTTAGCCAGGATGGTCTCGATCTCCCGACCTTGTGATC
>NW_012102310.1:1472876-1491331 GCF_000951045.1 Mandrillus leucophaeus | reverse complement strand
TCCCTCCCTCCTTCCTTCCTTCTTTCCTTCCTTCCTTCCTTCCTTCCTTCCTTCCTTCCTTCCTTCCTTCCTTCCTTCCTGTGAAAGTGGTTTTCTCTGGTGGCATGTTTTAATTTCTTCCTTTTTATCTTTTGTATACCTGTGGTAGTCTTTTTTTTCAAAGTGAAAGTAGTCACTATTTATTAACTAATCAGATCACAAACATAAGCATGATAGTCACCTTAATTCATCTTTCTGATAAGCTTGTCGATATGGTCTTCTCTGTGGCCAGTATCTCCACCTTCTACAAAATGGGTGGTCTTCTTCTTAATTCTAGCTCATGGAGAGTATGATTTGAAAGGCCACAGAAAGTTATTTGCTTCTTGCAAGCATTTTCCAATAGTATCAATCTCATGAATCAGATTTGCCATGCAGATGATGCCATAGTTACCAAAATATCAAACAATCAAAGTGTTACCTGTCAAGACAGCTCACTTCTTATTGAATTTGCCATAACCATACTTGTAGATTGCTGACATCTACTGACTTCCTCACTGTTCACTTACTGACTTCAGGTTTGGGTACCCCCATGTAACATATGGTCCTACAATCCTCAGCATATTAATTGAAGCCTTGTTGAGCTTACCAAAGCTTCCACTGAAAATCTGAAGAAGGTGAAGAAGCTGCAATGCTTTTCAGACCTTTGGGCTCACACCATTGATACCTCTAATCCTGCTGACAAATGCCAATTTGGGCTCTGCAGGAAATAGAAGTTGCTAGCTTTTTTTTTTTGTCATCCTAGCCATTCAAATCTCAATTCTGTACGTTTGCCTATATTCCTTGTGAGAGTGCTTAGCTTTTTCGTAGATGAGCTTCCTTCTTGCCTTTCAGTGCATCTTTTGGGCAAACTTCTTTCTCAGATGCTTTATCTTCAGCTCTGCAAAATTCCTTCACTTTTTTTTTTGAGGGGATTCTAACACACCAGAAACCTTCTTCTTCTCTTTGATACCCTCCATGGTTCCAGCAGGAAAACAGGCCAACTCCACGTTGGCCTGTTGTAGGTCTTTTTATTTGAGGTTACCATGAGGCTTGCAAATGACATCTTATAACCCTTTATTTTACACTGGTGACAAGTTAACTCTGATTGCAAAAACAAACTAACAAGCAAAGAGAAAACTAATAAAAGCTCTATACTTTAATTTCATCCTTCCCTGCTTTTTAAATTTTTGTTGTTTCTATTTATATCTTATTATGTTGTCTATGTCTCAAAAAGTTGTAGTTATTATTTTTATAGGTTCATCCTGTAGTCTTTCTACTGAAGATATGAGTAGTTTATACACCACGATTACAGTGTTATAATATTCTGTGTTATTTTGTGCACTTACTAGGACCAGTGAGTTTTGTTCCTTCACGATTTCTTATTGCTCATTAACATCTTTTTCTTTCAGAATGAGGAACTCCCTTTAGCATTTCTTGTAGGTCGGGTGTGGTGATGCTGAAATTCCTCAGCTTTTGTTTGTCTGGGAAAGTCTAGTTCTCCTTCGTGTTTGAAGGATATGTTCACTAGATATACTATTCTAGGATAACATTTTTTTTTCTTCATCACTTTAAATGTGTCATGCCACTCTCTTCTGACCTGCAGGATTTCCACTGAGAAGTCTGCTGCCAGATACATTGAAGCTCCTTTATATGTTATTTGTTTCTTTTCTCTTGTGAGATGCTTTTAGTATCCTTTCTTTCTCCTTGACCTTTGAGAGTTTGATTATTAAATGTCTTCTGTTAGTCTTATTTGGGTTAAATCTGTTTGGTGTTCTATAACCTTCTTGTACTTGAATATTGATATCTTTCTCTAGGTTTGGAAAGTTCTCTATTATCTCTTTGAATAAATTTTCTACCCCAGTCTCTCTCTCTACCTCCTCTTTAAGGCCAATAACTCTTAGATTTGCCCTGTTGAGGGCAAATTCATTCTTTTTTATTTTTTTCCTCTCTCCCTGTGTATTTTCAATAGCCCGTCTTCAAGCTCACTAATTCTTTCTTCTGCTTGATCCATTCTGCTGTTCAGGGACTGATGCATTCTTCACTTTGTTAATTCAATTTTTCAGCTCCAAAATTTCGCTTGATTTTTAAAAATTATTTCAATCTTTTCATTACATTTATCTGATAGGATTCTGAATTCCTTCTGTGTTATCTTGAATTTCGTTGCACTTACTCAAAACAGCTATTTTGAATTCTTCGTCTGAAAGGTCACAACCTCTGTCATTCCAGAATTGGTCACTGATGCCTTACTTAGTTTGTTTGGTGAGGTCATGTTTCCTTGGACACTCTTGATGCTTGTGGATGTTCATAACTGTTTGGACATTGGAGAGTCAGACATTTATTCTAATCTTCACAGTCTGGGCTTGTTTGCACCCATCCTTCTTGAGAAAGCTTTCCAGGTATTCAAAGGGAATTGAGTGCTGTGATCTAAGTCTTTGGCCACTGCAGCCATGTGTGCATTAGGGGGCAACCAAACCCAGTAACACTGTGATTCTTCAGACTCGTAGGGGTACCGCTTTGGTGGTCCTGGGTAATATCTGGGAAAAGTCCCTGGATTACCAGTCAGAGTCTTTTGTTCTCTTTTCTTGCCTTCCCCCAAACAAATGGAATCTCTCTATGTGTGTTGAGCTACCTGGAGTTAGGGGTGAAGTGACACAAGCATTGTGGCACCACCACTGGGATTGCGCTGGGTCATACCAGAAGCCAGCATGGGACTGGGTCTTGGCTGAGGCCTATGGCAACCATTGCCTGGCTACTGCTGTTTATTTCAGGCCCAAGGGCTCTTTATTCAGCAGGTGATGAACTCTGCCAGGACCGGATCTTTCCTTTCAGAGCAGCAGGTTCCCTTCTGGCCCAGGGTGTGTCTGAACATGTTGTCCAGGAGCTAAGGCCTGGAATGAGGGCCTTGGGACTCTTCTTGGTGCTTTATTTTACTGTGGCTGAGCTGGTATCCAAGTTGCAAGACAAAGTCCTCTTTACTCTCTTCTCTCTTTTCCTCAAGCAGAAGGAGTGTCTGCCAGAGCTGAGAGCTGTGCTTCCTGGAATTGGGGGATGGGGAGTGATGCAAGCACTCCCTTGGCTGCCCCCGCTCATGTCTCACTAGGTGGCATGCACCTCAAGTCCACTGGCTTTAAGCCCTGCGCAGCACCAGGACTTGCTCAAGAATTGCAGTCCTGATGGCTTAGACTGCCTTTCAAGTTTATTGAGGACCCTAGAGCACTTTACCAGGCAAGTTAGGGGTGTTAGCAAGAACTTGGGGCTAGCAAGTTCTGACTGCTGGGATGGATGATTTCCTCTGGCTAGGGCTGCTCTAAATGCTCCCTCCAGAGCACCAGCTGAATTCTGCCCTGTGTTGCTTTCTGCTGCGATAGGCAGCACTGAGTTCCAATGCAAAGTACCACACTCACTCTCCTCTCCCTCCCCCTAAGCACACAGACTATCTCTCTTTGCCGAGCAGCACTCCTGAGGCATGAGGGAGTAGTGGTGTTGGCAATTCAAGACTGGCTTTCCTACCCTCTTCAGTGCCTCTTTCCTTGATAAGATATTAAAACCAGGAACCACGATCATGCATTTGATTTTTGGTACTTATGAAGGTGGTTTCTTGTGTGAATAGTGGTTCAATTTGCTTTTCCTGTTGGGGGTAGGGGGCGAGAAACACTGGAGGGCTGTATTTGGCCATCTTGCTTCAAGAGGCCTCTCTGGTTGGCTTAGTTGAAGACGACAATCCACCTGCTATGCATGAGAAAAGGTAGCATTTACGTCCAAAGACATTCGATTGTATTGCCACGAGTGTAGAAAAAGTGCTTAAACTCAACTATAAGGAAAACATCTTATTTTCAAGTAAGCAAAATAAAGTCTTCTTTCTTTTTTCAGTTGTTTTCACAATGGGAGAACAGAGAGACATTTCGGTGTAGTGTTTAAACAGATACAGTTTGGATTCAGGCAAACCGGAGTTGAATTTTTGGCTCTGCCACTTTGAAACTCTGCAGTCTTGAACAAGTTGCATGTTTCTCTAAGTCCCAGCTTCTTATCTGTAAAATATGGATAATTATAAAAATATCTCCCCCACAGGGTTTCTGTGAGGTTTAAATGGGATCATACCCAGACAATGCAGTAGCTAGCACAGGGTGGCCTTTCAGTTAATGCTATTTTCTTTCCCTTACACCCTGCCTCATCCTCATCCTCTTTCCTCCAGGCTCAAACTCAGAAGAATAGGGAATCAGTTTTGTCTTGATCACCGATGTATCGCTAAAATTCATCTCATCACAATTACTCAGTAAATATTTGTTGAAAGAATAAATGAACAAATCTCTTCTCTGAGTAAAGCAATTCAGAAAGCTGGGCTCTGCAGGGATCAGATTTGCTTTAAACTATATTTTCGTTTTTCAAATCGAAAAATTTATTTTTCAGATTTATTTTTGTAGAGGCAAGGTCTCACTATGTTGCCCAGGCTGGTCTTGAACCCTTGGCCTCAAGCAATCCTCTTGCCTTGGCCTGCCAAATGCTGGGATTACAGATGTGAGCCACCACATATAGCCAAACAATATTTTCAGAAGCCATACAGAAAAGGGAGTGTGTTACCAAATCCATTAGCCTTCAGAAGACTCTAAAAATGATAGTGAAATTCCTGGTTTATACATAGGCACTTCAAAGAAATTTTTCAAGACTACAGTGGAAGCAAAGAAGAGGCAACTTAATTTTATTGACACATAGAAGTAGTATTTTTTTTTTTTAACATTTCCTTCATTCATGAGAACAGAGAATCACCATGAGTCTTGCCTAAAGATATTGAATCAATGTGCTGCTTTAGCTAAAAATAGAAAGGAAAGGTCATCAAGAAGATCAACAAAATGTACATTAGTTTGTCTTTGGCTATGACAAGGCTCACCCTTGCCTGAAAAGTAAGTCTAATTCTATGATAACCACTGCTAAAAAATCAGAAGATGCAATTTCTTGATCCCACAAACATAAAATAGTTAGTATGCCTCTTTGTCCTCTTTGTTTCATAAGGGATTCTAAGAAGCATTTAAGGGAATGTAGAGTATGTGCTCGCTGGTAAAGAGTTAGTCATTTTATAATATGCTTAAAAATCACTTTATTTTTAGAATGTTCCCTTTTATCATTGACATCTTAATGTACTGTAATTTAAAGTTTTTGCATGTTGAATGAGCAGAGCACAAGCACTTCACAACGGTGAGAATAATTGCTACTTAAATATGCCATAAATCAATATATAATGCAAGGATACACAATAATGGTGCAGAACATTTACCACACTTTGATAGTAATAAAAAATAGTTTAAAAAGGGAGGAGGATGCTAAATGGAAGGCTCATTTTATTCTCACAGAGAAGGGCCAGAACAAAAAGAAAAAAGGAATACTCATTTTAGATATATTCTCTAGTTCTTTATTTGTTAACTAGTTCTTAACTATTTGTTAATGTGATACTCTAAACAGTAAAATCCATGATTTTAGTATGTGTGTATAAACCTGAAACTTACTTTTAGATAATCTCAGGGAGGATATAATTTCATACGTATAAGTACGAACCAAAATTTAAAGGAAAACTAAACTCCATTGTTTCTAAATTTAAAAACCTTTGCGTGTCTTTAAAAACAATTTTGTGCACAGTTGAACTCTCAGGTACAATGGGACTACGATGCTAAAATACTGCAAGTAAAAGTTTTGTTTGTTTGTTTTTTGTTTGTTTTGAGATGGAGTCTCATTCTGTCACCCAGGCTGGAGAGCAGTGGTGAGATTTTGGCTCACTGCAACCTCTGTCTCCCAGGTTCAAGCGATTCTCCTGCCTCAGCCTCCTGAGTATCTGGGACTACAGGTGTGTGTCACCATGCCTGGCTAATTTTTGTATTTTTAGTAGAGATGGGGTTTCACCATGTTGTCCAGGCTGGTCTCGAACTCCTGACCTCAGGTAATCCACCTGCCTTGGCCTCCCAAAGTCCTGGGATTACAGTCATGAGTCACTATTCCTGGCCATAACTTTTCTTAGAACTTAATTAGAGCAAGAAACTTCCAAAACTTTGAAGGAAGATGAGTATAGTGTGTTAAAGGAGGTAATTTTCCTTAATTGCTAAGTCCAAAGTTTACTAGCTTGTAGATAAAGTTTAGAAATTGTTTAAAATAAATCCATGTTTTCTCAGAATAGACTTTCTTGTCCTGTCATCCTTCTGGAACCTGGCATACTATACTGTGACAAGATCAACAGAGAGAGACTGTCTTCACATAAATAATGTAAAGGAGATTAATCAAGATAAAGGAAAATCTTGATTATTTTGCAGAGAATCTCTGAGGGCACTCCACATTGAGTTTTCTCTGGCACCTTTGGTCCTGCTCAGAGATGTCACTCAGGCCCCAGCCTCTTTTCATTTTTCTGCTCTCATGAATGGCGTGTTTCCCTTCATGCTAACAAAATAGCTGCCTCAGCTCCAGACATCGTATCTTTAAAAAAAAAAGTCAAAAAGCAAGCAAGAAAGAAGGTCAGAGAGCTTCTCCTCTATAGTTCTCTTTTTATCAGAAGGAAAATATTTTCCAGAAGCTCCCAAGCTGACTTCCATTTTCTCTTTTGTCTCAATGACTACAACTGTTTTACCCACCTCCCCAACCCAGTCACAACAAAAGAGATGAATATATCCATTGAATTACAACACTCACAATTTGTCCCCTGGGGCTAATAGAGGGGTCAACTTTCACTGAGTACATTGTTACCAAATCTTTGAATGAAATTGGATTCTGTTAGTAAGGAATAAGGTTAAGATGATGTTTGGTCTGAAACCAATAATGCCTACCATACCACACAGACCAGTATATACACCTGAATGTCAATTTATTCATTTACACTGAGAAATATTGCCAAACAAGTTGGGCACTTGAGTTCTTTGGCCAACATATTCTTTTCTCATTAAAAATTTTCATGGGAAGTGCTACGATTTGAATGTGCTCCTCCAAAAAGCCTGGGTTGGAAACTTAATCTCCAGTGCAACAGTATTGGTAGGTGGGGCCTAATGGGGAAGAGTTTAGGTCATGAGGACTCCACCCTTATAAACAGATTAATGTCAATTATGAAAGGGCTTAGAGGTTGCAAGTTCGAGCTCTTGCTCTCTCTTGCTCTCTCTCTCTCTCTCTCTCCCTGACCCCTCTCCCTCTGCCTCTCTCTGCCTCGCTCTTTCCCTCTCTCACTCTCTCGCCTTCTACCTTGGGGTGATGCAAAGGCCTTTGTCAGATCCTGGCACCTTAATACTGGACTTCCCAGCTTCCAGAACTATGAGAAATAAATTTCTTTCCTTCACAAGTTACCCAGTCTATGGTCTTCTGTTATAGCAACACAAAACAGACTAAGACAGGAAGTTAAATTATAATAAGAAAGCTGCCAGATGAGGAATCAAACCTAGAGAAGTAGTTGTTCCTCTGTGCTTCTTGTCTCCTCTGCCTTCAGTGCTTTTCCCTTTTTTTAACTCCCACATGTCCTTGAAAATTCAGCTTAAGCATCATCCCCCTCTAGAAAGCTTTATTACTCCCTCCCTCCAAACCTGCACCTCCCAGCCTTAGCTGAGTTACTTGCCTCTCTTCCATATTACCATGGCATACTGTGCATAACTATCATTACACCTACTCTATCGTACTGCAGTTAGTCCTCTTCACTAAATTTGAGTTCTTTAGAAGCAGAAACTGAGCAACCTTGTATTTGTAGTCTTAGTGGTGAGCACAGGGCTCAATATATAGATATCGAAGGACAGGTATTTGTGGTAGAAAGAATAATGAGCCCTTCCCAAAGATGGCTACATGTTAATCCATGAAACCTGTTGTGATGGTTAGTTACATGTGTCAAATTGGAGGGTGTTTCTGGATGAGATTAACATTTAAATCATTGAACATGTAGTAAAGCAGGCTTCCCTTCATAATGTTAGTGGGCCTCATCCAATCAGTTGAAGGCCTGAATAAAAATAAAAAGACTGGCTTCTCTAACCAAGAGGGAATTTTCCAGCAGACTGCTTTGGATGTCATCGGTACCGCTGGCTTTCCTGATTCTCTGCCTCCTGGCCTTTGGACTGAAACTACACCATTGGCTCTCCTGGGTCCAGAGCGTGCTTGCTCACACACTGCAGATTTTGGACTTGCCAGCCTCCATAATCACATCAGCCAATTCCTTATAGTTTCTCTTTCTTCTCTTTTCTCCCCGTCTAACACTCCCATACCCCCATATACATTCTATTGGTTCTGTTTCTCTGAAGAACCATGAGCATCTATAAGTATATTATCTCGCATGGCAAAAGGGAGTTTGCAGGCATGATTAAGTGAAGGATCTTGAGATGAGGAGATCATCTGGGATTATCTGGTAGGCCCAATGTAATCACAAAGATAATTTGGAAGCAGAAGTGTCAGAGTCAGAGAAGATTGATAGCAGAAGCAGAGGTCCAAATATGTGATTGCTGACTGGAGATTACAAATCAAGTATAGTATTTGTAGGCTGGAAAAGCAAGGAACCAGATAAAACTTCCAGAAGGAATGCAGCCCTGTTGACATCTTAATTTTTTCCCAGCGAGACTCATTTTGGATTTCTGACTTCCAGAACTATAAGAAATTTATGCTGTTTTAAGGTAGTAAGTTTGTGGTGATTTGTTAAAGCAGTAATAGAAAACTAATAAGTATTCAAGAAATATGTATTGATTGACAAAACGACTTAAGTGTTTGATCTATTGAGGTATAATAATAGCTATCATTTATTTATTGCTTGCTATGTAATAGACATTTTTAGACATTCAGTCTTGATCCTCAAAACTAAACCTTCATCAGGTCATAATTATACCCATTTGCAGATGAACAAACTAAAATACAGATTGATAGGATAATTTTAGGAAAGTGTCACACCAGTAAATGTTATAGCAGGTATGGTAAACCAAGGAAAGTTCTTTTTTTCCTTTTTAAAAATTATCCGAAAAGATCTTGGAAAGACACATTCCTCTAAATCTCAGTGCTCCCAGGATATCCTAAGACCTAAGAGCTGCAGCTCTGTCATACAATAGAGGGTTAGCCAATGGTAGTACCAAAAGATGGCCTGAAAGCCCATTAGCCTCTTTCAGATCTCCTTTAGCACCCCTAAAGTAACCCAAACAATAGCGAGATTGAAATAAAAACAGTGTGCTTATTTGCAAATGCAGTTTCAAGACAGGCTTCTAGCTCCTCCTGGTGCAGAGCTTATCTCCCCATAAGTCCCTCCGGCAGGAAGTTCCGGAGCTGCCCAACAGGACTGTCTTTGTCAGGCTCCCACGTCCACAGACTGAGACAAACTAAATATTGGGGATAAAGCTCATCTTTATTGTCATGTTTTTGTATGTTTAGTAATTCCTATCTTTTGAAAATACTAACGTAATCAATTAGACCATAGCCATGGCTTCCTCAGGCAATGAGACAGTCTTTTAAAGCTTATTTTGCATATGTATAAGTGCATCAATTTCTTATACATTTCATACATTTATAACTATCTGACAATCACATTTCTAAGTTATGAGCTTCACTTCATGACTATCCTAATGTATTGCCTATACACAAATTACATAAATATCTGAATATTTACTTAGAAAATCTTTTTAATGAGCAAAGGCTTATAAAGTAATTGCATTATAAAATACCAATTGAAACGATTCATAAACTGTAAAAACTCTTCTCCAAATGTAAGTACATGCAACCACGAGTTTATTTTGAGTAATCATGTCTTGGTGTTCCACTGAGAAATATTTAACACAGTAATAATGATCACTCTTTTATACCTATGGATAAAATAGAAAGGTCTGTTTCCCTTATTTGCTTTTTATAAAAGAAGAGTCATAATTTTTTTTAAATTTCAGAGACTATTTAAATTGCTGTATAGATGACATTTGAAAGAATTGACTGAATGCAATTATTTGTCTAATTGAAGGGTGCTTTTTTAGAACGTAAAGATTAGAAAAGTTTATGGTTAGAACATTTCTAATATGGATAATTTAGTTTGTCTGTATAAAACCAATGTGGGTGGTCTTATCACCACTACCACTGAGTTCACATGCAGAGCATCCTTTTAAAATTTGGGAACTATACATTTGCCAACCACACAGAGTTTGCTTAGTGTTCACATGTGAAGTATGGGTATTTTTACCAGTCCTTTTGTTAAATATATTAATTAACTCACTTACAAATGTTAGAAAGTGGAACAATAAGGAAATTTGTAATAAGCAGTATTTTATTCCCTTCTTACCATTTGCTGATTTCTAACCACAAACATAATTTACAGCAGTAAATATTTTTGGAAGAAATTAATACAGTAACAAATTCTTTTAAATGCTTGTTTGTAATAAATGTTACCTCCAGGCAGGGCACAGTGGCTCACACCTGTAATCCCAGCACTTTGGGAGGTCGAGGCGGGCGGATCACCCGAGGTCAGGAGTTCAAGACCAGCCTGGCCAACATGGTGAAACCCCGTCTCTATTAAAAATACAAAATTAGCCAGGCGTGGTGGTGCATCCCTGTAATCCCAGCTACTGAGGAGGCTGAGGCAGGAGAATCACTTGAACCTGGGAGGTGGAGCTTGCAGTGAGCTGAGATCGTGCCACTGCACTCCAGCTTGGGTGACAAGAGTAAAACTCCATCTCAAAAAAAAAAAAGTTACCTCCAAAAACTACAGCATCTAAAGCTTCAAAAATAATAAATAAAAGGCAAAATCCTTTTGATGAACTTTTATCTTTTCTCTGCCAAACCAGCTTTCAATCTTGACTCCTTCTTTTCCCTGGCTATGTATCCCCTTGTATCAAATAATTCGCTGGAAGTCAGGATGCAGTCCTAGCTACCTAAAAGGCTGAGGCAGGAGGATCACCTGTACCCAGAAGTTCAAGGCCAGCTTGGGCAACAGAGTGAGATTCTGTCTCTAAAAAATTAATAATAACAAAATGAAATCATTCTCTGAGTTCTACAAATTCTCAATCTTAGTATTTCCATGGGCGTATCACTCTCTATTGTAACTCTCTTAATTCCAGCCACCATCATCTCTTAGCTTGGTTTATGACAATAGTCCTCTAAATGGTTTATCAATTTCTTTGCCTCTAACCTCCACTACCAACCTCCCACATTGGTGGAATTTCACTCTCTAAAATTCCAACAGAGCAACTACGCTTTGTAAAGTGAAAATCAAATCATGCCACTCTGCTACTCTGCTGCTTAAATCCTTCAACAGCTTCTTACTGCTCTCAGAACCGATTTCAAACTTCAGACGTTGAGACATGAAGCCCTAGGTGATTTAGACCCTGTTTAGGTCCCCAAATGTATGATCACTTAACAATACAAACCCAAAGCGCAAGGACCATGACTTAAAAACAAATTACTAATGTTATCATTGCCAGTTCAGTGTCTGGAAGATACTAGGTGCTCAATAAATATTTGTTAAGAATTTTCTGGCCTAGTTCTATAGTGTGAAAAATATATTCTCAATCTATTGAAGCTGATATGAAATTCACAGGCTTCCCAAATTCTCCATCAGCTCTCTGAGATTCATCTTCACTAGTATTCACTTTCTGGCACTGTGGCACTATGCTTTCTTGATTTATGAAACTCTATGACATTAGACCACAGCCAAGGGCTACATCCCAGAGTACTGCCTGGGGGAGCCCCTCAACAAATGAAAGTCAACTCTCTTTAAGTTGCATGAGTAGAGAGCATATAAAACTTAGTATATTTTATTTTAACTACTAAAATTCAATTTGCATTCTGAGATTTTAAAAATGGTATTTCAAATGTACATATGAACCCCTAGAAAGTTATTTTAACATTTAGTGTCTGTGTAAATAAACAAATAAATACTATTAAGTCAGAGAGGTTTTTAAATTTTAAGGCAAGCTTTCCTAGTGATTTTGGTCTTAGCTCTAAACCACCCATTATAGTTAAACTTTCAGATGTTCCCTGAATCGCTCATCACTAACCATTCTCCTTTTCCTGCCTCTTTGAGTAGTTCCATAAAAATACATATTATGAATTTGGTAGCACTCAATTTCATCATGAAAAGAATCTCATTACTTAACATTGGGATTCACTGGATGAGAGGTGGCATTTAATATAATTTAAATGATGAGATAAGCAAGTTAAGCCATTAATGAGGATGGAGAGATTATATACTTAGCATCTTTGGTTATCACTTTTGAAATAATTCATATGCTCACCCATACTTTCATCCATCTATTCATTCAATTATTTCCTGAGAATCTACTATGTGCCAGCTTCTGTTCAAGGCAGTGGGGATACAGCATCTCTTATATAGCAGGTGAGGTCTGTCCCCTTATGGAGTTTATATTTGCTGAGCAGAGACAAACATGAAACAAAGAGGCAAAATTAAGAATAATATAGCTTCAGAAATTGCTAACTACTCTAAAATATCTAAAATGTGGCAATGGGATAAAGTGACAGGGGAGAGATGCTAACTTTTGTCAGGGTGATTCAATAAAGGATTTCAATGATGCATTTTTAACAATGAGGAGGAGCCGCAGGAAGATCTAGAGGAACAGTGACCTAGACAGGGCAGAGACAGGGCAGACAAACACAAGAGCCCTGGTATGGAAATAAACATGCATATTCTAGAAAAATAAAGAGCAGTGTGGGATATCATAATATAATGACTCTGTGCCTGGACAAGAGATAATGATGGCTTGAACTAGGGTTTTAACATTGAAGATGTTAAGTGGTTGAGCTGGGTATATATTTGGAGGTCCAACCAACAAGACTTTTTATGGCATGTGGGGGTATGAGGAAAGAGCCGCTCCTAGGTTTTTGACTTAAATAGCTGGGTAGATGGTGGTACTGTTTACTGAGATGGAGAATATCGGGGGAGTTCTCTTTAGAATTTGTTATTTGTTCCATTTGTAATCTGATAAATATATAATACACCCAAGAAGAGATATCAAGTAGAAAGTATAGAATATTTGAGTCTGGAACTCAAGATAGGCCAGAAGTGTCACTTTCATCAAACACTTCTCTGCTACAGGCTATTTTCTTTCATATTAACTCAAAATTCATGAGAACTGCAGTCACCCACATCAATATAATATAACTATAACTAAGAACTGAGACCACCTGTGTCAATATGACTTAGTTATTTGTTCCAAGAAAACTTGTCCAGAGGAGGTAAGACCATAAACCAATAAATAACTTCACTGTTTTCTTCAGGAAATCCCTGCAAATCAGATCATCTGAGAGAAGATGGCTTACCTGGATAAAGCTCCCTTATCAAATCATGGTTTATATATCAAGAGTCATGTCAAAAGTCTCACCTCACTATGCCTACCAACCCTAAACTATTATTTCACAAACTTGCGCAATCCCAATCTGTTCCCCACTTTGTTGTTTATTACTATTTTATTTTTATGTTTTTAGAGACGGGGTCTCACTCTGTCACCCAGGCTGGAATGCAGTGATGCAATCATAACTCACTGCAGCCTCAAACTTCTGGGCTCAAGCAATCCTCCCACCTCAGCCTCCTAAGTAGCTGGGTTTATAGGCATAGGCCAGTGCACCCAGCTAATTAACAACAATTTTTGTGAGGGGAAGTAGAGAAAGGGTCTCATTTCATTGCCCAGGCTGGTCTTGAACTCCTGGTTTCAAAAGGTCCTCCCACCTTGGCCTCCCAAAGTGCTGGGATTATAGGCATGAGTATTCCCCATTTTGAAATACCTCCGGTAGGACCCTTGAGCCAAGATCCCCTAAATCCTACATAATTCTCTGATTCCTCTTCCTTGATTCTGTCGAGATGCTTTTCTCCCTGACTGCAGTGACTTCTAAGAAACTGAGTTTTGCCTTGTTAAGCTTGCCTGGTTGTATTTTGGAGAGTTAAATATTCTGTACTACTTTTTCTTCTGCCTTTACAATAGATGTTCATCCTGCAAATAACTATTCTCTGAAAATAGCTTCTCTGAAGTTCACAATTAGTGGAATGAGATTTCTGAAGCTGGGTGGACCCTTAAACATCTATTCGAATCAGTTGATTTCCCAGACAGGAAAACTGAAGCCAGAGCAATTGTGACTGGTGTGACTGGTCTATTGTCACAGCTGGTTAGCAGCTACTTAGATTATAAACACTTACAACTCCCAGTCTGGCACTCTTTAGGGAAGAATACACCAGCTCATGTTGAGCAAGATGAAATAAATTATTCTATTTTATTTTCTAGGAACTTCCTGGCAGGAGAGCAGCAACCTGGCTGTTTTAAGTTTTAGTTTTATTTATGGTTGTGATGCTTCTGTACTACTTGCCAGGCTGGCTTAGGCATTAATTGGATGTATTCATAAAGACATTAGTAAATTATAATTTACATTTACCAAAAATTCAGATAATGAAAGTTCATTCATCAGCAGAAAGACCAGAAATCTCAACTGCCAAAGCATGTGTTCCTGATGTAGGTGAAGATTTCTCCTAATCTAAACATAGAGAAATGAAACAAAAACAACCCCCAACCCCACTAACTCACCAAATCATGTATTCCTTCTCAGAGGGCAAGATTTGCCATGTAAATAAAATATGCAAGAAGTGACAGTCTCTTTGAATATTCAAAATATGGAGTCTCTTTGAGAAAGCAGAAATACGCAGGGCTGATATGTGTACATCTTCCCATTTTAACTTGTATCTGGTACACACTGCGGAAAAATCTCAAAACTTTTCTGCAAGAACAATTGTAACAATACATTCTCTGCTCCTTGTCCCTTGATTTCAGAAATTGTCTCTTCTGACTTCCATGTTATGACATTGGGAGCTGCCTCATAAATACTCCATGACTCAATGCTCTAGCCATACTTAACTGGACCACAGGGGAGCACCTGGCCCACGGGCCAGTGGACTAGGGACCATGAGATTTAAGTCAGCCTCTCAGTGCCTGGATTATAAATGTATAAAATTGGAACTTGCTGTTAGCTGTACTTTGTCATTTGCAGCAAAAAGCAGAGTAGGCCACATCTTTGCTTAAATGTTCTGCATTGCCCTTGAGCCAGATCATTAGGGTGGGGGAAGCTCTTCAAGCCAATCCCCCCTTATGTACCCAAATTACCAAATTAATACCAGACATGTAGAAAGAATGAAAAATAAAAAAGAATAAAAAGGGAAAAGAGAAGGAAGCACTACCAAATTCCTGCCCTATCCTCCATCCCCTGGAACCAAGGCAACAATGTACCATTTGTACATTCTTTGTTAGGATGGATGGGCTGGCAAAAGATATATTAGGCTCCTTTTCTTTGATCTTCACCATATCTTCTGAACAGGACACAGAGATTAGGCGTTTTTTGTTTTGTTTTGTTTTTTGTTTTTTTCTAGAGCATTATCAGAAGAGGAAGAAGATAGCATGCCAACAGTAAGTATTCATCCCATTTTTGCCCAAACCAATGATCAAGACTCCTCACACATTGTCCTCACCTTATTCTTGTCACAAAAGCAGGGGTCTGAATCTCATCAACTGACACCCCCCTGGCTCCACTCATTAGAAACTACTTTATTTTGCTTTGGGAACAGTGTTTGGTAATACTAAGAGCCAAAACATTCCTGTGGTTAAGATCAGTACAAGACTTCATTTTAATTAAGAAAAAAAGACTTGTAACTGATAAACAAATTTGATCCTTACCCTTCCTCTCCCCAACACTACAGTAAAACTATAAGTAATTCTTCATATGCTAAATTAGTAGACCTCCTTATAATAACTACTGAATCATTGCCATATTAATAATATTCTGTATTATTTTAGTTTAATATAGTAAGTGGTTTGATTAAAAAGTATAAACGAAGTGCTGTAAGAGTATACAGGAGGGAATTTCAGACTGAATTAAGCCTGGATTTAGGCTTTCTCGAAGACAGGGGCTGAGTCTGCAAGAATGAGGAAGAATTGGCCAGGAAGGAATTGTAAGTACATTATAACATTATAAGTAAAGTGTGTAACATGCTTGATCAAAGCAGTGAACACCATGGAGAGGGCCTTACAGAAAAAGTGCAAGATGGGGAATTGTGAGAGTTGAAGGTAGAGAGGGAGAGAATGGGATCAACTCATGAAAACCTCATATACTATCCTAAAGATTGAGATGATTATCCTACAAGGATCACTGAGAGATTCATACAGTGCCTTAGATTGGGTTCCCTGGAAACAGACTCTGAGACAGGAAGTGGTGTGCAGCAAGTTTACTGGGGAGTGTTCTTGTGAGATACATCTGTAAGGAAGGCAGGATTGGGCAGAAGGAGGAGCTGACCTGTAATGCAGCTGTCTCTGAAGCCTCAGCTCATTCCAAAAGGAGATGTGAGATGACCCTTAGAGTTGTCCCAAATTGAGGCAATGGGACAGTACCTTTGTGTTAGTATCTTGGCATGAGCCAGTCATTTACTATCGGCCATTACCTGAGAGGGACTGGAGCTTAGGTAAAGTTGTTCTCCGTAGTGGTTATTTGATGCTAAGTACAGTTCCCAGGGTGGAATGCTGATATTCTCAGCAGTTGGGATAGAGGAATAAGCTTGATGACGTAGTCTTGAACAAAAGCCCCAGTACCCAGTACATATAATAATAGATAACGGTTACTGAGCACGTTCTATGTGTCAGGCACTGTTCTAAGCACTTCAAAAGCACTGTGATATTTAGTCTTCACTTCAAGGCTACGAGAAAGATTCCTTTATTATCTTCATTTTATCTATTCTTATTTTATATTTATGGATTAAAAGGCAGAGAAAGGTTAAGTGATAGAACCAGGGCTCAGACCCAGGCAGTCAGACTCCATAACCTGGGATCATGAACATGACACTGTGCTGCCTTTCAATGAGGAGGAATATGGTCAACTTTGCAGCTTAGATAGCCTTCTTGGTGGAGAAAGGCAGTAAACAAAAGTAAAATTCTTAGAATGTTAGGCAATGACAAGCGCTATGGAGAAATGAGCAGCAGAGAATTGGATAGTGAGGGCCAGAGTGTAGGGCTGGGGGGCAGTTGTGATCTTATACAAGGTAGTGAGGGCAGGTTTCACTGAGAAAGTGATACTTGAACAAAAGCCTGAAAGAAGGGAAGAAAGCAAGTCCTGCAGATACCCAGGCAAATGGCCTTTCATGTAGAGAGATCAGGAGTACAAAAACCTCCAGGTGAGAGCATACTCAGTGTATTAAAGGAAGAGCAAGGAGGCCCTTGGAAATCTGAAAGGCACATCTAACTCAACGTGTCCAAAATTGAGCCCCCGATCTGGAGTGGTAAAGAAGTAGAAGTAGGAGATAAGGTCCAGATTCCTGTCAGAAAATAGAGGCAGATTCTGTAGCACCTTAAAGCCATTCTGGGGACTCCAGCTTTAACTCCACAAGAGATGGGCAGTCATTGGAGGGGTTTGAGCAAAAGAGTGACACAATCTGACTTGTGTTTCGTAAAAATTGTTCTGGCTGCTATGTTAAGAATACATAGTGCAGGCTAAGGGTAAAAAGTAAAGAAACCATATAAGATGCCACAATCCAAGCAAGAGATAATGGCAGCTTAAAACAGAGTGGTAATAGTGGCAGTGGTGAGAATAGTGGAGTCCGGACACATTTTGAAGTAGTGCCAACAGGATTTGCTGAGGGATGGGACATGATGAGTAAGAAAAGGGGGTGGGTGGGGAGGAAGGATGACTCGAGCTTTTGACCTGAGCAACCAGAAAGATGAAGGAAGCTGCCTTTTGCTGAGATGGGTAAATCTGTGGAAGGAATTAGGTTTAGGAGGCGGTGGGAGAAGATCAGGAGCTCAGTTTTAACCTGTTGAGTTTGAGGTGGCTTTTAGATGTCCAAGGAGATATTGAGTAGTAATCAGACATGCAAATCTGGAGTTCAAACAGTGGTCTGAGCTGGAATATGCATTTAGGAGGCTTCAGTATAGGGCCCAGATTTAAAGCCTTGAGATGAGATAAAATTCTCTCAGAGTGCGTACAGATAGGGAAGAGATTTGAGACTTTGGGAGGATGAGGCAGTTGGATCACCTGAGGTCAAGAGTTCAAGACCAGCCTGGCCAACGTGGTGAAATCCCGTCTCTACTAAAAATACAAAAATTAGCCAGGCATGGTGGTGCACACCTGTAATCCCAGCTAGTCGGGAGGCTGAGGCAAAAGAATCATTCAAACCCAGGAGACGGAGGTTGCAGTGAGCTGAGATCAGGCCATTGTACTCCAGCCTGGGTGACAGAGCAAGACTCTGTCTAAAAACAAACAAACAAACAAAAAAACCTAAAGAAGTATTTTGTTTGTTTGTTTTTAATAAAGGGCAATGTTGCAAGATTTTATCGGAAAAGGCCGTATTATTTTTAGAAAATATAAAGCTTCAAGTTGTTCAGCTGCATAACTGGGAAGTCCTCCCTATCAGGATGAGGCACTTTTATAACGTTAGAAAGAGAGAGACGGTTGTGATTACACAGACATCTGCACTGTTTAATTTCAGCTTCCTCCCC
>NW_012102310.1:1469751-1471641 GCF_000951045.1 Mandrillus leucophaeus | reverse complement strand
AAGAGAATCCCTTGAACCTAGGAATCGGAGATTGCAGGGAGCCAAGATCGCACCACTGCCCTCCATCCTGGGGAACAGAGCAAGATTCCATATCAAAAATAAATAAATAAATAAATAAATAAATAAACAAATGAGTTAATTTCTCTGAGACTGGAGGATAGGAAGGAAGGAAAGAAGGTACAGAAATAGAAAAGTAGGGTTGGGAAAGCATTGAAGTAGTTGATATATGATGGCCCCAGTCTTGATAATGAAATTGTGTTACCATTATTAAAAATTACAAATCTTTTAGGAGAGATTTTGTTCCAGAGAATCTGGGATAAAATAGCAATTGAGCTCTAATTTTGACACTGAGTTTCCTGGTAGTGAAGGGAAAATGGAAAAATGGCAATTATGTCATTCTGATTGGCACACAAAAAAGAAGACTGCAAGTTTTTCTGGAAAGGTGGGTTTGGCTGCTGAGGGGAGGAGGTTGTGAGCTAGGTGAGGAAAGTGGGGGAGGTTTGGAACTCCCTGAGCAGAATGGGAGATGGAATTGACTGGACAAGTAAAAGAATTTTGAAGCTAAGTTGTGGCACCACAGGGGTCACAGATATGCGTGCATTTGGAGTAAATATGGAATACACATCAACTCCTCCAAGAAGCCTATCCTGGTAACTAATCTGGTCTAAGGTGTCTGTGCCCTTGCAGCTGTTTGTGGCAGCTGGCACGTTGGTTTATTGTTCCTTCTCTTTTTCCTGCCAGAAGTACAGGAAGGCAAAACATATATCTGCATATTTCCAGTGCCTAGTACAGTTGTCTGACACTAGTGCCTCCCAGGGAAGTGAAAAGTATAAGGAAAGAGTGAGTGAAAATTTGAAACAGACCATTCAGCTGAGTGTGCATGGTTAGGGATAGTTCTTGGGCACCGAGCCTGGAAGAGGCTGGCACTCACTCCACGGGCACTCCTGCCTTTCTCATCTTGCCTCACACTTGGTAACATCAAGAACTAGTTAGGGTTAGGCACCATAAAGATGTGACCGGAAGCACCTATAGTGAGTGCAGGACTTACACATAGCTTACCATTTGCTTGTGGGATGCTCCAACCTGCTGATTGGTACTTTGAAGTCTACAGTTAAGGGTGAAATTAAATCCCTTAAATTTATTTTTCTTGTTTTATAATGATTTTCTTGGTTATCAAAATAACATATTTTCATCACAGTAAATGTACAAAATACAGAAAATTGCAAAGAAGAAAATAAAATTCCTACTGCCCTCAACACCATTAACATTTTCCTATATATCTTGTCTTTTTTTTTTTTTTTTGAGATAGGGTCTCACTCGATGCCCTGGCTGGAGTGCAGTGAAGAAATCTTGGCTTACTGCAGCCTTGATTTCCTGGTGATCCACCCACCTCAGCCTCTCGAGTAGCTGGGACTACAGGCATGTGCCACCACTCCCGGTTAACTTTAGCATTTTTTGTAGAGACAGGGTTTTGCCATGTAACCCAGGCTGGTCTCAAACTACTGGGCTCAAGCAATTTGCCCGCCTCCGCCTCCCAAAGTGCTGAGATTACAGGTGTGAGCCACCATGCCTGACCTTTCATTCTTTTTTCTAGGCATCTGTAAATATAGAGTTTCCTTCACAAAATTGGGATTGCAGCATATATAGTTATTTTTATACTACTTTAAATGTATTATATGCTTATATTTTATATATATTATTTTATATTTTTCTGGATTTTAAAGTTATAATCATATCCCAAAATATTCCAGTGCTATTAAGTGCAAAATGATTTTTAATCAGCTAATAATGTATCTTAATCATCCTTCTATTGTTGAGCATTCAGGAGGTTTACTATTTTCCTCTATTTTAAAGTGATGCTTTAGTGAACATCCTTATTCAAAAATAGCT
>NW_012102310.1:1454092-1468701 GCF_000951045.1 Mandrillus leucophaeus | reverse complement strand
CAGATAAGAAAACAGGCTGAGGTCAGGCATAGTCGCACATGCCCGTAGTTCTAGCACTTTGGGAGGCTGAGGCGGGAGGCTCGCTTGTCCCCAGAAGGTTGAGGATGCAGTGAGCTTTGATCAGAAGCTGAGAGAGGTAAGAAAGCTGGCAAAGGACACCCCAGTAAGAGGTAGGCCAGCACGTGAGCCCAGACTTGCCTTAAAGCAGAGCTTTGCTCATTTCACTATACCATGGAGACTCACAGGGAGCTACAACACAGCATTGCATGAGAGAAAATGACAGAGACCCTAACCCTAGTCCGGTGACAAAAGGGCCCAGTGACACAAAGCCATCAGCCTCCCTCTCTGATGGCCTAAAGCAGAACTATTAACAAGTTAACGCTTTTTGTTATTTCTGTGTTTCAGTTAATATGTTTAAATGTGTAAAATTATCATTGAATGGATTCGTTTGTTAAACTGTAAGGAGAGAACAGAAAATAAATTTTAGAAAAAACTGAAAGAAGGGGGAAAAAGGAAAAAAAGAATGAGGATAATGGGACAAGAGTAAAAACTAGCCCCTGTGGGACTTAAAAATCTCCCTACCGTCTTGATAATATCCAGGTGTAAAGTAGAGAGGACGTAATTTTGAGAGCATTGCGTCTATTTGCAGGTTGGGAAGCAGCGGGACGAATGGTTTTAGAATCAGGCTGAGTGGGTGGAGTTACTTGCAGGATCTCACAAGCAGGTTGCTGAGCCATGTCTTTTTTGTTGTTGTTCTGCCACCTGTCTCCACCACAGGGGTTTGCTGTCCCACGGGCAGGCGGTTGTATTTGTAGTTCAGGACATCCCTCTCTTGGACAGGCAAATGCTTAAGCATTTTATCTTTCTTTTCTTTTTCTATCAGCAGTACCAGTTTTTCTTCAGATGGGGTACACAGGGGCTTGAAGGAAGGCTGGCTATGCTGGGGAAGCAATGCGGTGTCCTGCAGAACAACAAACACTCCCATGTCAGACCACCTGGGTTCACACTCCAGCTCTGCCATTCACCGTGTAAACCCAGATAAGTCACTTAATCATTCTTTGCCTCAGGTCTCCTCTTCTGTAAAATGGGAATTCATTCAAAGAATATTTATGAGACACCTATTGTATGCCAAGAATTGTTTGACCTTCTGAGAACAGAGCAATTAGCAAAAAGCTTATTGTTCAATGGGGGCAGACAGGCTTTAACCAAATATAAATTATGATAGATAATAGGTATAATGAAAAAAAAATAAAGGAAGGTAAAGGGACAAGCTGACAGGCAGTGATATTCTAGATAGGTAGTCAGAGAAGATCTCCATGAAGAAGTGATATTTGAGCAGAGACATGAAAAAAAAGTGAATGAGTCATGCCATAGATCCACAAGCATAAGAAGAGCAGGTCCCAAAGCCCTAAGTAGAGGCAAGCTTAGTGTGTTCAGGGAAGAACAAAAATGCAAAAATGACATGTAGCTTAAGCAGAGTCAGTGAAAGAGACTGTAAGAGAGTGGCTAAGGCTAGATGGTTCCGGGCTGGTAGGCCTTGGTAAGGACTTTAGATTGATTCTGAATGTGAGGAAGTGTATCAGGTAAGGGTAGATCACAGAAGCCATAAAATACTCTCATTATGTAATTTAACAAAGACCTGATTCAGAGAATCTGAGTGCTTATAAAATTATCAAAAGGGTTGCAAGAGCAAGCTCTAAGCTGGGCCTCCAGGAGTGAGAACCAGAACACCATCATCCAGCCAGGGTGCCAGATATTGACAAAAAGCCAGTATCTTCTCTTTGACCCCCCTACTCCCAACTCAAAGCAGGACGTAAGGTCTTCCCTTCTGCTCTTCGTAACACTTCACTTGTATTTCTCTTGACATACTTGAGAGGAGGGGCCAGCCGGGCTTCCTGGGTCGAGTAGGGACTCAGAAAGCTGTGAAACTCACTCATTTCATGCATCAGGACTTGCTTCGGTCCTGGATGAATAATATTGAAAATACATGCTTAAAATATTCCTAACACCAGGATTTGTGCATGTGTTTTCTACCCCAAGAAAGCTATAAACAGCGAAAATTTTGCTATAAGCTTCCCTGTGTCCTTTCTCCCTGTCTCCCTTCCCTCTCCCCTGAAACTAATAAAAGAAATGTTAAATGCCCATTTTTCTGTGACCAGTGGACCTTATGCTCCCAATCCCAGTTTCTTATGAATATATTTTGTAAAGTCCTGTAAAATCCTGTCTCTTTTGCCATGCCACTGCAAGGTCATAAAGTAGATAAAACTTAAGTTACAATTCTGGTTTTCCTCAAAATCTAAGACATGTCACAAAATAATTTACTGCCTTTGTTTCTTGCTCTGGTAACATCTTCCCTCTGCACATATTTCCTGCCTTAAAGAGTTTAAAAGGCAACGGAATAATCTAACTCTGGCTACCCACTCGGGACCCCTTCCACGCTGTGGAAGCTTTGTACTGTCGCTCTGCTCAATAAAGCTTACAGCTTTTTTTCTCTTGGTCTGTGTTTCCATCACTCACCAGGGGCAGCTGCCATACCAATTCTTTGGCATGGCTAAGGCAAGAACCTTTGGCGTTACATTTTGGCGAGTCAGCCAAGAGATCCAGGAAAGGCATCTAGATCGTCACGCAGTGAGTACAATAGGACCTCTTTCACTTGCTATTCTGTCCTGTTCTTCCTTAGAATTAGGAGGCTAAAAACTGGGCACCTGTTGGCCACTTGAAGGTGATTAGTGTGGCCACCAGACTAAAGACACAGGTGTCAGGCTGTCTGGAAAAGGGCTCTCTAACAACCCTCGACCCTTCAGGATTGGGGGCGTTGGTTAGCCTGGACTCAGTTCTAACTCTTTCACTTTCCGTGGTGGTCCCAAAGTACACCCAGGAGTGCTCAGCACGCGTCCAAGTCGCCCAGATTTCCTGGTTGAGACTGTGGCCCCGCCAGAGGCTCCCCCTGCAAGGGTCACTGAGCGTGAGACAGCCACATCTTCTGACCCCTGCCTCCTGGGTCCCAATGTCTGCCCGCTAGACTTCTTTCCTCATCTCGTAAGCACGGTTATTGCCACTAGTCAGGACCAAAATTCCCTATTTAAAAGTCTTAAGTTCTTGGGGTGGTGCCCAGAAGATCCCTGTTCATAGTGCCCTTCAGGGTTTAGGCAGGTGTCGCCATTTGATGGCTATTTTAAAGGGCCAGTTTCCCCACCATAGTGTATGGGCCCCCCCATCAGGACAATTTAAAGACAGGGCTGTAATTTTCGTGTGGATAATAGAAGCCTTAGGGCATTTCCTCCATTGCTCCCCAAATAGACTTTCCCCTTCCTTGGGGTCTCTCAAGTACAATCTACAGTGCATGGGTACAGCTCTTAGAGCCGTTGAATTGTTATTTCAACCATTTGATAATTGGTACTGAACGAAAGAAAATATAGTCAGTTGGGACACATACAGGATACTGGTACCACCTTGAGAGAGGAGCTTACTCCTTTGATGGTAAGTGGGGACAGAAGGCTAGAGTACAGCAGCTGTTCTCTTGGCCCTGGCCTAGAGGACATCCACCACCCCCTTTAAGCTTACTAAGCCTCCTATCACTAATTCAGAGATTTCTCCTTAAAGGACAGTTTTATGGCCAGGTCCACGTACATTGGGCCTTGGCGTGCAAGCATCAGTGGTGCCCCTGACCCAGGCCTTGCCACCCTGGAACAGGTAGAACGCGCTGGCAAAAGGACCACAATAAATCCAACAGTTCTTGTGCCCCATTTAGTGGTCAATGGGTGCATGGCAGGGGCAAGGGAAGTTTCCATCCTGCCGGTAAGCATGGTTAAATCCGGTAGATGGAGGGCTCAGGAAAAGTAGCCATGAGCTTTGAGCACAATTGGACCTGACCCTTGGGGGACGTCCTAAGGGAAGACAAGTCCCAGGACTAACCAGGGGTGCAGGCATCCCTGTGTTTAAAATTCCAGATGGGCACCACACCTTCAAAACCGGACACTCCCCTAAGATGTATCCCGAATAATTGGAACAAATTCAACCCTGAAACCTTTAAAAAAAAAAAAAAAAGCAGCTGATTTCTTCTGTACCACTGCCTGACCACAGTATTCCTTACAAAATGGAGAAACTCGGCCCTCTGAGGAAAGTATTAATTATAACACCTTTCTACAACTAGACATTTTCTGTAAACGGAAAGGTAAATGGAGTAAAGTCCTTTATGTACAGGCTTTCTTTGATCTTCATGACAATACTGCCCTGTGCCAAGCCTGCAAGCTTTGCCCAAATGACAGAGGCCCACAGTTGCCTCCATACTCAGGGCCTCTTCCCTCTGCCCCACTTTCCTCCGCAACTGACTCTCCTCCATCTAGCCCCACCGAAGTGTTAAAGGCACACTGGAAAGAGAACATAAGCTCCGCGAGCCAGGCACCCAAACTATGTCCCTTACAAGCAGTAGGAGGAGCATTTGGGCCCATTCATGTGCGTCTCCCCTTCTCACTCTCAGATTTAAAACAAATAAAGGCAGATTTAGGGAAATTCTCGGAAGATCCTGATAACTATATAGATGTCCTGCAAGCATTGGAGCAGTCCTTTAATCTAACATGGATATCATGTTACTTGTTGATCAGACCTTAAGTCCTACTGAAAAAGAAGTAGCTTTAGCAGCAGCTCGGCAATTTGGAGAACTGTGGTACCTTAGCCAGGTAAACAATCGAATGGCCCAGGAGGAGAGGGAAAAATTCCCCACAGGGCAACAGGCAGTCCCCACTGTAGACCCTCACTGGGATACTGACTCAGATTGTGGAGACTGGAGCCGCAGGCATTTGCTAACTTGCATTTTAGAAGGGTTGAGGAAGACTAGAAAAAGCCTATGAACTACTCAGTGCTATCCACAATTACACAGCGAAAAAAGGAAAACCCCTCTGCTTTTCTAGAAAGGCTAAGGGAGGCCCTAAGAAAGCACACCTCCCTAACTCCAGATTCCGCAGAAGGCCAACTCATTTTAAAGGATAAATTTATCCCCCAATTAGTGGCTGACAGTAGGAGAAAACTCCAGAAGTCTGCCTTAGACCCAGAACAAAATTTGGAAACATTATTAAATCTGGCAACCTCAGTGTTCTGTAACAGGGACCAAGAGGAACAGGTCGAAAGGGAAAAGTGAGATTAAAAAAGGGCTGCAGCCTTAGCCATGGCCTTCAGACAGGCAAACCTTGGTGGCTCAGAGGGAACCAAGAGAGGAGCAGGCCAATTGCCTAGTAGGGCTTGTTATCAGTGCGGTTTGCAAGGACACTTAAAGAAAAATTGTCCAACCAGAAACAAACCGCCCCCTCGCCCATGTCCAATATGCCAAGGCAATCACTGGAAGGTGCACTGCCCAGAGAACAAAGGCCCTCTGGGCCAGAAACACCCAGATGATTCAGCAACAGGCCTGAGGGTGCCCGGGGCAAGTGCCAGCTCATACCATCACCCTCACAGAATCCTGGGTAAGTTTGACCATTAAGGGCCAGAAAGTGGACTTCCTCCTGGACACTGGCATGAACTTCTCAGTTTTAATCTCCTGCCCCGAACAACTGTCCTCAAAGTCCGTTACTATCTGAGGAATCTTAGGAAAGCCTGTAACCAGGTATTTCTCCCACCTCCTCAGCTGCAATTGGGAGAATTTGCTCTTTTCGCATGCCTTTCTTGTTATGCCCAAAAGTCCCACACCCTTATTAGGGAGGGACATATTAGCCAAAGCTGGGGCTATTATCTACATGAATACGGGGAACAAATTACCCATTTGTTGTCCCCTACTTGAAAAAGGAATCAACTCTAAAGTCTAGGCCTTGGAATGACAATTTGGAAAGGCAAAGAATGCCCATCCAGTTCAAATTAGGCTAAAAGACCCCACCACTTTTCCTTATCAAAGGCAATATCCCTTCAGGCCTAAAGCTCACAACGATTACAGGATATTGTTAGATATTTAAAAGCTCAAGGCTTAGTAAGAAAATACAACAGTCAAACCAAATGGTCAGTGGAGACTAGTGCAAGACCTCAGAATCATCAATAAGGCAGTAATTCCTTCATATCCTGCTGTACCCAACCCCTATACACTGCTCTCTCAAATACCAGAGAAAGCAGAATGGTTCTGTTCGAGACCTCAAAGATGCCTTCTTCTGCATTCCCCAGCATTCTGACTCCCTAGTGACCCTACAAAACCAGCGTAATTCTCTAGCTGCAATAGTCCTTCAAAACCGAAGAGCCCTAAACCTATCAACAGCTGAAAGAGGAGGCACCTGCCTCTTCTTAGGAAAAGAATGTTGCTATTTCGTTAACCAGTCAGAAATCATTAATAAAAAGGTCAAAAAAAAAAAAAAAAGACAGGATAAAAAGTAACAAAAAAGAGCTTGAACACTCAGGACCCTGGAATATGTTTAACCAATGGATATCTTGGCTCCTCCCCTTTCTAGGCCCTGTGACAGTCATCCTACTATTATTCACCTTTGGGCCTTGCATTTTTAACCTCCTTGTCAAATTTGTTTCCTCCAGGATTGAGGCCATCAAGCTAGAGATGGTCTTACAAATGGAACCTCAAATAAGCTCAACTCACAGCTTCTATCGAGGACACCTGGATCAACCCGCTGGTCCCTCAACTGGCCTAAAATGTTTCCCTCTGGAGGACACCACAGCTGCAGGGCCCCTTCTTCGCCCCTAACCAGCAAAAAGTAGCCAGACCGGCCGCTGCCCAGTTCCCAACAGCAGTTGGGGTGTCCTGACTAGAGGGAGGACTGAGAAGAGGGGCCAGCCGGGCTTCCTGGGTCGAGTAGGGGCTCAGAAAGCTGTGAAACTCACTATTTCCTGCATCAGGACTTGCTTCGGTCCTGGATGAATAATACTGAAAATATATGCTTAAAATATTCCTAACACCAGGATTTGTGCATGTGTTTTCTACCCCAAGAAAGCTATAAACAGCGAAAATTTTGCTGTAAGCTTCCCTGTGCCCTTTCTCCCTGTCTCCCTTCCCCCTCCCCTGAAACTAATAAAATGAAAGTTAAATGGCCATTTTTCTGTGACCAGTGGACCTTATCTATGCTCCCAATTCCAATTCCTTGTAAACATATTTTGTAAGGTCCGTAAAATCCTGTCTCCTTTGCCACGCCGCTGCAAGGTCATAAAGTAGATAAAACCTAAGTTACAATTCTGGTTTTCCTCAAAATGTAAGACACACAAAATAATTTACTGCCTTTGTTTCTCGCTCTGCTAACATCTTCCCTCTGCACATATTTCCTGCCTTAAAGAATTTAAAAGGCAACTGCATAAACTAACTCTGGCTACCCGCTCGGGACCCCTTCCACGCTATGGAAGCTTTGTACTGTCACTCTGCTCAATAAAGCCTACAGCTTTTTCTCTCTCGGTCCGTGTCTCCATCACTCTTCGCGGGCAGCTGCCACACCAACTCTTTGGCATGGCTAAGGCAAGAACCTTTGGCGTTACACACTCAGTACACTTTTTCTGCCTCACCCGGTAGTCGTTTATTTACATGCCTTATCTCCCCTACTAGACTGTTGTTACTACTTTTATATTTTTAGAATGGGGGTTTTGTTGTGTTACCTAGGCTGGAGAGCAGTGATGCAGTCCTGGTTCCCTGCAGCCTCCAACTCCTGGGCTCAAGTGATCCTCCTACCTCAGCCTCTCGTGTCGCTGGGATTACAGGTGTGAACCACCACACCCAGCATGTTTTTACTACTTTTAGGGAAAAGGACCATGTCTAATTCTTTCTCAGTAGTGCTTTTTATTATAATATGAGCAAAATTTTAAAAAATATTGATTTAAACTCTCTTCTGTTTTTTAATTCTAGCGACAGATGTTTCTGAGAACATCAAACTACATAAAAGCATTTTCTCTTAGCACTGCCAAGATACCCATTCATCCAACAATTAAAACAGCAATGAAAATTCACAATCCACTGGCATAGCAAGCCATAAACAAACCATTATAAAGCCAGGAATTGTAGTATGTTTATGAATAACGTATGAAGGTAGGGCTGGAGGCGGTGACTAACTCATCTTAGAAAAGTCAAAGACAGCTGGACAAAGAAACTGACATTTTAGAGCGTTAAGTTGAAGAGATGGAGAAAGATTTCTTGGCACAGAAAACAACATAAGAAAAGGCAAGGGACTGTGCCTTGGGCAACAGACATTTAGGAAAAACAAAAATCTCTGAGCGGCAGGAGGCCTCTCATATGTCTTCAACACTTCAACTAATAACCCTTGTTGAGTGACATTTTGCCGAGTAAAATCAAAATGGAATTAGAAAAACATGGAATTTGTTCTTAATAAGTTAAAAATCTACTAAGGATCTTGAGTCAAACGGGGATCTTCCATTCCATTAAATCCTCATATTTCTACATTGATTGCACCACATATTTAACTGGGTATGAGCTCTCTGGTGATGAAAGATATTTGACCAGCAACCGAAGGACTTACCACATCTAGAGAATTCCTTCTCTCTGCTTTCCAGCACGAATTCTCTGGTGTCATGTAAACTTAGAATTGAAAGTCCTCCAATATTCATTACATTCATAATATTTCACTCCTGTATGATTTTCACAATCAAGACCTGATTTTTGACTGAAATATTTTTCCACTCTCATTATGTGAATGTGGTCACCGCCCTAAATGAACTCTTTGATGTCTAATTTGAACCAATAAAGAATAAATATACAAAGAGGCATTTGGAGGGAGTTATGTTTGCCAGGGCATACATATTGTGATTCAATATGTTTCTTAGTTCCCTTGATGTCTTTTTCTTCACTGTGGTGGTCTACTTCTTAAACTAGTTAATCCTACACAAGAGTCTACACAAATCATGCTGGCACTAAAGTGAAGTCAAATGCAGGACTATGGAGAGGCTTTGGTGTCCCTTTCTTTTAGCTGTTGCAACCCTTTTCAGGGTATAGAGCTTGACGACCAGAGCGTGGGCTCTACCTCAGCCTCCACTTCCATCCTGCCAGGCCTGGTGCCCTTGTGCAGGCCACAACCTGTACATCTACCCACCTGGGCCTAGAGAGTATATGGAGAGGAAGGCCTTTGAGCATCACTCACAACTACTTACTGTAGCCAATCAAATCATGCTCCTGAGAAAGAACTTTGAAAAACTCAACCTTTCCCAAGTTAATCAAAACATCATCATTGCTGATGCAATACAGACAGAAACTATGATCCAGAGACATTCTAATATAAGTATGCTTTCAGCCCACTATTTCTACTGTTCCTGTAATCTGGTTTTCCATGCTAATCCCACTTTCTAGATTCCAGGGTATAGAACTTTAAAAAAAAATAAAAATAAATAAAAAAGACATTCAAGAGTTCACTGAAGATAAAATGAAGACCTCAAAAATAATTGGGCACATTAGGTGGCTTAGTAAAAGAAGAAAATGTGACATCAGGAAAGCAGTTTGGAGATTTCACAAAAGACTTAAAACACAGCTACCATTCAACCCGGTAATCCTATTAATAAGCATATACCCAAAAGAAAGCAAATTATTCCACCAAAAAGACATGTGCACTTGAATGTTCATTGCAGCACTATTCACAATAAACCATGAAGTCAACTTAGGTACCCATCAACAGTGGATTGGATAAAGAAACTGTGGTGCCCATCAACAGTAGATTGGATAAAGAAACATATACACCGTGGAATACTACATAACCAGAAAAAGAATGAAATGGTGTCCTTTGCAGCTGGACACAATTTCATTCTTTTCATGGATGCCGCTGGAGGCCATAATCTTTAGTGGATGAACACAGAAACAAAACCAAATACCACATGTTCTCACTAATAAGTGGGAGCAAAACATTGAGCACACATGCACACAAGGAAAGGAACAGTAGACACTGCAAACTACTAGGTGGGGACAGAGGAAGGAAGGGAAGGGGTTGAAAAAACTACCTATTGGGTACTATGTTCTCTATCTGGGTAATGGGATCCACACTCCAAACCTCACCATCACGCAATATTCCCATATAACAAACCTGCACATGTACCCCTTGTATCAAAATAAAAGTTAAAACAAAGTGTTTTTAAAAAGAAGAAAAGGACAGATGTGGTAGCCCATGCCTGTTATCCCAGCACTTTGGGAGGACGAGGCAGGTGAATTGCTTGAACCTGAGAGCCTGAGACCAGCCTGCACAACATGACAAAACCATGTCTCTACAAAAAATACAAAAAATTAGCCAGGCATGGCAGTGCATGCCTGTAGTCCCAGCTACCTGGGAGGCTGAGGTAGGAGGGTCACCTGAGTCCAGGTGGTTGAGGCTGTAGTGTGCCATGATCACGCCACTACACTCCAACCTAGGTGGCAGAGCAAGATGCTGTCTCAGCTACAACAACAACAACAAAAATAAAGAAAGAAAGAAAAAAAAGAGAAAATGTGACACCAGATAGTCAATATTATTTTCTGGGCTATGTTGCAGTGACCTAAGACAAAAATCTCAGCCTCCTGATCTTCCTGCCATCAGCCAATATCTACAGCCCACTTTACTTGAGAGAGCCCCCTGTTGAAGTACTCATGGTGTGAGATTCTCAAGCGTGAAGAAAAAAATAATTTAAATTCTAGTTTCATCTTTGGTACCAATGGTCAAATATTAAATATTTTAACTTTTGTGGGCCTGTATTTCCTTCAGCTTAAAGTAGACGATTACCACAGTGCTTTCTAGTTGTAAAATGATGCCCACAGACAAAACCTTACTATGCAAGTATTGACCTTCTGTCTTTATCACGTATGTGCAACTTCCTCCCAAAAGGACAGTTGGAACAGGAGAGACACATATCATAACTTGGACTTCCTATAATTATAGAAATGAAAGATATTTAATGGCTATCCCAGCATTAGACATTTTCTCATAGAGATCTATCATCCATGTAAAAATGTTTGTCAAATATAAAGGGGGCAAATGTTACAATATATGTATTTTCTCAAAAAATGACAAAAGCAAAACTAAAACAGTGCATTTCCAAAAAAGAAAATGCAGCCAAATGTATCTCTCCATGAGGAGAAATAAGGAATAAAGAGTAATGAGATTCCCTGAAACATTACCAGACATGCTGTTAAGTACGAAAAAGGACTCAGAAAAGTCACGCCCTCCAGTTGGAGCAGCTTTGTGGGAAGCTCATTGTAATTTTCCATCTCATATTTCTTGGAGGGCTGGCAGTAAGTATTTCCTGATGGTTGTCCTTCTTCCTTTACATATTTAAGGCTATTTCTATCCGCTATGAATACATTCATGTATATTTTTCTTATTAAAAATGTTCCCCTGTTTTTTAGCCAGCTTTTCCTACCAGGCTTCAGGCAGAACTTGAATGTGGAAACAGTTTGTCCCCTTACTGCTCCTTTTTACATGGAAAAGGAACTCTTCCCCTCTCTGAAATTGCTCTCCAATCATTCCCTCCTTTTCCTTTCCTCACACAAAACTGTGAAGAAAAAGAAGTAATTGCAGTCATTTTGGAGTGAACTTCAGTATTACACGTCCTGAGGGTATCTATATCTTCAGCTTTGTTTTTTATTGCAGAAGTGAAGGCTTTGTCAGCCGGGCGGGCGCGGTGGCTCATACCTGTAATCCCAGCACTTCGGGAGGCCAAGGCGGGAGGATCTCGAGTCAGGAGATCGAGACCATTCTGGCTAACATGGTGAAACGCTGTATCTACTAAAAATACAAAAAACTAGCCGGGCGAGGTGGCGGGCGCCCGTAGTCCCAGCTACTCCGGAGGCTGAGGCAGGAGAATGGCGGGAACCCGGGAGGCGGAGCTTGCTGTGAGCGGAGATCGCGCCGCTGCACTCCAGCCTGGACTAGAGCGCGAGACTCCGCCTCAAAAAAAAAAAAAAAAAGAAAAAGAAAAAGAAAAAGAAAGAAAGGCTTTGTCTCTTTGACGATGACATCTTCTGATGTCTTGAATTCCAGGCATCAGAACAATGTATAGGATGAGACTTTTTAAATGTTGTTTGGACCTCTGGGTGGGGGAATGGCGGTCATCCCAACATGGTATCGGGGGGCACACAGAGCCAGCACAGCCCTGCTCTTTCTATGTTTAACACCAGCAGAAGCTGAATTGCCCCAACATCTGGGGGCCGGGGGTTACTTTTTTTTCCTCCTGCATATAGGGTGAGGACATTTCTGCAGAGACTATGTCACTGGGTTCTTAGAATTTGGAAACTGAATTCATCAGAACCAGGAGTTGACATTTTGCTCCTGTTCCGTGCCATCCACAGGCATAGGCTGCCTTATCAGTAACACCTCTCTGGGGAGGGAGTCGCCTGGTGGAGATTCTCTGATCCAGACAAACCCACTCAGTACAAGATGGGGGCCAGAGAGCTAGCTGGTCACCATCCAAATCCGGCCCGATCCAGATTTGAGGGCAACCTTATACAACTGGCAGATCTTCAAGGAAAAAAATACACAATTATTAATAAAATATTAGATATGCAGAGGAGTGTCTATAATAAGAAAAGAAATCACCACACATTGCAAATCTTATTATTTATTTACTTATTTATTTTTGAGATACAGCCTCGCTCTGTAACCTAGGCTGGAGTGCAGTGGTGTAATCATGGCTCACGGTAGCAGTCTCCAATTCCCGGGCTCAAGTGATTCTACCACCTCAGCCTCCTGAGTAGCTGATACTACAGGTGCATGCCATCATGCCAGATTAATTGAAAAAATTTTTCTTTTGTAGAGACTGGAGCCTTGCTATGTTGCCTAGCCTGGATTCAAGTGATCTTCCCACCTCAGCCTCCCAAAGTACTGGGATTACAGGTGTGAGCCACCACGCCTGTCAGAGGTGTTCAAACCAGAGCGACTCCATCTTGAGTGAGAGTTAGGAAAATGAAACTGCATTCCCAGAAAGTTGGGTATTCCTAGCCTCTAAATGTTTACAATTAGGGAACAGATTGATAATCTTTACTAAACAGACTTGGGAGGGGCCCAATATCCTGATAGCTTGAGAAGAGATACATTCCTAATTTTGCTTTAAAGATAATAATAATATTGATTCTTGCAAAATACGGTAATTAAGAAAATTAACCCTTTATCACAAACCCTTGTAGCAGAGCACATCTCCCCACGACCTTTTTAAATCCTATACATAAACAAGTATTGTACAAAGGGTGGACACGTTCCTCCTCTTTTGGGAATGCCCTACTCTGTCTATGGAGTAGCTGTACTTTGACCACTCTACTCTCTTAATAAACTTGCCTTTGCTTTGCACTGTGGACTTGCCCTGAAATCTTTCTTGCGTGAGATCCAAGAACCTTCTCTTGGGGTCTGGATCGGGACTGCTTTCCTGTAACACACCCAGCCACATTACACATTTTAAAAAGCTGACAAACACCATAAACATTACAAAATCTAGAAAATATCATTATACTATTATTAATCTACTGCTTGACACACCTCTGTTATTCTTTCCTGCCTTTTTTGACTGCATACTCCTTAATCACATCTTCATGTGATAATTTCATCATATTTCCTAACTGAAGAGAACTGAAAGGCAATTTGGTCTTTCCTCCAGCATGGTGGACCAAAGTTTGTTTTTTATTATAGTTTAGAAAAATTTCCTTTAGTTTTATAATTCTTATTTGTAAGGCTGTATAAATGTTTAGGATTGTCAAATCTTAAAAATGATCAAATTTGGAAAAACCTCTATCGAGTTTCTTTCATGTATGAGCTGTAAACTTCTTGGGGCATTTGTGTTTCTTTGGCTAATTTAAAATACTCTTTAAATTAACAACAGCCATTAACCAGTTTGTCATCAATATTCTCGTATTTACATACAGTAAATTTGTGTTATATTCATAGATATCGGTATTTCATGCTGTATCAGTCTGGGTTCAAATGGGAGAGAAAAATCATACAGTAATTTGATAGATAATAGATAAAGTTTAATAAAAAGAAGTAAAGAGAACAAACTCAAGAGAATACAGAAAACACAGATAGTAGGAGCGGCTACTCTCCCCAAGGCTAAGATAGAGCCACCAAGACCTCCTTCTCCACAACCAGGACTGAGAACAGACATTGACTTGCTGATAGGCAGAGAGGCTGGTGTGGTGCTCAGTGGTGGAACTTGCCAGGAAACTGCCCTGTGGAGTGCCTGTGAAAGCTGATGATGGACAGGTCTCTCACACAACTGCCTAAGGGGCTGCCAGGGGAAGCTGCAGGCTCCTATGCGCTGCAGAGGATGGGCCCTGGAGAAGCTGCAAGCACTGCAGGCACCCGTGCTGGAGAAACCTTATACACTACAGGAGTCTGATGCTGGAGAAGGCGTAAGCTGAAATCTTGTGTGCTGCAGGAACCTATCCAAGCACATCGCAACCAGGAAGCAAACCAGTTTCCTCCTGCAACGTCTCTCCAGCACCCTCTTTTCGCAAAGCTTCAGTGCCAGCTGGCAAGGAAAAATTATTTAAAGGGCCTTCGTCCATTTTTCGAAAAGCAGTCAAAAAGGCAATGCATAGTAACCACACATATGTCAAATCAGTGAGAAATTTACATCGTTTTCCATGTGATCAACTCTTCTTCACAGGTTGGAGTATCAAACAATCCAATAACCTTGTCTCTTCCTCTTTTTGAGTTACTGCTTTTGTTATACTCTGAAAAAAAAAT
>NW_012102310.1:1447226-1454042 GCF_000951045.1 Mandrillus leucophaeus | reverse complement strand
CTTGCTATGTTGCCTAGCCTGGATTCAAGTGATCTTCCCACCTCAGCCTCCCAAAGTACTGGGATTACAGGTGTGAGCCACCACGCCTGTCAGAGGTGTTCAAACCAGAGCGACTCCATCTTGAGTGAGAGTTAGGAAAATGAAACTGCATTCCCAGAAAGTTGGGTATTCCTAGCCTCTAAATGTTTACAATTAGGGAACAGATTGATAATCTTTACTAAACAGACTTGGGAGGGGCCCAATATCCTGATAGCTTGAGAAGAGATACATTCCTAATTTTGCTTTAAAGATAATAATAATATTGATTCTTGCAAAATACGGTAATTAAGAAAATTAACCCTTTATCACAAACCCTTGTAGCAGAGCACATCTCCCCACGACCTTTTTAAATCCTATACATAAACAAGTATTGTACAAAGGGTGGACACGTTCCTCCTCTTTTGGGAATGCCCTACTCTGTCTATGGAGTAGCTGTACTTTGACCACTCTACTCTCTTAATAAACTTGCCTTTGCTTTGCACTGTGGACTTGCCCTGAAATCTTTCTTGCGTGAGATCCAAGAACCTTCTCTTGGGGTCTGGATCGGGACTGCTTTCCTGTAACACACCCAGCCACATTACACATTTTAAAAAGCTGACAAACACCATAAACATTACAAAATCTAGAAAATATCATTATACTATTATTAATCTACTGCTTGACACACCTCTGTTATTCTTTCCTGCCTTTTTTGACTGCATACTCCTTAATCACATCTTCATGTGATAATTTCATCATATTTCCTAACTGAAGAGAACTGAAAGGCAATTTGGTCTTTCCTCCAGCATGGTGGACCAAAGTTTGTTTTTTATTATAGTTTAGAAAAATTTCCTTTAGTTTTATAATTCTTATTTGTAAGGCTGTATAAATGTTTAGGATTGTCAAATCTTAAAAATGATCAAATTTGGAAAAACCTCTATCGAGTTTCTTTCATGTATGAGCTGTAAACTTCTTGGGGCATTTGTGTTTCTTTGGCTAATTTAAAATACTCTTTAAATTAACAACAGCCATTAACCAGTTTGTCATCAATATTCTCGTATTTACATACAGTAAATTTGTGTTATATTCATAGATATCGGTATTTCATGCTGTATCAGTCTGGGTTCAAATGGGAGAGAAAAATCATACAGTAATTTGATAGATAATAGATAAAGTTTAATAAAAAGAAGTAAAGAGAACAAACTCAAGAGAATACAGAAAACACAGATAGTAGGAGCGGCTACTCTCCCCAAGGCTAAGATAGAGCCACCAAGACCTCCTTCTCCACAACCAGGACTGAGAACAGACATTGACTTGCTGATAGGCAGAGAGGCTGGTGTGGTGCTCAGTGGTGGAACTTGCCAGGAAACTGCCCTGTGGAGTGCCTGTGAAAGCTGATGATGGACAGGTCTCTCACACAACTGCCTAAGGGGCTGCCAGGGGAAGCTGCAGGCTCCTATGCGCTGCAGAGGATGGGCCCTGGAGAAGCTGCAAGCACTGCAGGCACCCGTGCTGGAGAAACCTTATACACTACAGGAGTCTGATGCTGGAGAAGGCGTAAGCTGAAATCTTGTGTGCTGCAGGAACCTATCCAAGCACATCGCAACCAGGAAGCAAACCAGTTTCCTCCTGCAACGTCTCTCCAGCACCCTCTTTTCGCAAAGCTTCAGTGCCAGCTGGCAAGGAAAAATTATTTAAAGGGCCTTCGTCCATTTTTCGAAAAGCAGTCAAAAAGGCAATGCATAGTAACCACACATATGTCAAATCAGTGAGAAATTTACATCGTTTTCCATGTGATCAACTCTTCTTCACAGGTTGGAGTATCAAACAATCCAATAACCTTGTCTCTTCCTCTTTTTGAGTTACTGCTTTTGTTATACTCTGAAAAAAAAATCGCTGCCATTTGCCTCTCAATGTCAGAATAATCCCCATTGACTGTACTGTTCTCCTGTATGTCTTTTGTTTCATATTCCATTACTGTTTTTAATCAGAACTTTTTCTCAATTCTTTAGTAACTAAATTTAAAGTTCATAAAAGAACGCACCCTTCACACGTTTCCAAACTAGCAGTCGATAATTTCTAGTTAGTTGTACTGGAACATTCCAAAATGGCTTTCCAAATTGCAGTAAATGTGGCATATTCCCAACTCAACTTTCCTCAGCTGGATTCTTGAAATGCCCATTGCCAGTTCAATGCCATCTGACACTGGGGAATGTCTAATAGATGGGAAATCTGAAAATATCCTACTTTTACAAATTTTAGGAAAGCACATGGTCATGTAAAAACATGTGACCATGTAAAAGCATATTGCTATTTAGTTCAGATCCTGACCACTGGTTCTTTGCTTTATTCCATCATACTAAAGTTTCTAGTATGGACACTTTCAAAAACTGGACTCTGGGCTGGACGTGGTGGCTCATGCCTGTAATCCAGCACTTTGGGAGGCCAAGTGGATGGACTGCTTGAGCTCAGGGCTTGGAGATACACCTGGGCAGCATGGCAAAATCCTGTCACTACAAAAAATACAAAAATTAGCCAGGCATGGTGGTGTGCGTCCATAGTCTCAGTTACATGAGGGGCTGAGACAGGAGAATCACTGGAGCCCAAGAAGTGGTGGCTGTAGTGAGCTGTGTTCTGGCCAATGAGCTCCCGCCTGGGTGAAAGAGCGAGATGTTGTCTCAAAATAGAAAGGACTCTGTATGCCATTACAAGCCCATATTGCCATATTGGTACCAAGCAAAACGTGATCTCGGATGTCTACACGGGTATCTATGCCTGCTCCCCACGGCTCCTTGGCTCATGGCTTTCTGCATGTTTTGAATCCTATTGCATACTCTATCTTGACCCTTGTTCTTCTACTAGCCCAGAAGTTGAGAATTCTTCAGAATTCAGAAGCCAGGCAGGTCTTGTAAATGAGGGAAGCTGCTCTGTTAGGAAAGGAGGTATTATGAAGAAGAGGAGATGACATGTCCTATTGAAAGAACACTGTTGTCATGCAGAAATGCCTGTTTAGCATAATCATCTGATTTTTCAAGAGAAGACAAAAATCCAGATTGTTACGTGAAATCTCCCAAATAATAAAAATAGGCAATTAAAAAATACTTGGAACACTGTGGGTCAGACAGTTTTCTTCTAAAGTAAATTTGATATCTAACAGATCGTTCAACGGAACAAAAGTGGCATCCTCTATCCTGTCCCATTTTCCAATCACACCATGTTGTTTTATTATAATAATAGCACCTATTACTACCTGACATTTGTTTATTATCTGACAGTTCCCCACCTCCCACTATGAAGAAATTTCATAAATAGGGAGCTTGTATAAATTGCTAGCTGCGATATCCCTAGCACCTAGAAGGGAACCTGACATACAATGCACTCAATATGTTTGTGAATGAATGAGTGATTGGGCTTTAATGCTTTTGAACATGCCGTTTTTGTTTCTTTTCAATATGAGTGTAAAGTTACTCCCTCACTCCTCCAGTCCCAAGACCATGGTCAGCACTTTTCCCAAGTGAATCTCCTTTCCAGTCAGGTCCCAAACTGACAGGGAAGGGGAAGCAAACATAATGATCTTCTTCTCCACCTCAAAAAGCTGCAAAGTTTTTAATATTAAACCTTACAAATCAAGATGTTTACATTTACATTTCAACTGAATTAAATGTCATTAACATTTTAAATTATATTTCAGTCAAGAATGTTAGTGTGTTGATCAAAATCTAAGATTCAGATGAATTTCTTTTTCTTTTTTTTTATCTTGAGACAAGGTCTTGCTCACTCCATCACCTAGGCTGGAGTGCAGTGGCATGAACACACCTCACTGCAGCCTCAACCTTCTGAGCTCAAGTGATTCTCTTGCCTCTACCTCCCAAAGTGCTGGGATTACAGGTGTGAGACACCATGTCTGGCCCAGACACATTTCTTTAGCCAAAAATATAAAAGATAACTAATTACAAATATAATACACATAAAAGTCCAAATTGTAGTTTCATGAAAATGTTTGTTTTGTTCTGTTTTGGTATGTTAATACTTACACTTCTGACTATGGGGTTTGAAGTTTCAAGAAACTGAGATTCTTTGAAGCATTTGCATGTTTTTTAATTTGTGCTTGTATGCATATATTGACTATAGATTAACATAATATAGATTATTAGATCTGTCATTTTAGAAGAGAGCTAATAGGCTAAAGAGTTGCCCAGGCACAGCGACTCACACCTGTAATCCCAGCACTTCAGGAGGCCGAGGCGGGCGAATTGCTTGAGCTCAGGGGTTCAAGACTACCCTGAACAACATGGTAAAACCTCATTTCTACCAAAAATACAAAAAAATTAGCCAGGCATAGTGGTGTGCTTCTGTGGTCCCAGCTACTTGGAGGGCTGAAGCAGAAGGATCGCTTGAGCCCAGTAAGTGGAGGTTGCAGTGAGCCAAGATCATGCCACTGCACTCCAGCTTGGGCAACACAGCAAGACACTGTCTCAAAAAAAAAAAAAAGTTAATTTTGTTCCCTTTTTTGGGGGAAATGTAGGACAAAAAACTATGTTGCCACTGGTTGGAATTTATCAAAAGAGTTGAAGCCCAAAGATTTATATTTGTATGCCCGTGTTGGTATCTTTAAAACTAAAGCCTAATCCACAGTCCTGTACCTTGTGTGAAAAGAACGGATAGATGACAGTTATCGCAGAAAGGGAAAATCCAAGGGTTAGCAATTGTGACTATTTCTCCAGCACTGAACACTGGGGAGCATGCCATTCTAGATATACCAGGCCTGCTTAATTTAATATAATAATTCAGTATTGAAAATATGTGACTCTTTCCCTCTGTTCTGAGCAATCCTCTCTGGTTTTCCACATAGGTTTGCTACCCTAAAGCACATCTCATTCTCAGCTGGAGCTGTCCATCAGAATTACCTGGGGAGCTTTTAAACAATAATAACACTGGAGCCTCTCCCAGGGCCAACTAAGCCAGAATCTCTGAGGGTGGGGCCTTGCATGGGTATTTTTAAAAAGCTCGCTAAGTGATTCTAAAATGCAGCCAGGGTTGAAAACCTGTGGTCTAAAGAAGACAAGGTGCTAAGCAGATTTCCCTATTCCAAATCCTTCAATGGAATAAAATCCAAATCCTTACCATAAACTCCAAGGCCATATATGATCTAGGCCCTGTCTACCACTCTGTGCCCGCCACCTATCACACTATCTTTACCCCCTATATTCTAGCCTTGTGGTTGTATTAGTTACCTATTGCTGCATAATGAATTACTCCTCAACTTACAGGCTAAAAGCAACAAACACTTATTCTCTCACAGTTTCTATAGGCCAGGAATCCAGGCCCAGTTTAGGTAGGGCCTCTGGCTTAAAGTCTCTCACAAGGCTGCAGACCAGGCGTTGGCCATGACTGCAGTCTCATCTGAAGGCTCAACAGGGGGAGGACTCACCTCCAAGCTCATTCAAGTGGACCTTTTTTCCATATGTCCGTTGGACTGAAGGCCTCAGTTTCTTCTTGCTGGCTGTAGGCCACAGGCCTCCCTCAGTTCCTTGCATGTGGACCTCTCCACAGGATGGCTTGTGGCAGCTTACTTCATCAGAATAAGCGTGTCTGGGGTCCCCAGGACCACTCCCATATTAAGAAATGAACTAGAAGGACTCATAGGACTCCTCACAAATTGCATTCACACTAGGATTTATTAAAGCAGAATAGTAAAGATAAACAGCCAGATTATAAAAGAAGCAGGCTCCAGCAGAGTCTACAGGGATCCATTTGCAGGCTCCCTTATGCTCTCACATTCCACAAGGGCTCACACAGATCACATTCTTCTCCCAGCAACAAAAATGCAGAAATGTTTGTGTGATGCTTCTGTCCAAAGAAGCGTATTAAAACTCAGCACCCAAAGGTCTTGTCGTAGGCTGGTCACACAAGCACCCTCTGCCTCACTCATGCCCAAATTCCAGATATCTGGGAAGAAAGCAGGTGTTCAGCATAAGCCATATTGTTTGCACAAACAGTGTAGGCATAGTGAGCCTCCCTCATCATATGGGGAGAGTTATATTAGCATAGGGAGCTATTTACCTGTTAAGTTCCCAGATGCCAGCCAATGGCCAACCTTACAAGCTGGCCTTTCTAATGATAACAGTCTCGGTTCTGCTATGTTAATCTTTTTCTGTACAGCAAGAAAACAAGAGAGAAAAAAAATGCCATTTTTAACCTAACATTGGCAGTGACATTTCATCACCTCTACAGCATTCTATTCATTGGAGGCTAGTGACTAAATCCAGTCCTCACTCTAGGGGAGGGAATTTCACTCTCCCAGAGTTCACTGGGAGTCATTTGAGAAGCTGCCTACCACACTGGCCTACTCTTTTTTTTTTTCTTTGAGACGAAATCTTGCTCTGTCACCCAGGCTGGAGTGCAGTGGCTTGATCTTGGCTTACTCCAACTTCTGCTTCCTGGGTTCCAGTGATTCTCGTGCCTCAGTCTCCCCAGTAGTTGGGATTACAGGCGTGTGCCACCACGCCTGGCTAATTTTTGTATTTTTAGTAGAGACAGGATTTCATCATGTTGGTCAGGCTGGTCTTGAACTCCTGGTCACAAGTGATCGCCCACCTCGGCTTCCCGAAGTGTTGGGATTACAGGCATGAGCCACCGCACCTGGCCACCGGCCTACTTTTTATTCTTCAACACTCCCCCCAACCCCCAAATTATTTCTGCTTTAGAGCCTTTGCATGTAATATTTTCCCTGCCTGCTATAGTCTCCTCCATTTCATTCAGGTTTCAGCTTAAATGTAACCTTCCAAGGGGCATATT
>NW_012102310.1:1442255-1447176 GCF_000951045.1 Mandrillus leucophaeus | reverse complement strand
TGAGCAATCCTCTCTGGTTTTCCACATAGGTTTGCTACCCTAAAGCACATCTCATTCTCAGCTGGAGCTGTCCATCAGAATTACCTGGGGAGCTTTTAAACAATAATAACACTGGAGCCTCTCCCAGGGCCAACTAAGCCAGAATCTCTGAGGGTGGGGCCTTGCATGGGTATTTTTAAAAAGCTCGCTAAGTGATTCTAAAATGCAGCCAGGGTTGAAAACCTGTGGTCTAAAGAAGACAAGGTGCTAAGCAGATTTCCCTATTCCAAATCCTTCAATGGAATAAAATCCAAATCCTTACCATAAACTCCAAGGCCATATATGATCTAGGCCCTGTCTACCACTCTGTGCCCGCCACCTATCACACTATCTTTACCCCCTATATTCTAGCCTTGTGGTTGTATTAGTTACCTATTGCTGCATAATGAATTACTCCTCAACTTACAGGCTAAAAGCAACAAACACTTATTCTCTCACAGTTTCTATAGGCCAGGAATCCAGGCCCAGTTTAGGTAGGGCCTCTGGCTTAAAGTCTCTCACAAGGCTGCAGACCAGGCGTTGGCCATGACTGCAGTCTCATCTGAAGGCTCAACAGGGGGAGGACTCACCTCCAAGCTCATTCAAGTGGACCTTTTTTCCATATGTCCGTTGGACTGAAGGCCTCAGTTTCTTCTTGCTGGCTGTAGGCCACAGGCCTCCCTCAGTTCCTTGCATGTGGACCTCTCCACAGGATGGCTTGTGGCAGCTTACTTCATCAGAATAAGCGTGTCTGGGGTCCCCAGGACCACTCCCATATTAAGAAATGAACTAGAAGGACTCATAGGACTCCTCACAAATTGCATTCACACTAGGATTTATTAAAGCAGAATAGTAAAGATAAACAGCCAGATTATAAAAGAAGCAGGCTCCAGCAGAGTCTACAGGGATCCATTTGCAGGCTCCCTTATGCTCTCACATTCCACAAGGGCTCACACAGATCACATTCTTCTCCCAGCAACAAAAATGCAGAAATGTTTGTGTGATGCTTCTGTCCAAAGAAGCGTATTAAAACTCAGCACCCAAAGGTCTTGTCGTAGGCTGGTCACACAAGCACCCTCTGCCTCACTCATGCCCAAATTCCAGATATCTGGGAAGAAAGCAGGTGTTCAGCATAAGCCATATTGTTTGCACAAACAGTGTAGGCATAGTGAGCCTCCCTCATCATATGGGGAGAGTTATATTAGCATAGGGAGCTATTTACCTGTTAAGTTCCCAGATGCCAGCCAATGGCCAACCTTACAAGCTGGCCTTTCTAATGATAACAGTCTCGGTTCTGCTATGTTAATCTTTTTCTGTACAGCAAGAAAACAAGAGAGAAAAAAAATGCCATTTTTAACCTAACATTGGCAGTGACATTTCATCACCTCTACAGCATTCTATTCATTGGAGGCTAGTGACTAAATCCAGTCCTCACTCTAGGGGAGGGAATTTCACTCTCCCAGAGTTCACTGGGAGTCATTTGAGAAGCTGCCTACCACACTGGCCTACTCTTTTTTTTTTTCTTTGAGACGAAATCTTGCTCTGTCACCCAGGCTGGAGTGTAGTGGCGTGATCTTGACTTACTGCAACTTCTGCTTCCTGGGTTCCAGTGATTCTCGTGCCTCAGTCTCCCCAGTAGTTGGGATTACAGGCGTGTGCCACCACGCCTGGCTAATTTTTGTATTTTTAGTAGAGACAGGATTTCATCATGTTGGTCAGGCTGGTCTCGAACTCCTGGTCACAAGTGATCGCCCACCTCGGCTTCCCGAAGTGTTGGGATTACAGGCATGAGCCACCGCACCTGGCCACCGGCCTACTTTTTATTCTTCAACACTCCCCCCAACCCCCAAATTATTTCTGCTTTAGAGCCTTTGCATGTAATATTTTCCCTGCCTGCTATAGTCTCCTCCATTTCATTCAGGTTTCAGCTTAAATGTAACCTTCCAAGGGGCATATTCCCTGGTCATCCAATTTAAAATAGTACACACTTCTTCCCAACAATTTTCTTTGCCTTATGCTGCTGTATTTTTCTTTATAACAGTTACTGTTATCTACAATTAAATATTTATTTGTTGACACAGCTGTGTAAATTGCATAAGAGCAGCAATCTTGTCTGTTTTGTTCATTGCTTATACAATTACATAGTAGTAGCTGACACGTAGTAAACACTTATAAAAATCAATAGTTATTAAATGAGTAAGTGAGCGGCATTCCAGAACACCCCAAAGTTATATTTCTTGGTAAAAATAATTATATCTTATACATCTGTCTCTTATGAGTTTGCTTAGTCTGTGTCTATGTCCAAGACAGTAATCTGATCACCTTTGGCTAAGGTGTAATATTAAGTTTCTAGGTTTATAGATCTGAGAACCAATCCTGGACCAAACTACCTCACTGAGATAGTGCCAGCTTAGAGGTCTACATAAGAGGTCTGCCAGCCATGCTCCTGAGATGGCGCTTCTGTATCAATTACCTCTCCATGTACTTCCTCCACAAATATTTACTAAGAGTCCACCTGTGTCAGGCTCTATGCCAGGAAATAATTCAACTGTGAAAAAGACAATCTCTGCTTTCAAGAATGTTACAGTCTAGGAAAGAATCTTAGATTAATCAAGGTATAATTCAGAATATAAATAGATTTCAAAGAGTTAAACCAATAAAGACATGATTAAATATAGCTCTTAAATTTGGATCAAATTAACTAATATTTATTATAAAATTTGACATTTTACAGGTGAAGTTAGGAATATGTTGTTATAACTGCTACTAATAGTCGCACTTATTGAGTATTCTCTGTTAGTCACTGTGCTGAGAGCACAGGTGTAAAATCCAAATCAACCAGAGTTCTTGGTTCCAGCAACTGAAGCTAACTCCAGCTGACTACACTGTAGAAGAGCCTAATCAGTGCTCATAGACTTGCCTGGGGAGCCTGGAGATACAGGCTTTTGGCTAAATTTCCAGGAGTAATGCCATAGAACTGGGCCAACGAAGAAACTACTATCACTGTCACCAAGCACTAGATAGTACACCTTGCACTGATGCCCCTTCTGCACCAAGAACCAGTTTTAATGCAGCTAATGCTTCCCACACTGATGTTACTTCTGTACCAAGAACCCAACTGGTTGCCACTGCTGCCACCACCCCTGCTGCCTCTAGAGAGTGCTCCCAGATCCTTCCCTCCTGTGCCATTAGCTCCTGCATCATAAGTTGGTTTTATTACAGCAGAATGATGAAGCCCAAGGTTACATGGCTCTGTCCTCACCGCAAGGAAAATAAAGTACACAAGAAAATAAGCATTAAGCACTTTCAACATCTACAAAGTAAAAGGATCTTTGTCCCATCCATTACTCATAAATGGGGAATTCTGTAACACAGAAAGAGTTTAGATGCTGACAAGCCTAAATAAATGGTATTATCTTTTTCAATCTTCACAACAACTCTGGACACAGAAATTATCTTTCAGAAATCAAAATTGAGGAAATTCCTTACCCAAGAGTGGTGGTATTAGTACTCAAACTCAGCCATTTTTGTCTCCAAAGCCATGTTCTTAACTAGAATTCTATACTCCTACTTCTCTAGAGGAGTAGTTGTTTCCTGGGAGTATTTTTTTTTTTTTAATGAGACTAGCTTGCTTTACATAAATAGAATATTCCATTGGCAATTCTCAGTGAAATCATCTCTAAAGCCTGATGCTTATCAGCAATAAAAATTCCCAAACATACGTTATCTTCTTGTATGTGATGATAATGTTACTAGCAAAACAAACACAGTACATATTTCTTTGCAATTAATTGCTAGTAGTGGTGACAGGATTTGTACTGGATTGTATACACAGAATTACCCAGACTTGCTGTGGCAAAAGGCGTTTGCAAAACAAATAATAGGCCGGGCATGGTGGCTCATGTTGTAGTCCCAGCACTTTGGAAGGCCAAGGTGGGCAGATAACCTGAGGTTAGGAGTTCTAGATCAGCCTGGCCAACATGGCAAAACCCCGTCTCTACTAAACACAAAAATTAGCCATGCATGGTGGCATGTGCCTGTAATCCCAGCTACTTGGGAGGCTGAGGCAGGAGAATCGCTTGAACCTGGGAGGCGGAGGTTGCAGTGAGCCAAGATCATGCCACAGCACTCCAGCCTTGGTGACAGAGCGAGACTCTGTCTCAAAAAAAAACAAAAACAAAAACAGAAACAAATAATAATGTTACCCTAATTGCCATGATTACAATGTAACCATGATTTGTGACCAAGGAGCATCTCTAAATTTAACTGACCCATATTGTAACTGAGCACACAGCTTAACATTATCCTTTAAGTAACTGAGCTTACCAGCTGATGCCATCTAAGAACAGAATCCTCTCGTGGCCATGTGTGCACTCAAGCACTTTTTGAAGTGTTCTTCATCTCCTTCGTGTACCAGGCACTAGGTTGCATCAGGGATTCAGAGGCAAATAAGCTAGAGAAGAACTGAAGTCCAGGAAGGGGAGTCAGCCTGGATAGTCTCCGTGCCTGAGCCTGGGCCTCTTCATGTCTTGCCCAATCTAGTAATTCATACACTTCTTTCCTGGACTACTGCTGACCATTCTTCAAAGAGCAGTCACATACATAAACTTTTAAAGATTTAAGTGGTATTATGACCCCCACTCCCTGCCCACTCCAGATCCTCCAGCAGCTTCCCACTGCCCTTTGAACAACATCTAAACTCCTTATCATGGCCTATAAGGACCTAGGTGATCTGATGCCTGCCTACTTCTCCAGACTCAACAAATGCTCTTCTCTCACTTTGGTGCCAGGTACACCGGTCTACTTTGTGATCCTTGAAAGCACAAAACATAGCGTGGCACTTGCCATTCTCTCTGCCCAAAATGTTCTTGCCTCCTTCTTGTCGTTCAGGTCTCTGTTCATA
>NW_012102310.1:1400897-1441920 GCF_000951045.1 Mandrillus leucophaeus | reverse complement strand
AAATAATTATATTACCATAATATAACATCATTATATTATATTTTATATATTATATTATGTAGTTATTATATTAGGTCCGATGTATATGTGGTTTCTGCTGACTCTTACTCATGGTGTTGTGTTTATTTTGGGTTTGATGAACCTTATTGTGAATTAATACTTGAGAGCATGCATTGAGGATTTCCCTCAGAGGGGATTTGTGATGTTCTACTTGGGATCCAGGGGAGTTACTTGACCTGATACCATTCATGTTCCCTTTCAGGGTATCAGTTTGGCCTGAGAGTCTCAGCTCACTGCCCCTACCTTGCTGCTATTCTGGGGCTACTCCCCTGCATTGCTGATAGTGGCAGGTGCTTTCAGCGTATCTAGCTTTCTTCTGTACCAGGGCTAGCCAATCTTATTTGGTGTCTCTCATCTCTGTCATATCCTATAAACCCAAGAGGTCTATTTTTTATGCAGGATCTAGTTGTTTTGTAGAGGAAAGTTCCCTTAGAAAATTGTACTTCTTCATTTTGATTCAAGGGACTTTTCACTATCCAACATTTTCTTATATAATTAGTTGTTTTTTGTTTTATAGTCAGTTTACCTTAGTGGAATGCAAACTTCCTGAGGACAGGGACTTTGGTTTGCTGGTATATCTCCAGTGACTGGAATATAATGCTTAGTACATAGTAGAGCCTAGGACTTAATAAATATTTCTCGAATATTAAAATGCAAGAATTCCATCTATAAATTCATGCATATCAGGTTTTACATCTGGTTCTCTAGATACAAAGATGAACCTGACAAAATGTCTTTCCTAGAGGTACTTACTAGAATTAGTGTTGAAAGTAATTAGATATGAAAGTAAATAAATTGTACAAAGTACTTGCTATGGTCTCAATGTCTTTGACTCCCCAAAATTTACATGTTGAAACCTAATCCCTAATGTGATAATATTAAGAGGGGGCCCTTTTGGAGGTAATTAACACATGACATGAGGGTGGAGCCCTCACCAATGGAATTAATGTTCCTAAAAAAAGAGTCCTGAGGGAGCTTATTCTCCCCTTCTACCGTGTGAAGACACATAGAAGGCACCATCCATGAGGAACGACCTCTCACCATACACCAAATCTGCTGGCCCCTCAGTCTTGAGCATCCCAGCCTCTAGAACTGTGAGCAATAAATTTCTGTTGTGTATCAGTGCCCCATCCAATGTATTTTGTTCTAGCATCTTGAAAAGACTAAGAAAGTACCATACCGGACACACAAAAACACACACATATGAATAAATAAGATAATATCAAGGCACATACAGCTATCTATATCCAGAACCTATATGCTGTGTTCAGTAGTTCTTACCTCATTATGTAAGTTATTATAAGCCATACCTAGGGAAAGCAATATGATTGATTTTATTTCTTGGATACAGTCTGGCAGAGTGTGGTGGATGATCAGAGCAAACACGACTGAAGGCAGGGAAAGAAGATAAGAGATTACTGCAGTTCATGCTTCATCTATTCAATAAGGTAGAGCTTTGTTTTGTTTTTTGAGTGCCAGCAATAAACCAGGCACCTTTCTAGGCACTGAGGAAATACCTGTGAATAAGACAATTGAGGTCCTGCTGTCACAAAACTTATATTCTGATTGACTAAAACTAAATAAAGAAGTAAATGAATTAATACATAGATAATCTCTCTCTCTCTCTCTCTCTCTCTCTCTCTCTCTCTGGCTCTCTCTCAACAGGGTCTCACTCTGTCACCCAGGCTGCAATGCAGTGGCACGGTCTTGGCTCACTGCAACCTCCACCTTCTGGGTTTAAGCGATTCTCCTGCCTCAGCCTCCAGAGTAACTGGAATTATAGGCACCTGCCACCATGCCCGGTAAAGTTTTGTAGTTTTTGATGGAGATGGGGTTTCACCAAGTTGGCCAGGCTGGTCTCACACTCCTGACCTCAAGTAATCCACCCATTTTGGCCTCCCAAAGTACTGGGATTACGGGTGTGAGAACACATAGATAATTTCAGATAGTAGTAGGTTTTGTAAAGGAAACAGAACCAGGGTTGTTGGAAACAGAGCTGTCAGTGGGGCAGGGTGGTGGCTACCCAAGGAAGGCCTCTAATATAATATAATTAATATAATATAATATAATAATATAAGAACTACACATATTGAATATCAGACAAGGAATTTAAAAGCCATATATAGAATATTTGAAAAAATTAGAAAAGGGTCACAAAATTGAGCAAGAACTAAATCTCCACAAGCGACTTGAAAAAGAACAAAACAGACATGAAACATAAAATTGTGTAATAAAAAACTCAATGGATGGGCTAAATAGAAGACTATGCACAGCAGAAAAGAAAATTAACAAATTAAAAGATCTGAAAAATGCAGCATCGAGATAGAAAAAAAAGTAAAGAGATGGTAAAAGATATGCAACAAACTGGTGTCCACTTGACGTTCCATAAGAATAAAGAGAATGAAAAAAACCTAATCAAATCAAATAAAAAAATTTTAAAGACATTATGGCTGCATTTTCTTCAGAAAAGATATGATTGCAAAGGTGCAATGTAAACTAAACATGATAAATTGAACATTTGTATGTAATGAAACTGCAGAACATCAAAGACAAAGAGAAGATCTTAAAAGCACTCAGAGGGAAAAGATAACCTACGAAAAATGACAAACTGACAACAGACATCTCGACAATAAAACTGAAGCCATAGTAAACATTTTTTAAAGTTGAGAGAAATTAACTACTAACTTAGAAATGTGCTCGCAGAAAAACTATCATTCAAGAATGAAGATGAAATAAAGACAATGATAATAAAAACTGGGGATGAGTGGTCTACGTGACTGGAATTTTTAAAGGATGTTCTTTAAAAAGAAGAAAGTGATCCTAGAAAGAAATTCTGAGATATAAGAAAGAATGAGAAACAAATTGGTAAATAAATGGTATTTACCAGTATATATTTATACACTAGTATATATTTTATAGACAACATCTGTTTAGATTTACCAGTATATATTTATAGTGGTAAATATAAACTAGTGTACATTTATACTGGTAAATCTAAACAAATATTGTCTATAAAAATATTATTAATTAATTTGTAAGATTTTTAAAAATAGACGAACAAAATGATGAAGAAAAAATGAATGAACATCAGGAGGGAGGTGATCAGAGTTCTAAAGTTCTCACATTTCTCCAAATATTAACATTTTACAGACTCATAGTACAATGATTAAAACTAGGAAATTCATATTGATACAGTCTTATTAATGTACAGACTTTGTTCAATTTTACCAATTGTCCCACTAATGTCCTCTTTTTAGTCCGGCATCACACATTGCATGAGTGGGTACATTAGTCTGCTTGGACTGCCATAAAAGAATACCATGGATTGAGCGGTTTAAAGAACAGAAATTCATTTTCTCATAGTTTCAGAATTTGAAAGTCTAAGATCAAGGTTCTAGCACACTTGGTTTCTGATGAGGCTTCTCTCCTCCTGGCTTGCAGATGGCTACCTTCTTGCTGTGTCCTCACATGGCCTTTCCTCTCTGTGTATGTAGAAGGAGAGAGAGAGAGAATCTGTAACGTCTCTTTCTCTTATAAGGACACCAGTCCTATCAGATTAAGGTTCCACCCTGATGACCTCATTTAACCTTAATTATCTCCTTAAATACAGTCACATTGTGGACTAGGGCTTCAATATATGAAAGGCGAAGGGGAACAATTCTGTTCATAACAATGGACTTGTGACTCCTTCAGCCAATACAGTTGAAGTAATGCTACGTAACAAGGGGAAGGGACAGAGACCCTATCTTTCAACGGGAAATGTCAGAGTTTACAGCATTATTTTAAACTATCCCAAAGAATAAGGAACCAATAATAGCTAAGATATTCTTGAAAAAAGAAAAACTAAGGAAATCTGTACTTCCAGATATCAAGGTGATGATGATGATGATGATGATGATGATGATGATGATTAGAAAAAGAATCTCACTCTGTCACCAAGGCTGGAATGCAGCAGAGTGATTACAGCTCACTGCAAACTTGAACTCCTGGGTTTAAGAGATCTTTCCACCTCAGCCTCCCAAGTAGCTAGGACTACAGGCATGTGCCACCACACTTGGCTAATTTTTCAAAATAAGTTTTTTTAGAGATGGGATCTCACTGTGTTGCCCAGGCTGGCTTCAAATTTCTTGGCCTCCCAAGGTGCTGGGATTTCAGGTGTGAGCCACCTTGCCCCTCACCCTGACCCCACCCCAATATCAAGATTATTATAAAGCCATATAATTAAGACAATGTGATATTGGGATAGGGATAGACAACCAATAACATAAAATAAAAAACCTAGGTGTAGGTACACATGCATATGTTGTTTTGTTTTGTTTTGTATTTTTAGTAGAGATGGGGTTTTGCCACATTGGCAGGGCTGGTCTTGAAATAATGACCTCAGGTGATCCACCCATCTCGGCCTCCCAAAGTGCTGGAATTACAGGTGCGAGCTACCGTTCCTGGCCCACATGCATATGTTTTTAACATAACACAGGGGTATTATAGTTCAATGGGAAAATAAGGTAACCAACAAGTAGTGCTCAGACAATTAATCCAAATGGAGAAAAATCTTACTGGATCATATTACATACCTAAGTCAATTACAGATTAAAAACTTATGGGTTCAGACAACATTTTAGAGAATTCAAGGCATCTGGGGAAAAGGATTCTGACGGCAACTCAGTCCCTGTCTCTTCACTGAGGCCCATCTGCATTCCTCTTCTTAGATTTCCATGAGTCATCCCTATATTCTTATAATAAGCACCACCACCACCACCTGTTTTGTTTTTGCTTCAGCTTGCTGTGCATGGTTTCTGCCACTTACACAAGGTGTTTAAATTAAGCTGGCAGAAAGGAGAAGCCAAACATTTATCCAGCACTTACTTCATGCCCTGCATGATCTAAGTGCCTTAACTGTACTAACTCATTTAATTCTCACAAACAGGCCAATGAGATAGTCACAGAGTGTCCTCATTTTACAGATGGATAGAGGCACAAAGAGGTTAAGGAACTTGCCCAACATCACAGGGTTAATAAGTAGTAGAGCCAGGATTTTAATCTGGACATTCTGTCTCCAGATCCTAACGAAGGCACTGGAATTTGAACTTGGGTTGTCTAACTCCAAAGACCATATTCTTAACCTCTCTGTTGTGCTGCAAAGACACGGAGTATCACAGCAACTTCTTGCATTATTGTTTTATTTGTGGCCAGGTCAATCCCAGGTACTGGGGTACTGCCGAGCCTTACAAAGAGCAGCCCTCTTCTGGCACAGACTTGGCAAAAGCCTGTTCTGGAAACAGACTGTGGTACCAGAAAACCCACAGGCACTTCCAGTTCTGGGACCAGACCCCTCCTATGCTATATACACATTTTGGCTCATAAGTTGCCACACCAAACCCAGAAGGGAGATCATTCCTGCCCTCTTCCTCTACCCCAAACACCCACAGTAGAATTAACTGCAGAGGACAGGGAGCAGAATTCCTTTCCTGTCTGCATTTAGTCTCCTCTACTGCCAGAAGGAAACATGACTTATGTCTGGAAGTCACAATTAAGTGCCCTGAGGTGCATCTGGCTCAAGGAAATGAGTATTTGTTGACTTCTTAAGTCCAAGACTCTAGTAGGTGTGGCAAACAAATTTTCTACCATTTGGATTTTGTAGGTCCTATAAAAATAATGCTTTCTTTCCATCTGTCACCTTCAGAAGCCTCTGTTTTTTAAGGAGCCAACACACATGCTTCACTTGTGCTCCTGTACCCTGCAGTCTGTGTGGGCCCTTGGCAATGAGAAGCTGTCACTGAGAGAGCTACCTGAAGCCCAGATCAGAAACTGACACTTGCCCATCCTGTGTCTGAGAATTCTTTTTAAATTTTTGAAAATTATACTTTGCCCAAGCAAACTACAGAGAAGGAAGACTTTTTTCTACCTAGAGTGCTAGTTCTGGTTTGAGGAAACACAGCTTGGACACTCATCATTTTCTATCCAAATCATAGGGTTTCATGTTGAAGAAATATGCAGCCCCATCTACCAGAAATGGCTGAGAAGCTCCACCCAACTGGGAGAATGTTACCTAGGTCAGTTGTATTAGTCTGTTTTCATGCTGCTGATAAGGGCATACCCTAGACCGGGTAATTTATAAAGAAAAAGAGGTTTCATGAACTTGCAGTTCGACATGGCTGGGGAGGCCTCACAATCATGGCGGATATTGAAAGGCACATCTTACATGGCAGCAGGCAAGAGAAAAAATGAGAACCAAGTAAAAGGGGTTGCCCCTTATAAAACCATCAGATCTCGTGAGACTTATTCACTATCAGGAGAACAGCACGGGAAAGATCCACTGCCAAGATTCAATTACCTGCCATCAGGTCTCCTCACACGATACATGGGAATTGTGGGAACTACAATTCAAATGACATTTGGGTGGGGACACAGACAAACCATATCATCGGTAGAACACTTGGGAGGAGAGTTGAGGATGCAGGGGCAAGAAGCAGTGAAAGTAGCAGCAGTCTGCAATTCTGAAAGAAGAGATTATGGATAAGTGGGGAGCAGCTAGGTGAGGTGGCTCATGATTATAGTCCCAGCATTTTGGGAGGCTGGGGAAGGAGGACTGCTGGAGCCCAGGAGTTTGAGACCAGCTTGGGCAACATAGCAAGACCCTGTCTCTACAAAAAATCCAAAACTTAGTTGGGCATGGTGGCATGCACCTACAGTCCCTGCTACTTGGAAGGCTGAGGTGGTGGGAGGATTGATTGAGCCTGGGAGGTCAAGACTGCAGTAAGCCATGATTGTGCCACTGCACTTTAGCTCAGGTGACAGAGCGAGACCCTGTCTCAAACAAAAAAACAAAAAGCAAACAAACAAAAAAAAGTTGGGGGAGGGGAGGAACAGAAAAACATGGAAAAGAAAGAGAAAGAAGATGAAAAGCTTTGCAGTACCAACAAAGGTCAAGGAGTGATGTAAATGACTAGATGTTAAGCTCCCTGAGGGGAATTTTGGAAAACCCCGAAAATAGACATAATAAGGACTCAGTAAGAGAAAATACCCAGTTCACTTAGGTGAGCAACAAAGGCAAGGAGGGGCATGAAAGAAATGGATTTCAAATATGACCCATCAAGACTCAAAGGAAATAACGTACAGGCAGTTAAAGAAATAGTAGAAATTTGTTGTTAGTTGAACAGGAATGCAAATGTTTCGTGAATTCAGTTGTATTTTTATCACAGCATGTACATTAAATATCAATTTCTTATTGAGTGATCTTCCCCCTAACCAACAGCAGCTCAGAATAGGTACCTTTAGGGAAAAACTATTTGAAAGAAATGAAACCAAAATCAGAATGAATCATACCATCTATTTAGTTGCTTAAACCAATGTTAAGAAAAGGACAAATCCAAGAACTTTGGGAGGCCGAGGCTGGAGGATCGCTTGAGCCCAGGAGTTTGAGACCAGCCTGGGTAACATAGTGAGACTCCATCTCTAAAAAAAAAATTAAAAATTAGCTGGGCATTGTGGCAAGCACTTGTAGTTCCAGCTACTCCAGCTGAGGCAGGAGGATCTCTTGAGCTGGGAAGATTGAGGCTGCAGTTAACCATGATCATACCACTGCACTCCAGTGTGGGCCACAGAGCGAAACTCTGTCCAAAAAAAAAAAAAAAAGGTTGACAGTTGGGCTTGCTTGCCTGGTGGGAGGGGAAGGAAGAGGGCAGGAGGCATCAGAAAGTGAAGCAGCAGACTGGGCGCAGTGGCTCACGCCTGTAATCCCAGCACTTTGGGAGGCCGAGGCGGGTGGATCATGAGGTCAAGAGGTCAAGACCATCCTGGCCAAGATGGTGAAACCCCATCTCTATTAAAAATAGAAAAACTAGCTGGGTGTGGTGGCACACGCCTATAGTCCCAGCTGCTCAGAAGGCTGGGGCAGGAGAATCGCTTGAACCCCGGAGGCAGAGATTGTGGTGAGCAGAGATTATGCCACTGCACTCCAGCCTGGGCAAGAGAGCAAGACTCTGTCTCAAAAAAAAAAAAAAAAGAAAAAAAAAAGAGGCAGCAGGTGCTGAACTTCTGCTTCCTGAGTACATTCTCCCAAAGTGACTTACTTTCACCAGTTTTTCAGCTTCCAAAATAACTGCTTTTTGGGCTGTGATGAAAAATGCTGGAGGAAGCAGTAACAAAGTCAGGGTAAAAAAGAATCCATGACATGAGCCTTCTTTACTGTGCTCACCACTCCCCATCCCCAAGTATCTGTGCAAGCCCTGTTCCCTCCATGAGGGACCGTTATTAAGTCTGCTCACTAATGGGTAAAAAGGGAAAGTTTATATTAAAGATCCAATACCCCAAAAGAAATGGTTCATTTTTTAAAAAGCTAAAGTATCGAATCCATCCAAAAATTGAATACTATTTCAAAGTCATTGTTTAATTGCATTTAGTTAGTAAAAGGATAGAAACCCAGCCTGGGCAGATGGACGGACCTTCGTCTACAAAGGGAAGCCCTTGGTATCACTGAATTCAATACCCAGGTAATAAAATTTCCCCTTAGTAAACATTTTTCTATATAGGAAGCAGTTCTAATTCTATTTGGGGAATATAGATCGTTGATGAAATTCAGAGACCATTATTTCTTCTCTGTATTTAAAGGATTCAGATTCCTCCATCTGGTAAGTCATCCAACATAGTTCTCTATAATCCTCAGAGGATGAAAAATGCAAAGCTTTCAGAACAGGTAAAATTGCTTGGATTGTTCTTTGTTGCAACGAAAGGACATTATGTATTCAGTTCCAAATGCTGAATTCATTAATACAATGCTTTTCTTTTTCACTAGGAATAAGACAAATGACCTAAATCATTATTTACTTCCTTTCCAGCTAAGGGTCCTTGTTGTCCTGATCAGCTAAATGAGCTGTGGAATATCTCCTTGGAAAGAGTGTGTGGCAGAAGTGCAAGTGGTTAAATGCCCACAGATGCTGAACTCTAAAAGCCCACAGCTGATTGCATAGTCACTGTTTGCAATTTACTGCCAGCATCTGTTGTCATTCTGCACAATGTTAATGGGCTACCCTCGGGAGCTAGAGTTGACGATCTCCCAATAACTCACTTCTAAAATCACCTAAGCAAGTGAAGTAATTTTTGTTTGCCAGCATGAATTATGCCACTGGTGAAAATCATGAATCCATGTTGTTAAACTAATGTGGATTTCGTCTAACCTCCGCTTCACTCAAATTAGCATCAGGGATATTAGGGCAGGCTCCAATCAAGAGCCAGATACCACCAACAGCTTTGGCTAGAATAAAAGACAACAGGTAGTCATCTCAGCGGAGAACTACCAAAGTAAGCACCAGCCACCCAAAGGGCCCATTAGCATGCAAAAAAAAAAAAAAAAAAAAAAGGCTTCTGAAATCCACTTCCTTCATGCTTCCCCTTAGCCTTGTTGGCTCACCTAAGTACACTGTGTGCTTTCTCTTATTGCGCCTGGACACTCCCATCCGATAGGGTAACCTTTGCTTCCTTCCTTCTTCTCACCCAATATGGAGGAGGCTTTCTATTTCCCCTTCTTATCTGACAGGAACTGTCACTACACACACACACACACACACACACACACACACACACAGTTTCCTGGGGTTAGAATAGCAAAGGGGCTGCAGGGAAAGCAATCAGATTACAAAATAAAGGGAGAGCACATCAGCATCAGGAGATATTTCTTAAATCTCTGTTGCACTGAAAAGTGTTTCTCCTCTGGATGACTGTTCTGTGCCAAAATACCAAAGAGAAGGGCTTCTGGGTTTCAAATGAAACTTGTTTTCTACGGTTAGATCGAGGGTGGGGGCGGATGTGGCTCAGAGGCAATGTCAGGAAAGAGGAAGCGTAGTACACACCTCCTCCTTCCCTAAGTTAGTGTTGGAAGCTGTCCCCCTTTGAACTCAAGTGGAATTCAGACATGTGTGGCCTCTCCCAGTGAGCAGCAGGGGCGGGCCTTCAAGAAATCTATTTGCAAGAGTAAAGGAGGAGCCCTCTGGAGAGACTCGCCAGAGAAAAGGGAATGTATGTCAAAGTGGCAGGAGGGGAAGGGCAATTCTGGGTACTACCTGATGTCCTTAACTTGGGTTTGCCATTAGATCAGGCCCTGAAGACTTGCATTTCAGCACAGGGCATGGAATGGCTGGTAGAGAGAAATCCAAAAATGAAGAGTTCTTTCACAAAAATTTGGCAAAGCGGCAACACTGGATGGGTAAGCTTCTAAAAGAAGAGAGAATATGCACACAACATTGGCATATCCAGGGCTCTACTGTACTGGAAGCATTAAGTAGTTAGAAAAGTCCAGCAGACACAGCCAGGAGAAGTGGCAGAATCATCTTGCCCATTGGTTTTACACATCCCCCTCCTTCTCCAGGTAAAACCAAGGAGCGAAGGGTTGGGGTGAGAGGAAAGGAAACAAAATGAGTGTTACTGTAAGGTAACTGACTAGCCTTGTTTGGGAACACATGGGAGAGACACCCTGAAGACCTTTAGAAATACCTGGGTTTGGAAGGTCCTTGCAGAATCCTGAGATCCTGTAGTAGGTGGGAGTGACAGCCAGTGAAACCAGGTGATGTCTTGCATTCTTCTCCTAAGTATAGTTTTACTCATGGAGGGTATAACCAAGCAAACAGACCTCTTAACTGTTTCTCTTTTAAAGGACAGAAGGAGATCCACCCCACCAAGGGCTGGTTCCCTGAATGCTTTAGAACAGGAGTAGCAAAACTGGAATGTGCTGCAGCTCTTTGGGGGCTGCAGACCCACTGAAAAGGTCACTGAAGATATTGCCAGGGCTACTGATAACTTTATCACTTCACCACAGGAATTAACCTCCAGTTATTAGTTAGGAGGTGTTGTAGAAAAATTGTTTGAACATTTAATTTCTGTAGTTCTTTGTGTTTAAGCCTATATATTTTTATTCCTTTGAGACTTGATTCATCTTTGGTGTTCAGCAAAGGAGTCTTTAAAGAACTCATATATGGATCAATTTTTCCATGCTTGTCTTCTCATAGCATTTTGTGTATACTTAATCTTCAATCTTATTTCCTATTGAAATAATTGGTTTATACTTCTATCTCCCTCAGTGAAGCGATATGTTCCTCAAGGCCAGAGGTCATGTTAGACATTTAAATTATTTGTACTGAACTCTTGATAGTCTTCATTACTGTGAAAGTAAATAAGTTCTTTCTTTTCTTTTTCTTTTTTTTCCTTGGCTCACTGCAGCCTCAACTTCCTGGACTCAAGTGATCCTCCCGCCTCAATTTCCCAGGTAGCTGGGACTACAGGCACATGCCACCATGCCTGACTAATTTTTGAATTTTAGTGGAGAGAGGGTTTTACCATATTGCCCAGGCTCGTCTTGAACTCCTAGACTCAAGCGATCCACCACCCCTTGGCCTTCCAAAGTGCTGAAATTACAAGTGTGAGCCATCATGCCCAGCCATTATTGTAAGGATAAGTTATCACCGCCCCCCACAAAAAAAATCTCAGATCAAATTTTCTGTGAATATCTTACTATGGCTAATACTGGTAATTATTGCCCAATATTCCTGTATTCCTCTTTTTCATGAGTAATAAAAATTTTAGGTGGGCATATGGCAACCCTGTAAGTCCTGCATGTCATAGTTGAGGCTTCTTTAACAGAATACCATGAGCTGGGCAGCTTATAAACAACAGAAATGTGTTTCTCACAGTCCTGGAGGCTGGGAGTCTGAGATCAGGGTGCCAGCATGGTCAGGTTTGGGTGAGGACCCACTTCCAGGTTGCAGACTCCCAACTTCTCATTGTATCCTCACATTCTCATGTCTCTCCCTGTAAAGGCACTAATCCCATTCATAGAGGCTCCACCCTTATGACCTGATCACCCCTGCAAAGGCCACACTTCCTAATGCCATCACATGGAGGATAAGGATTTCAGCATACACAATTGAGGGAGGACACAAACATTCAGCCCATAAAACCAATTTTGCAAGTCCCCTCACAGCTAGTTATAGTATTGTGGTGAAGTGTTGGCCACTGGGATGTCAGCCAAGTATTGAGTGCAACTTTTCATTTGTGACTGGAAAGGGAAGGAGATTACCTTCTTTCCTCGAAATCCTATATCTTGCTACTTGGATCAGGGATATGAGATGAACAATCTCTACCTTTAAGGACAAGGGACATACACTAGATATAGAAGAAAAACCAGCTAAAAGGAGGCTGAGATCTGACACCACCGAATCATCACGACAGCCCTGGAATGCTTACCCCTGGACTATTATGTGAGGAAGAAATGAACTTCTATCTCATGCAAACCATTGAACATATGAGGATGGCCACTTAGTCTGCTGTATGGCATACAAAAAAAATCATTCCATGGAACCAACTAACAAGTCTTCTTTCCTTAATTGTCATTCCTTGCAAATGCTCTGGACAAGGGATAATAGGAAGAGTTTAATATCAAATGAAAAATAATCACAGTAAGTCAGTAGCTGATATGTGAAATTGGCAGGCTCCTTGTATAAACTATTAAATTTCTAATATATTAAGCCTTTTTATTTGCTCATAATTGTGAAATAAAAGGAGAACCTTCCCTTTGGACGTTCATTACTTTCACAGCCCACTCATCTACTATTTAGATATCCATTGGTGCAACTCCAAGAGGGCTGAAGGTGTATGTTCTATTTCCTGTCCATCCGATGCTCTTGGATCATTCAAGTATGGCTGTCTTACTGGTCTCAACCCACTTACTCTGAAACTCACAGATCCTATGCTGAACATTGATAAATTGTAATAAGAAAATAACTTTTCTTTCATGGTCACCTCCTTGTCTCTTCTCTCATTATTTTATCTTTCTTCCTCCACCTCTTCATCCTTTGTCTCCCACACTACAACTACTTCCCATCACCCACCAATCACCATTGTCTGAGGCCAGAAAGACTTTCTCACTATATCCCTCAGAGGCTTTCATATTCCCCACCAATTCTGAGACTCCTGCTCATCCACCAAGTCACTTTCTATGTTCTGTGTGGTTTCACCAGAAGGTCCAATATAACCTGGCCATGGTGCCAGCCAAGTGAGCTGAGGGACAGAAGTTGTTGGGCCCTGAAGGACCAGGGCGATTCTATTCTGAGGGAATAAGAAGCTTGTAAAGATGGGCAGACATGGTGGCTCACACCTGTAATCCCAGCACTTTGGGAGGCTGAGGCAGGCGGATCACCTGAGGTCAGGAGTTCAAGATCAGCCTGGTCAACATGGTGAAACACTGTCTCTAATAAAAATACAAAAATTAGCTGCACATGGTAGCACACGCTTGTAATTCCAGCACTCAGGAGGCTGAGGCATGAAAATTCTTTGAACCCGGGAGGCAGAAGTTGTAGTGAGCTGAGATCACACCACTGCACTCCAGCCTGGGCAACAGAATGAGACTCTCTCTCAAAAAAAAAAAAAAAAAAAAGAAAAGAAAAGAAAAAGAAAAAAGAAAAAGAAAAAGAAAAAGAAAAAAAGTTGTAAAGATGAGAAGCAAGTTTGATACTCAAATGCCTAGTTCTAAGAGCAGAAGCAACACTGTGAATAGATGACAGAGCTCAAGATTCAGAAAAAGAATAAAACCTATTCAAATGGCAGTTGGAATTTGGATTCACATGTCTCAAATCTTTACAGGTTGTTTGACAGAATGTTATATACATATGTTATATATACATGTATTTTTTTTGTACCTAAAATAGCATGCTATCATCATCAGTCTGGGCAAGGACCCTCTTTCACTTGATTTTTGTTTCATTTTTCTTCTTCATTCTTGATCCACACCCTTAGTCCCCTCTCCATCATAGGGGTCCATTCTAATGTATAAGCCTTGGAAATATCTATCCCCTTGGAAAAGGATATAGAATCCAGAATTCAAATTGGAGTTAGTCAACCTCAAGTAAGCCTTGTATCTGGATTTGGTTGGAATTAAGGTTGACATCTCTCACCCAATTTCAGGTTGTTTGCTGAAATATAGTAAAATGTAACCTATATTGCACTGTATTTTGGTTTTGGATTTCAGGTGGAGAAAGCTGAGTTACTTATGGCATGCTACCATCATCGAAGTCTTTGCAAAGATCCTCTCTTGTTTTGTTCTAATTTGCTCCCTTATCTTTGATTTTCACTCCTATTCTTTTCTCTATCATAAGGACCTATCCCAGTATATAAGCAATATACATTGTTGAATATGTTTATATCCTTGTAAAACATGTGATATTATTTTGTGTCTGTTTTGTAATTTGTAAATTCAAAACATATGTTAAGTAATTGTGGGAAAGGACTAAATAGAGAGGACCCAGAATTCCATGTGATTTAGATAGGACCCCCACCCCCCTGGTCTCTACAACTTCATTGTCAATGGTGCATATGTCAAAATGAAGAAAACATCCTGTACTCCTGGAATAAGGAAGAGTTCCCAAAACTCTGTAGGCTTCTGGAAACATTCCTGCTTTCTCATCCACCACATGCAATCACCACAGTCTGCCTGTAGACAGAGAAAATTTTACATACCTTGTAGGGCATTTTCTTATCCACATACCTTGTAACATGGGGTTTGGAGGTGACTAAGAACCTTCATATGAAGAATCGTGAAGGGACTGAGATTTTACTGTTCTTACAAGCTAAAAGCCTGTCACAATTTCATGGGTGCTGGCAGAAGACATGAGACTCCTGTATCAGAGACAAAGAACAGTTTAGTACTCATAGAAATAACAGTTGCTAGAGTATCATTTTTCCTCGACCAGTTCCTTGAAACCTAGTTTCCACAGAGCAACACAAAGAGGGTCAGGTGACACCTACACACATGGGATACATCATAGGACAGGAACCCTAACTTAGGAAACACAAATCTTTTTTTCTTTTTTAAGAGACAAAGTCTTTCTCTGTTACCCAGGCTGCAGCTCAGAGGCACAATCATAGCTTACTGCAGCCTTGAACTCCTGGCCCCAAGTGATTGTCCCACCTCAGCTTCCTGAGTAGTTGGGACTACAGGCACATGCCACCAAGCCCAACTAATTTGTTTTTCTTTGTCTTTTTTATTTCAATAGGTTTTTGGGGAAGTGGTGGGGTTTGATTACATAAGTAAGTTCTTTAGTGGTGATTTCTGAGGTTTTGGTGCATCCATCACCGAAGCAGTGTTCACTGTACCCAATGTGTAGTACTTTATTCTTCACCCTCCTCCCCCACCCTTTCCCCCTAAGTCCCCAAAGTCCATTGTATCATTCTTATGCCTTTGCGTCCTCATAGCTTAACTCCCGCTTATGAATGAGAACATACGATGTTTGGTTTTCTATTCCTGAGTTATTTCACTTAGTATAATGGTCTTCAAATCCATCAAGGTTGCTATGAATGCCATTATTACATTCCTTTTTATGACTGAGTAGTATTCCATGGTATACACGTATACCATATTTTCTTTAGTCACTCATTGACTGATGGACATTTGGCTGATTCCATGTTTTTGCAGTTGTGAATTGTGCTGCCATAAACAAACATCTGCAAGTATCTTTTTCGTATAATGACTTATTTTCCTCTGGGTAGTGACCCAGTAGTGGGATTGCTGCATCAAGTGGTAGATCTACTACTTTTAGTTCTTTTTTTGTTTTCTGAGATGGAGTCTCGCTCTGTCCTCCAGGCTGGAGTGCAGTGGTGTGATCTCAGCTCACTGCAACCTCTGCCTCCTGAGTTCAAGTAATTCTCCTGCCTCGGCCTCCTGAGTAGCTAGGATTACTACTACTCAGGCACCACCACACCTGGCCAGTTTTGTATTTTTAGTAGAAATGGAGTTTCACCATGTTGGCCACGCTGACCCTGAACTCCTGAGCTCATAATCTGCCCACCTCAGCCTCCCAAAGTGCTGGGATTACAGGCATGAGTCACCATGCCCAGGCTATGTTTAGTTCTTTAAGGAATCTCACACTGTTTTCCACAGTGGTTGTACTAGTTTACATTCCCACCAACAATGGAAAAGTGTTCCCTTTTCACCACATCCATGCCAGCATCTATTATTTTTTGATTTTTTGATTATCGCCATTCTTGCAGGAGTCAGGTGGTATTGCATTGTGGTTTTGATTTGCATTTCCCTGATCATTAGTGATGTTGAGCAGTTTTTCATACATTTGTTAGTTATTTGTATATCTTCTTTTGAGAATTGCCTATTCATGTCCTTAGCCCACTTTTTGATGGGTTTTTCACTTTTAGAATTTTTATAGTTTCAGGTCTTAGATTTAAATATTTGATCCATCTTGGATTGACTATTTCATAAGGTGAAAGATGAGGATCTAGTTTCATTCTTCTACATGTGGCTTGCCAATTTTCCCAGCACCATTTGTTTAAAGGGAGCCCTTTCCCCACTTTATGTTTTGTTTGCTTTGTTGAAGATCAGTTAGCTGTAAGTATTTGGCTTTACTTCTGGGTTCTCTATTCTTTTCCATGGTCTATATGCCTATTTTTATACCAGTACCATGCTGTTTTGGTGACTATGGTCTTATAGTACAGTTTGAAGTCAGGTTTTGTGTTGCCTCCTGATTTGTTCTTTTTGCTTAGTCTTGCTTTAGCTATGCAGGCTCCTTTTTGGTTCCATATGAATTTAAGGATTGTTTTTACTAATTCTGTGAAGAATGATGGTGTATTTTGATGGGAATTGCACTGAATTTGTAGATTGCTTTTAAGTCCAACTAATTTTTAAATTTTTTGTAGAGATGGAGTCTCGCTATGTTGCCCAGGCTGATCTTGAACTCCTGGTCTCAAGCGATCTTCCTGCCTTGGCCTCCCAAAGTGTTAGGATTACAGGCATGACCCACAGCAACCTGCTTAAATCTCTTTAAATCATTAATAAGCCTGCCTGATCTTTGCCCTAAAGAAAGATATTTTTTATTATAATGAATAGTAAATAAACCTTCCCTTAATTATCTCCATCTTCCAAAGCTGTTTTCTATAAAACATCCTTGAAAAGGTGGTTCAGAACAAAGGCAGTCTTCTCATAAGAACTGCAAAAACATAAAAGACCACTGAAGGATTGTTTCCCAAATCTCCTATACAATTTTCTCTCTTTTCTTTCTAAATATCCTATATATAAAGCTTGTATCACTAGATAACCCTTTCTTATTGCAATTATATAGAAACTCTAGGTTACTCCCTCTCATTTTCTGAAGAAATCAGTATATTCATTATCCTTTTAATACTCTGACTTTTTGGTTTCATGACCTCTTTTCCACCATTGGTTTTAACCTCTATTTTATTTTCTAATTACTTGCAAAGTTTTTATGTTAGGTATTTGAGTTTCTCTTTATGTGAATGCCATGTTCATATCCTTTACCCATTTTTCTTTCGGGTTTATCATTTTCTCATTTAATTAACAGGAATGTCTTCTCTAACGTAGTTATCTATCCCCTGTTGGCTTTACTTGTTTCAAATATCTTTGTCCATACTGTAATCTCTGGGTAAACTTTACCTATTATAACATTTCATAAAGAGTCATTAATTTTAATGTCGTCTTTTTTTATCTTAGAGTTTGTGCAAAAAAGGAGCTGGTTTAAGAAGACCTTTTACACTTGAAAGCCTGAGAAATAATTCATATGCTTCTTTTTTATTTTCCATTAGCTTTTCAGTTTTTATCTTTTCCATTTAGTACTTTAATCCCACTGGATTCCATTCTTGTGTATGGTACAAGCATGCATTCCTAATGGGCGGGGGATGATATCACTCCCAAGGGAGTGAAAATTGGTTCTTAGGGGTAGAAAAAATAGTAGATGTTACAATGGTTTATGGCTCTCCCAAGTGGCATAGTACAGAAAGAGATATACAGTATACCTGTGATAATAAAATTTCATTGAGAAGGAGGAAAACTGGGGGAAAATGTCTAAAATGATTTCTTAGGAGGATAATAAGGAAAAGGGTTGAGAAACACTGGTATAAGCTAAGAATATAGTATTATTTTTCTCATACAGTGACCTATTCCCAATACCATTTTTTCCTTAAAATTTTTCTTTTAAATTTTACTTTTTTACTACAGCTGCTGGCAACCTTGACCAATACCATCTATGAAACAGTTTGCTAACCTTTCTCTGCCTGTGCATATGCATGCATCCGTTACTGAGCTCTCTTGCATGTTTCACTGGCATATGTGTTCCTGAGCCAATGTCCCACTTTTTTGATTACCATAGTTTTGTAACTGTCTGATATCTGGCAGTGAGGTGCCCTCTTTCTCTGACCTTTTTCAAAGTTGCCTTAATTATTCATAAAATATTTGGTCTTCTTATACATGTCGGGATAAGTACGTTGAATTCATTTTTTAACAGTTCTCTAATTTTAATTGGCATTGACTTGCATTTATAGATTAATTTTGAGAACTGCCATGTTTTACAATATTGCCATCTGTTCCATGAACAAGGCATAGCACTCCATTTATTTAGGCTTTCCAGTCCTTAAGTAAATTTAAAACTTTTTCTTCATAAAGGTCTTATGCATTGTTTGGTTAAATTCATAAATGCTTGCTATTGTGAATGACATTATAGAATCTGTTATATTTTTAGTTGATTATTGTTGATACAGAGGAACACTGATTTTTGTGAATGGATCTTGTAGCTTGCATTCTTGCTAAATTATCTTGTTAAATCTATTGTCTTTCTGTTGATTCAGTCGGATTACCTCATCTGCAAAAAAAAGAAAGAGGGAGAGAAAAAAGGAAAGAAAGAAAAGACCAAAAAGAAGAAAAAGAAATTCTGTACTTTCTCTGGAACAGGTAAGTAGAAAACAGTAATCTAGTGATCTACATATAGCAGGAGGAACAGTGAATTGAACCCTTGTGGAGCATATTATAATAATCAGCTGGTCTAGTTTAATGGCACAGGTAGTATCTGCTTTGCATTTCAATGATTGGCTTGTTCGGTTCTGCCCAATAAATACCTATAATTACCTTTTGCTTCCTTTTCATAGACTTAGTCCTTTTTTGGCTATATAATTATAAATTTTTAGGAATGTTTTGTGTTTCAATGGGTGAAACCACTCGTACTACTTTATCTCAGCAGAACAGTAACCAAAAAATAAAAAAACCAATTGGTTTTTTTTGAATAACCATACATAACAATCTCTGAACATTCTCACCAGTACTCACAATAAAAAGAAAATTTAGGCTGGGTGCGATGGCTCATGCCTGTAATCTCAGCACTTTGGGAGGCCATGGCGGGTGGATCATGCGGTCAGGAGTTTGAGACCAGCCTGGCCAACATGGTGAAACCTCATCTCTACTAAAAATACACAAATTAGCTGGACGTGGTGGTGTGTGCCTGTAGTCCCAGCTACTTGGGAGGCTGAGGCAGAAGACTCAGTTGAACCCGGGAGGCGGAGTTTGCAGTGAGCCGAGATTGCATTACTGTACTCTAGCCAGGGTGACAGAGCAAGACTCCGCCAAAAAAGAAAAGAAAAGAAAAAAAAAGCACAGAAAGTTTAAGCACATGTATTAGAGGGGAAAAAAATCTCTTGCGTAATTTTCTAAATGATGATCTATCAAAAGTAACTAAGTCAAAGTGATTGTTATTTCTTAATAAGAGCTTCAAGAGGTTAATTGTCCATAAAATATACACATCATTTCCTGAGCGGAACAATATGTGCACAATCAAATTATGCTCCATCAGAATAAATAGGCAATAGCCAGGCATGATGACTCATGCCTGTAATCCCAGCACTTTAAGAGGACAAGGTGGGTGGATCACCTGAGGTCAGGAGTTTGAGACCAGCCTGACTAACATGGAGAAACCTTGTCTCCACTAAAAATAGAAAACTTAGCCAGGTGTGGTGGCACGTGCCTGTGATCCCAGCTACTCGGGAGGCTGAGGCAGGAGAGTTGCTTGAACCCAGAAGGTGGAGGCTGCAGTAAGCTGAGATCATGCCACTGCACTCCAGCGTGGGCAACAGAGTGAGACTCCATCTAAAAAATAAATAAATAAACAAACAGGCAAGATTTCCATGCAAAAATATAATTGTATATACTGTACATTTCCCAAAATATTCACAAGAAATGTAGATGCCTTCAGAGAAACAAATTCCTGAAAATGATCAAATTGATTGGACTGAAAATTTCTTCACTACTTAAAAACCTAAGAAATCACTTAGCCAACAAGTAATTTCTTCCAGAATAAAAGTGTGGATCTTGGAAAAATTAGAGTATATGTATTTTAAACACCACCAAACAGATTTCTTCATAAAACTTTCTGTAAGCTAAATGGAATTCAGAGCTAAGGCATTGAAAAGTGACACTAAGATTGACCCTTGTGAAAGAGAACAGATGGAAAGACAAGTTTGTAACAATAGAATAATCTTTGCTGCTTTTAGAGTAGGAAGGACACAATATAAAATACAATGATTTAATCAAGGAGGAAGAACTTCCTAACAGAAACAACTTTATGAAGCTGATCCTGTATTATTCTATCAGGAAATATGAAAAATACTTAAGTTTTAAGGGAAATATTTTCTTTCCTTTTCAAGACAGGGTCTTGTTCTGTTGCACAGGCTGGGGTGCAATGGTGTGGTAATAGCTCACTGCAGCTTCCACCTCCTGGGCTCAAGCCATCCTCCTTCCTCAGTCCCACAAGTAGCTGAAACTACAGGCATGCCACTACACCTGGCTAATTTTTAAACAATTTTTATTTTTGGAGAAACAGGGTCTCACTATGTTGCCGAGGCCAGTTTCAAGCTCCTGGGCTCAAGTGAGTCACCCACCTCGGCCTTCCAAAGTGCTGGGATTACAGGTATGAGCCATTGTACCAGGTTAGGGAAATTTTTTTTTGCAAAGCAATAGAAGTGTGATTCGATATAAAGTTATCATTAAAGGCAGCAGACCTGTCACTGCATTGTTAATTCGTTGGACGTTGTACTTATCTCTGTAATAACACAAATTCACCCTGTGTCGTAACTATACATGCCACTGTGAGCATTTGACAGTCAGGGATTCTCTCTTCCTATCTTGGGTTTGTTTTGATTTTTAAAACTTTCTGCATTCAGCATGGTACACAGATATGTAGCCAGTGTTCAATCTTTAAAATGCTTTACGTTGTAAAGTAATGCAATATGTGATTTAAGACTGCACTATTTCTAGGTGTATTTATTATCACTGCAGTTGGCTATCTAATAGACATACAATTCATTCTGCTTGAGCCACAATGTCCTGAATCAGTTCAGTGTAGACCAATTATTCTAACCCCCAAGTTCAGCTTTTAACTCTGCCAGATGCTGTTTGACACTAGATTCTCCAATACTAAAAATCTTGCCAACCTTACATTATGTTGTTGTATTACAGCTTCCTAGTACTCAGTATGATATTATTAGCTCAAGCTGTAGCTCTTTTGGTGTACCTAATTACAGCACACTCAGCAGTGAGCCCTGACCTACACGGGGCTGGGGCGGAGGGTGGGGGGATTCTGGTGATAATTTTATCTATTTCACTTGACAATAAACGTAGTTATTACCAAGATTCCAAATTTTGGGAAAGTGTGATATTCACACTGCATTTCCAAGTACCTTTGGAACACCTAACATTACACTGATATTTTAGAGCTATTATTCTTTCTAATAATGATCGAATATTAGTATTATTTAAGCAACACTTCACCTTTTTTGGTTATTTTCTCTTGTAGGTGCCTGGTTGGAAAACAACAAGGAGCAAAATGGTACAAAAGGGGAAGTTGTAAAGAGTTGTCCTGCTAGAGAGTTATAGCTTAGAAATCTGTATAATGCCTAAGGCATAGTCAGACTTCAGTAAATTACACTTCCTTGTTATCATTACACGTATATATTTTACAGCTTCAAACTTTAACAAGCACAAGTAAGCAACTGATAATCCTAGGTGCGTTCTCATGAATCAGAATTGTCCTGGCTGCTAAGGAGAGTAAGCGCTAGAGGAACTTGGGGGTGGGAGGAGGATGGCTTTGGTTGTTTGGGCATTTCCTCTTGTCCTAGTTTTACTTCTCATTGCTTCCCAGTCACTATTACACTTCTCGGCTGGCCTGCTTTGTCTTTGCCTATATCTATCTCTTGGATTTCATCGCATTACAAAAAAGGTTAAAGTTTAACCCAGATATATGGCACTTAACTGAAACTGTCAATATCAATAATTAAAGAACTTTAATTTTTTAAAGAGAAAATGTCTTGGAGACCATTCTTTTACCTCTCCTTAGAGACTTGTCATAAATAACCAGAGTAAATGCTTTTGCACATTATTTCATGCTTGTGAAGTGCTGTGAGCCTCAAGACGAAATCTCTTTAAGTATGCAGTATATATCCCATTTTATTCCAAAGCATGTAATATTTTAAATCAAAGAAATTAATTTTTAAGAAAGAACTTTCAGTTTTCAAACTATTCATAATTTACATTTTAACAATGTACATTTAAATATTCTGAAGAGGAAAGCATGACTGCTTCAATATTAAGGATCTCTTTCCCTCTCCAAATATACTTAAAGTAATTTTCATTTATGTGGTTGAAAGTTTACATGCCCCTACAGCCTATAATAAATCAGAAAAAAACCCAAAGTTTATATGCCAATATAGGCAGGAGAATTAACTTAATTCAATAAAAGGGAGGAGAATTATTATGTAAAGGATGCTTACCAGCATAATCAGCTAATAACATTATAGAGAGCTTTTACTTTATGTAAGCATTTTTTAGAGACTTTGGTTTGACCAATAACACACACACGCACACACGCACGCACACACACGCACGCACACGCACGCACACGCACGCACACACACGCACACACACACGCGCGCGCGCACACACACGCGCGCACACACACACACAGAATTTTCTTAATGCTAAACCATTTTATAATAGAGTTCTTCTTAAAACATCTTGATATCTCCCTTACACAGGTCTTGTGACTATTACAGAACCAAATCACCATTATGAAACTAAGTGATGGGTTACATAAGGAAAATGGGGTCTCTTCTGATAGGTGTCAAGGAAGCACAGAAATGTTAGAACTATTTGAGACCTGGGAGATCATCTATCCCAACAATGTCATTGACATTGAAAGTAAGGCTCACAATTCTTCATTATCAACATGTTTTTAAATTGCCTTTTATTAGTCCAAGTGATAGCAATACCTCTATAGTCTTAGGTAGAAGCTAATTATTCATTACATTGTAATTCTCTGTTTACCTTGTCCTAGCTCTGTCCTGCTACCTAGACTTCTAGAGGATGTAAACAAAAAATATTTCTCTAGGGAGTATTACTTTGTTCTCTCCCTAAAAAAATTCAGTTTGTTAGCATCTACATTTTTAAACTGTTGAAATGGACCCAAATATATAATAAATACCATAGTAGCTCAGACCCATGGAAATATTATTCTAAAATCAGTTTTCATTAAAGTACTTTCTACTTCCATTACTGGATCTGGTCTTTCCGAAAATATAAGAAACCAGTTACTATTAAGGATAAACCATCTGCTCATTATAAACATGAGGTTTAACAAGTAATATGTGCTATATTTATTCAAGTGTCTAACTCTTAACTGTTAATTATGAACAGATTATTAGATGCCTACTCTATTTTCTGCAGTTTACAATAAAATAACTCTTTGAGTAAATTGAAATTTGATTGTGTAACAAACTTATATTAGAATACAGTTTAAAGTGTTTTTTTCTATAGCTTTTTTTGACTGGAGAAGCAAAGGGTAATGTTAATTTGTACATTTCTTTCTTGTATTATTTATGTTTCTGTAAGATATGATGCCCTATCCCAGAGATGCTGGAAAACTTTTTTTGCTTCTACCTGTGGGTTCTGTTTTTGTGAGTTTTTAAAGGAGTATGCATACAATAAAATATTCCTTCTTTGTTAAAAAAAGAGAAATGAAGGCTCAAGAGAAATCAGTCTGACTTGTAACACTATATTGCCTGTAGTAAAAGCTGATCTAATGATAATAATGCAAGAGATTGTTAAAAGGATAACCTTTTAATTTTAAAACACAAATAATCTATTAGTGACTTGTAAGAATTACTCATAGCATTCACCTAGACCCACATCATATACTGCCGAATTACAGAAGCCTACAAAACTGAAATGTTGGGTAGCTCAGAAAGAGAATAGGAAAAATAATATTCACCACACTGGTTTACTTTGAGAATACTTGAAATCAAATATTCACCTGAAATTTATTAGAAATCTCTTATAAGAAGCATGTGTGTTAGATGTTATGAATGATTTAAAGAATTAAGAAAATGAAGGAGGAGTGAGGGAGGGAAGAAAAAGACAAACCCTGGTCTCCACAAGCTTACTTCTGGCAGGAAAGAAGATACTGCTATTGCTACACTTTGTTTAACTCTCCATCAGCATTCGTGTATTATTTCAGTCCCTGCCATTAAATGAAAAGTTCTTTGAAAGCAGAGAGTATATCTCCTTCAAGGATTAATGTCCCAGAGTAGCTTCTGTTAATAGCATTTGTCCAGTAAGTGCTACTTGAATTGAAATGAATTCTGTCAATATTATGGTGCATCCAAACACCAATAGTAAAATGCATCCTATCTTTTATATACCATTTCAGTCTCACTGATGATGCACATTCAATAAATCTTTTGCATAAATAATATTTTTAAGCAATGCTTGCGCAAGTGGGTTTTATAATATGTGAGGGAAAAGTACATGATGAAACATTCATCTTTTTAAAAAACTGTTAAATATTTTAGATTAAATACCAGTATTTTTCCTGAAATGAATAAAGATCGATTTACAGATACACTTATTAGCACTCTTGCTAAAACCATTTAATCGTGTTTCTGTAACTAAGCTGACACTTTGATTCTGCATGCCTTTGTTAAATAACACCAGGTTGAGAGGGGAAATGATCTAACTGAAAGGCAAGAAAGAGTATTATAAATCAGATGAGATCCCCGGAGACAGATGATCAATTGACAGGCATTTGGTCTGTCTAAAGGAAAGAGGGGTGGTCTTTGGCTGTCATAGGGGAGGAAGTCATATGAATAAGCCAGAAGGAATGCCATGAGCAAAAGCATAGAGATGAAAGGGTCGGTGTACGCTTCCCCTTGTTCTAAAGACTCGTGCGCCGTTTAGGTTCTGATAAGTGGTTTCTGCTTTGTTTCTGTACTGGAGTGCTTCTCTGTATCTTGCTAATTCCCCAAGTCACTTTAGGAGTAAGGTCTTTCTTGGCTCTTGTGAGCTCCAACCCCAACCCCATAGAGCTAAAACCTCTCTCACTACACACCCCACAGCATGCTCTCTAGCTACCCGAATATCCTCAAAAACTTTCCAGCTCTTTGCCTAGTTTTCTAGACATCTGGATAAACTTGGGTAAATTAACTTTTTCTAATCTTTGGGTAGCGCAGAAAGAGACTAGGTGAAATAATATTCACCACATTGGTTTACTTTGAGGATAAAACCAATAATGTCTATAAATTGCCTAGCATAAGGCCTAACACCCGGAATTTCTGTTCTGCTTCTGAGCTCTGTCCGCTAAGTGGGACTCTGCTAATTTCTCTTACTATCACATTCATCACTACTGGCCCCCGCCCCACCATGCACACCCAGGCACATAGACTATTTTCTTGAAATACCACCTATTTTTGTTAGCCTTCCCTCCACCACCCATGCATTGCTGCAGAATGGTATTGCTGCCCGCATGGGCAGCTGGCTCTGGTCCTGTGATGCCGGCTCCATCTCCCCAGCAGGAGGATCTCATTCCTGGGCTGGCCCTTCCCAAGCTGCAGCTTCCTGAAACATATTGTCCTGAAATAGGATGCCAGGGACCTTTATTCTGAAAAAGAGAAAGCTGTTTTCAAATATTTGAAGGTCTGACCTATGCATAAGGAATTAGACTAGAGTTTCTAAACGTTTTTTATGCCATGGACCCCTTTGGTGGTCCAGAGAAGCTTATGGACCCTTTCCATTATTCTAATAATGTTTTAAATGTAGAAACTATAATGCATAGGATTACAAAGAAACCAATTATGTTGAAAGACAGTCCTTGAAAATTTTTTTTAAACAAGCTTGTGCTATAGCAACATGTATGTTTTTAATTAATGCAAATAATAAGGTGTAGCAGCAGGCCTAAAAACTTCAGAAATTGCAGTTACCCTGCATAAATGAGATTTTAAGATTTCTAGGACAACTGGAATATGATACAGAAATATCTGTGATTCCTGTTATTGACAAAGTCATAGAGACTATTAATACTACTGTGGTTTGTTGCCTCCATTCAATAATTGAAGGAAATCTAAATTTAGAGATGAGTGAAAATGAAGATGTTGTATATTTTCCCCATCTAAATTCATAGACCCTTGAAATGTATCCATAGATATTCTTGGCCTATGCCTCCCCGTCACCCGCCCTATGTAAGGACCGTAAGGACCCTGCACAAGACGCCTTCTGTGCCTTTGAAAGGAGTAGAGCTCATCTCAGTGGGTTCATGTTATAAAAGGACAGACTTCAGTTCACCACAATGAAGAACTTTCTAGCAATTAAAAATCCTCAAAAATAATAGGCTACTTAGTCAAGTAAGTTTTTCATTACTAAATTATTCAAAAGAAGTAAATATGATTAAATTAGGATTATTGCATCAGGAAGGAAATTGGGGCTCCATTTATATAAATTATAATGTGAACAACACTTTCTAGAGATGGACACAGCTGCAGTCCTGCTAACATTCACCAGGCATGGAGCAAGGTGCTTTACACTCCTTGACTCATTCAGTTCTAACAGTCAGCATAGGAGGTAGGCATATTCTTCTGAATGTCAGCTCAGGATTATTATTTTTTTAACTTGAAAAAGAAAAACATCTAAGAGGCAAAATTAAAATGAAGGTGTTTCAGGCCCCAAAGTTTAGACATTTTCATCTGTAAAATGGAGTTAATAATATTTACCTGTAAGTACTTGCCTTATAAGTACTTATAATTAAGTATTTATAAAGTGGTTTTTAGAACTTCAAAAGATAATATACATCAAGTATATATGTAAAATTATGAAGGATAGTGATATTCTAAGCATTTTACATGAATTAACTAATTTCTTCCTCACAACAAGTTTGAGTTAAGTAATAGTATTACTTAACTATTACTTAACACAATAATCTTTGTGTATGCAAGATTTCTGTCCCCACCAGGTATGGTGGCTTGCACCTGTGACCTGTAATCCCAGCTACTTGGGAGGCTGAGGCAGGAGGATCCCTTGAGGCCAGAAGTTCAAGACCAGCCTGGGCAACATAGTGAGACTCCATCTCTTAAAAAATATTAAAAATAAAAGTAAAAGATTTCTCTTCCCAACAAGATGGTGACTGCTCAAAGGTAATAATGGAACTGCCTTTATTACTAGCATGAAATGAAACTGCCTTTATTACTAAAACAAATTGCTAGTACCATGTCTGGGCACAGCATAACATAGTTGTTACCAGCATGAGCTCTGGAGTCAGACCATCTGGATTCAAATGCAGTTTGCAGTTGTGTCGCCTTGGGCAAGCTATTCAACCTCTTAGTGTCTCTGTTTTCCCATCTGTTAAATGAGGATGAGTAAAATAATAAAGTAAAAGAACAAGACTTGGCAGTATCTATCCCTGTCAGTTTGACTCAGAGCTAACTTGTTCTGCTTCTGCTGTGTTTTTTTAAAAAATTCATATTATTATGTTTAATCTCTGAAGACTTTTCCTTCATGGTTGGTCACTGACAATGTACTCCAAGGAAGTAACCAGAACCACCCACTCTCAGGGAAGCATTTTCAACTGCTGCTTTGAGTACTGCTAAGCGAGTTTCTCTGTCCTACAGTGTACTCTAAGATAGCAATCTCAAGCTGAGACTTATGACTTGCTAAGTTCAAAGATACAAACAAAATATTTATTTTTGACATTTCTCTTGAGAAGTCACCTAAGTCACTCACAACTTTCTCTTGGTATTTAAAAGGGCGTAGTTTTCAGTAATCACATTACTAAGGGATCCTTGGGGTGTTACCTCACCAGCTGGAAACCTCTGTGGCTGGAGGCACCTTTGCCTGAGTTTTGCTCTGGCCCACTAGGCTCATTCTGCTCACTTGGCTGCACTAGGCTCATGCTACTGGTCTGGATCCCATGCATGCCAAGGCCAAGCCAGGCATGGAGCAGCAAAGGGTGTGTGAGCCAGTGTGGGGTCTGACCACTGCACACAGCCAGTCATGCTGGCTACGTCGGGGTGGGCAGCTCCAAGTGCTAGCATGGGTGCAGTCTCCCTGCCAGGCTGCAGCTAGAACAGCTGTACCATAAGCAGCTTCCACAGCTCACACTGGGGAACGCGGTGGTGCCTAAAAGCTTGGAGACACCAGGAACTGCAGAGCCCTAAAGACGGTATCATAGCCCTGACTTGGGGAGCTCCGAGGTCTGGGCTCCCTGATGGGTTGCAGCTCTTCTCTCCTTCTCTCTTCTGATCACCCTCAATGTGGTGAGTAAGGAGTGTGTGTCAGCCCTGTTTGTGTTACAGCTCTTTTAGCCCCACCATTCAGGGGGTCCCAAGTTCTTGTCCTGTGTCCAGGAAGAATGAGGTACGCAGACAAGTGAAGGTTGGGCAAGATGAAGAGGAGCTTTATTGAGCAATAGAACAGCTCGGAGGAGACCCGAAGTGGGCAGCTCCTCTCTGTAGCCAGGGTGTCCCGATGAGTGTTCAGCTCTTAGCAGAGAGGGTAGCTCCTCGCTGCAGGCAGGGTGTCCTGACAAGTATTCAACTCTCAGGAGAGGGGATAGCTCCTCTCTGCAGCTGGTGGTCCTGTCATCCCTCTAGTCTGGCTCAGTCCAGAGGTTTTATGGGCCTCAGAGGGGAGGAAGTGCACACTGATTGGTCCATGGGCAACCATGGGCAGGCCTGGAAAAGGCACCACAAGTTTCCACTCTGGTCCATGGGACCAGCAGCTTGTCCCAGGTTTCAGGCCCTCCCCAGCTTGAAGGCTGGACTTCACTGGGAACCCACCCCCTTCTGCCCAGGAGCCTGTCTGCCTCTTGCTGCCATTCATGATGCCCAGGCTGTTTGTGCCAAGGGGCACCTGCAGGCCAGCACAGAGCTGCCCTCAGCCCCCCTCAGCCTCCCTCCTGTGATCATTGGCACCCAAAGTCCAGAGGAGCCCCAGGCAGCAGGGGGCTGGCATGTCAGCACTGCCCTGAGCATGTGCACACCTGGCCAGGTTGCAACAGTGCCCAGGCTCAGCCTCAACTTTGCTCCATGACCGAACTGGGTGCTGACAGCAGAGAGAAGCCAGACAGTGGGAGCAGGCACCTCTGAGCCTGCAGGGATTTGGGGGGCCTTCCTGGGTCCCTGAGAGTGCAGGGGTACCTGGGTCCGCAGCCAGGGCTTGAGTAGCTGCAGCTGCAGCTGAGCCTGGGAGGGCAGGACTCCTGCCTGCTCCTGGCTCCCAAGAGCACAGGGATGCCGGGGTTGCAGCTGCAGCTTGGGAAGCTGCAGTTGTGCCTGGGAAACTCCCGCCCTGCCAACTCAGAAAGGGCAGGGCTCCCACTTGTCTCCGGCTCCCACAGGCTCCATGGAGCACAAGCCCCGCCTGTGCCTCCTCTCCGTGTTTTCCCCACGGTGACTGCAGGCAAGGTACAGGTGGAGCAGCAGCCCCAGCCAACCTCACACAAACAAACCCAACCCTCCCGGGGCCGGCCCTGTAATGGCCAGGTGCTTGTGGGCCCCTGGGATGTGGTGGGGAGCAAGGCTGAGGCCGCAGTGGAGGCTCCAGGTCTGGAAGCAGGTCCTGCCCAGTTGTGTGAGGGTGGGGGTGGCACAGTCGGCTACCTCAGGGACGTGGGACACAGGGGACACGGGGCATAGGGAACCCACCGCTGCCACTGCTGCTCCCACAGCTGCTCCTGTCACCACCACGTGTGCCTCCCCACTGCAGCCGGCATGATGTCAGCAGCCGCTCTGGACAGTCGGTCACTGCCATCAATATGCCAACTTTCACGAATAAATGCAGGCTAATAGACATGCTGAATTAGATTTAACTAAGATAGGTACAGTAAATACACATTGAGCCCACTACTTGCAAGGCAGTGCGCTTAGCATTCACATACATTCCTTCATTTGATCCTTACAAAAACACTATAAGGTAAGTACCATAAATATGGCTCCCATTTTATATAGATGAACAAAATAACCACAAGAGGATTCTAGAGCTCAAGTTCTTAGCCCTTTATTTTCTATAATCAGGGATCTTTTCCAACAACTCAGGCAAACCACCCACAAATATTGCTGAAATACTTGGTTTATAGCCATGCATTGAATTCCTCTATTCATATATGAGAAATGTACCCCCATTTATGTTTCCTGATATTCTCTGTGCCCTGAAATCCTTTCAGATAGTGCCATTAATATATATTGAGCACTCTCCATGTGCTGATTGGTGCAAAAAAAGTTACTTTTAGCAAGAAGAGAACACTTTTTTCTGGGGGATCAGTTCATAGATGCAGCCACTATCTGCTGCCCTTTAGTGGGATCTGGTGGAGCCTGGCTGAAGTCCCTGGGGTGATGGGCTGAACAGGGTCTCCCTCCTAGTGATGTCTAAGATGCATCCTACAACATTTACTACAGGATCTCCGAAGGGGTGTAAGACCATTAGACTAGGCTGGGTGCCGTGGCTCATGCCTGTAATCCCAGCACTTTGGAAGGCTGAGGAGAGTGGATCACCTGAGGTCAGGAGTTCAAGACCAGCCTGGCCAACATGGTGAAACCCCCTCTCTACTAAAAATACAAAAATCAGCTGGGCATGATGGTGGGCGCCTGTAATCTCAGCTACTTCGGAGGCTGAGGCAGGAGAATTGCTTGAAACCAGGAGGCAGAAGTCGCAGTAAGCCAAGATCGCACTATTGTACTCCAGCCTGGCAGCAAGAGCAAAACTCTGTCTCAAAAAAACAAAAAACAAAAAACAAAAAAACCACTAGACTAAATCACTGGGGGCAGGGGAAAATTTGGACCTCAGTAGCCAGATTCAAATTGTTCACTGTTTCTGAAAAGTGGAATTCACCTGTGGACAATATTCTCCTTAGAAACTCTCCTTTTAGAAAAATCATTTTATTTATTTTATTTTTGTTTATTTATTTTTTGAAACAGTCTTGCTCTGTCACCCAGGCTGGTGCCATCATGGTTCACTGCAGCCTTGACCTCCTGGGCTTAAGAGATCCTCCCCTCTCAGCCTCCCGAGTAGGCGGCTGTACAGGCATGCACCACCATGCCCAGTTAATTTTTTTATAAAGTTGTTTTGTAGAAATGGGGGGTCTCACTATGTTGCTGAGCTTGTCTCGAACTTCTGGGTTCAAGTGATCTTCCTGCCTCGGCCTCCCAAAACACTGGGATTACAGTATGAACCACCACGCCCAGCCCAGAAAATTCTTCTAATGCCTGTAGTTATTTCTTGACCTTCTGGCCAGGCCTCCACAGTTCAAAAATAACCATTTATGGAACAGCCAGAAGTTATTCAGGTAATTTTTGTAAGTCAAGTGCTTACTCCCTTTTACTTAAGCTGTCTGTGGCTGTTTCGCTAAAGCATTGTTTCATCAATAAACTCTGGGCTTTACCTAATAACTATCGGTGATGCAGAAGTCCAGAAATTTTATAGGACTTGGTAGGAATTATTATAGTAAAAAGTATTTTGTAGAAATTTACTCTCTTATTTAAAAGCAATATAGACCATAAATACTGGATTCTGCTAGAAGAAAAAGGAAAAATCTTAGGTTGGTTGAAATGTAGTATTTTTGTGTTTTTATGTTCACTGTATCATTTTTACTTCTCTTGCAAATCTTTAGGTAAATAGATTTAAGAAGAAAAGCTCTTCTGTGAGCTAGAGAAACATTTTAGTATTTGCTCTGGTTTATTTTAGTTCCTCCTCTGTTTGTTTACTTCTTTATTTTTCATTTATTTCTTTATTTAGAGATGGAGTCTCGCTCTGTCACCCAGGCTGGAGTGCAGTGGCGCGATCTCAAATCGCTGCAACCTCTGACTTCCAGGTTCAAGCAATTCTCCTGCCTCAGCCTCGCGATTAGCTGGGATTACAGGTGCCCACCACCATGCTCAGCCTATTTTTTTGTATTTTTAGTAGATATGGGGTTTCACCATGTTGGCCAGGCTGGTCTCTAACTCCTGACCTCAGGTGATTTGCCTGCCTCAGCCTTCAAAAGTGTTGGGATTACAGGCATGAGCCTCCGTGCCCAGCTATTAATTATTTTTTAGACAGGTTTTCACTCTGTCACCCAGGCTGGAGTGCAATGGCATGATCATAGCTTACAGCAAACTTGAACTCCTGGGTTCAAATGATCCTCCTGCTTCAGCCTCCTAAGTAGCTGGGATTACAGGTGTGAGACACTGTGCCAAGAACCTCATGTCTTTTTCATCCAGTAATACAGCTTCTAAAAATCCATTCTAAGAAAACAGTTGTAGATAGAATCAAAGATTTACATACCAAGTGCATTTATCACAGCTCTATAAGACGAGCAGAATCCCTAGCAACTTATGTCCCTGAGGTGTCTTACTGCTCTACCATATTTTAATGTTGACAACCACCTTGAATGGTAATTTGGAGAGCGTTTCAGGCAGGGAGTCAAACACGTTGGGTCAAGTCCTTGTTCTAACCCTTTATCTCCTGTATGACTCTAGAAAGTTACTTTTTTGGGGTCTGTTATTTAACATTTTCTTTGCAACATAAAATACAATTTAAGATCATGGACTTTAGAGGCAAACTGTCAAGCCTCAGCTTCACTATGTACTAGCTAATGGAACTTGGGTAAATTGCTAAACCTCTGTGCCTCCATTTTCCCATCTATAAGACAGCAACAGTGATACTTCCTACCATATAAGGTTGTTTTGAGGATTATACGAGTTATCATCTGTAAATCTGGCTTATTAGTGGTTGGCATTCAGCAAGCACTATCTTGCTTTAAGTGCTGAATGAGTCTGCATAATGGGAATAATAACCCCTTTTTTGCCAGACTGATGGAAGGATGACATGGGATGATATATGTGAAAGTGCTACAGAAACTACAACATACTATGCAAATGTCATGCCATTATTAGTGAGGTAGTTGGAAGTATATGTCAATCATCTTACAATTCTATGGTAAAAATATTCTACCTCCTAGAAACATATGTATGAGTTGTAATTGATTTAGCAGACCAGAGAATTGAAATTTAAGTCTGCACTGGGGGAGAAAATGTCAGAGTAAAGGAGGGCTGCATGGAAAGAACTAATAAGAAGCAAACTGTAGAATCACAGAAGAGCTCAGGTAGGGATACAATAGAGCCTAAAACAGAAGGATTCGTTAAAAATCTTGAAAAGGAGTAGGGACAGGACCCACCTCCCCATCTCTTCATCCCTCTCTATGTGGCTACCCATTCCCCCCCCAGACAGGAAAGTGGAAATTTTTTCCCTCAAATGGTTTCATCAGAAAGGCTGTGATCTCAGGAACACTATTTTTAAAGGAATATTTAGAGAATAGTCTAAAGGTCTTCGACATTCAAAAAACAAGATGGTAGAAATGAAAAATCGAAAGGAAACTTGAATATATGGTCAAGTGAATTTCCTAGAAAGAACAAAAAGATAGACGGATGTCAGATGCAGTGGCTCATGCCTGTCATCACAGCACTTTGGGAGGCCAAGGGGGAAGATCATTTGAGGTCAGGAGTTCAAGACCAGCCTGGGCAACATAGCAAAATAAGCCAGGCGTGGTGGTGCATGCCTATAGTCCCAGCTACTCAGAAGGCTGAGGCGGGAGGATTGCTTGAGCCCAGAAGTTTGAGGCTGCAGTGAACTATGCACCATTACACTTCAGCCTGGGCAACAGAGTGAGACCCTGTATTAAAAACAAAAGAAAACAAAACACACACACACAACACACACACACACACAAACAAGAACACAAAACACGCACACACACAAACAAGACAGATGAAATATGTAAGGAAGAGCATTAGAGACGTACAAGCCAATTTCCCAGAATTTAAGGATCTGAGTTTTCAGATGAAAACATCTCAGTTACGGTACTGTCAAAAAACTAAACCAAAGAACAATATCATGAAATTCCAAAAGACAAAAGATTTTAAAAGACATATCTATGAAAACTCCTTGAAAGTAAAAATTAGTCTGGGCACAGTGGCTCAGATCTGTAACCCCAACACTTTGGGAGGTTGAGGCAGGCAGATTGCTTGAGCCCAGGAGTTTGAGACCAGCCTGGGCAACATAGGGAGACCCCATCTCTACAAACAATAAAAAATTAACTAGGAATGGTGGCACATACCTGTAGTCTTGGCTACTTGGGAGGCAGAGGTGGAAGGATTGCTTGAGCCCAGGGGGTCAAGGCTTCAGTGAGCTGAGATCTTGGCACTGCACTCTAGCCTGGGTGACAGAGTGAGACCCTGTCAAAAAAAAAAAAGAAAGAAAGAAAGAGAGAAAGAAGAAAAGAAAGAAAGAGAGAAAGAAAAGAAAGAAAGACAGAAAGAAAAGAAAGAAAAAGGCCAGGCGCGGTGCCTCATGCCTGTAATCCCAGCACTTTGGGAGGCTGAGGCGGGCGGATTACCTGAGGTCGCGAGTTGGAGACCAGCCTGACCAACATGGAGAAACTCCATCTCTACTAAAAATACAAAATTAGCCAGGCGTGATAGCACATGCCTATAATCCCAGCTACTAGGGAGGCTGAGGCAGGAGAATCACTTGAACCTGGGAGGCGGAGGTTGCAGTGAGCCGAGATTGTGCCATTGCACTCCAGCCTGGGCAACAAGACTGAAACTCCATCTTTAAAAAAAAGAAAGAAAGAGAGAGAGAGAGGGAGGGAGGGAGGGAGGGAAAATAAAAGGAAAGAAGGAAAGAAAGAGAAAAGAAAAGTAAGGTCACAAAGTATCAGGAATCAAAGGGAGTCAAAATTCCTAGTAGCAACCACTGGAAATTAGATGATAATTGATTAAAACTTCTAAATTCTAGAAAAGATGATTTCTAAGTAAACTTATCTGCCTGCCTAAACTCTACATAAAGTAAAAAGGTAAAGATTTTTTCAGACAAGCAAGGACTCAAATAATTCACCTTCCATATCCCCTTCTCAGAAAGCTCCTGGGAGTTTTTGGGCTCCACTAAAATAAGAAAGTAAACTGAGAAAGAGGAAAATGGAAGTCTGGCACCAGAGGAGGCCTTCCCATGTTGGTGGTGAAGGTCAGAACCTGGGTAGCAAGTCAGACAGCAACCAGGCCAGGCTGGAGCAGGAGGCAGGAGCAATATCACTAAGAAAAAAAGGGACTGACAGATGGTTGAATGTGTTTGGCCATGTCAGAGGGGTTTTATAGACAAAAGTTGATGCAGGAAGTTTAAGGTAGTACATACATGGATCAGATATGTACTTATGGTCATAATATGTAATTATTTAATACTAATTTAATTCAATACTGGTTGTGTAACTATATTTGAGGCATGCAGATTGGAAAAGCATGCATATATGTAAGTGGAGAGTGTGGGGAGAGAAACAGACTTAAACTCTCATCTTTTTTTTTTTTTTTGCGACGAAGTTTTGCTCTCGTTGCCCAGGCTGGAGTGCAATGGCGCAATCTCTGCTCACTGCCACCTCCACCTCCCAGGTTCAAGCAATTTTCCTGCCTCTGCCTCCCAAGTAACTTGGATTACAGGCAACTGTCACCATGCCTGGCTATTTTTTGTATATTTAGTAGAGATGGGGTTTCACCATGTTGACCAGGCTGGTCTTGAACTTCTGACCTCAGGTGATCCACCCACCTCGGCCTCCCAAAGTGCTGGGATTACAGGTGTGAGCCACCGTGCCCCACTTAAATCCTCATCTTTCATCATAGGGGATTGTTCAGAATCAATTGAGAGATGGTCCTAAGAGTCAGATGGATAAAGATCAAAATATCAGCGTCAAGGTTTGGGTGTGGGAAGATTTTGGGGGAAGCGATTCTAGGAAGTGGAGTGAAGGTATGGGAAAGAGAGACAGGAAAAGCAGAAAACCCATTAAGAATGTGTCAACGAGCTCAGTCCCACTGGGTTCCTTCTGAGAAACAGGATGGAACACGCCTTTGAATTGTCCCACCAGAGGACAGGGAGGCTGGTCAACTGGTTGAAGATGGCATAGACAAATGCCTCTGCATTTCTCATTCTGCTTATACAGCTAAGAGCTCCCGTCGGGCCAAAGAAAGCCCTGCTGTGGTGAAGTAAAGAGATGCCGGCGCTCAAGGCGGGAGGCTGTCAGCAGGGTGGAAGCTGTCTCACCACAGCAGGTGAGCTTACAGTTAGAGGTGGGTGGGGGCCTGGGAGGGGAGCATTAACAGCTTCCGTCAAACAGACGCTGGATTGGAGCACACAGTGTGAGCTTCCTAATATTTCAACTATGAGTTAAGCAGACTTAGCCCCTTCATCACTAACTTCTTGCACAGAGCAGACACTGCCTCAGTGTGCTCACCAAATGGGAGAACCAAATTGAAGGCACCTTGCCTCAGGCGGGTTCATCCAAGAGAAAGAAGAGGCTGAGGCCGGCCTGCTCACTAGCAGAGTAAGCCCTCTCTTCCTGGAGGAGGGAGTGAGAAATGGAGAGGCCCAAAGAGTTATTTTTGCTAATACTGCCCCAAGTGGAAACATAAGACCAGGGAAATGAAAGGCTCCCATAGAAACCAGCATGTCAAAGCAGATACTGAAATTTTAAAAACAATACAAAACAGAAAACAGCAGTATTCATGTGTTATTTCAGATTACCAAGGTATATACCACCAAAATAGCTAAAATATTTCAAAAGTGGTTGCTATGGTCTGAATATTTGTGTCCCTCCAAAATGCATATGTTGAAATCTAATCTCCAATGCATTGATAATAAGAGGTGGGATCTTTGGGAGGTGGTTCGGTCACGAAGGCAGAGCCCTAGTGAATGGAATTAGTACCCTTATAAAAGTGGCGTGAGGGAGCTTGTTTCCCTCTTCCACTAAGTAAGGGTGGAGCTAGAAAGCGCCATCTATGAGGAAATGGACCCTCACCAGATGCCGAATCTGCCAGCACCCTGGGCTTGGACTCTCCAGCCTCCAGAACTGTGCAATACATTTCTGTTGTTGATAAATTACCCAGGCGAAGGCATTTTGTTAGAGCAGTTTGAATAGACTAAAACAGCAGTTATCTGTGGGAGAATGGGAATTAGAATGGGAGGAAGAGTAAAGGGGATTGCTATTTTTCACTATAAGCTTAATCATATTATTTGACTATTTTAATCTGCATAAATGTATTATTTTCATTAAAATTTATTTATTTATTTATTGAGACAAGGTCTTGCTCTGTTGCCCAGGCGGAAGTGTGGTGGTGCGATCGTGGCCCACTGCACCCCCAACCTCCTGGGCTCATTGGATTCCCCCACCTCAGCCTCCCGAGTAGCTGAGACTACAGGCATGCATCACCATACCCTGCTACTTTCCATATTTTTTTGTAGAGATGGGGTTTTGCCATGTTGCCCAGACAGTTGTTGAACTCCTAGGCTCAAGGGATCTGCCCACCTCAGCCTTCCAAAGTGTTGAGACGACAGGTGTGAGCCACTGCACCCGGCCTATTTTCGTACAAATTTGAACATTAAATTAGAAAAAACTCTATAACAGACCCACCATATTAAGTGGGAAAAAATGTTTTAAAAATCAGCATGGCAAAATAATCCTAATTAGCAAAAATTCTACACGAACAGTTGTTACATTTATAATCAAGAAAATAAAATACACACTAAAAATACATTTAAAAAATAGAGCAGAGATGAGTTGTACTCACTGTTATTTCTACATATTAAGCAACAATTAGCTATTCAAAATTATGTCAGTAATTAATTATAGGAAGCAACAGTGAAAATAAATTTGAGAACACGTGTACTTATATCATGCTGATCCAAACATCTTTGCTTGATTTAAATGCCTAGGGCACACTGGGATATAAATAATGCTAGCAAGGCACTACTTTGTATGGTTAAAACAAGAGGATCAGAATATGATTCCGTGAATCACATGGGTTATTGACGTACAAACAGATTTTTTTTTAAATGCTTAAAGAGGGGGAGAATAATGACAACAAGTCTCACAGGAATGCACTCCATAAATGAGGTACATTCGTCACATAGTGAATGAGTTCCAATTCTGTTTAGAATTGAATTACTAGAATTTAGTTACTCAGGGGCCAGGTACAGTGGCTCATGCCTGTAATCCCAGCGTTTTGGGAGGCCAAGGTGGTGGAGCACCTGAGGTCAGGAGTTCGTGACCAGCCTGACCAATGTGATGAAACCCCATCTCTACTAAAATACAAAAAAATTAGCTGGGCTTGGTGGCTTGTGCCTGTAGTCCCAGCTGCTATGGGGGCTGAAACAGGAGTATTGCTTGAACCCAGGAGGTGGAGGTTGCAGTGAGCTGAGATCATGCCTCTGCACTCCAGCCTGGGTGACAGAGCAGGACTCCATCTCAAAAAAAAAAAAAAAAAAAAGAATATAATTACTTAGGATGGAAGCAGGTCTCTGTGGCTGTAAAGTCTAATAGAAGTTTGAGGTATACCTTTATAGGGGAGGCTTTCAAAAGAGATGATTTGACCAACATGGTGGAAATCCGTGGTGACACACAAGGCTCCTCAATGTTAGTGAGTGGTGGTGGTGTTGGTGGGAGGTTGGCAGAGAGTAGCTCTGGCGCCCATCGCCTAAGCTCTGTCAAAATCTTGGGTTCGTTTGGGCATGGTGGCTCATGCCTGCAATCCCAGCACTTTGGGAGGCCAAGGTGGGCGGATCGCTTGAGCCCAGGAGTTTGACACCACCCTGGCAAACATGGTGAGACTCCGTCTCTACAAAAAATACAAAAGTTAGCCAGGCGTGGCAGCATGTGCCTATAGTCCCAGCTACCTGGGAGGCTGAAGGGGGAGGATTATGCAAGCCCAAGAGGTAGAGGCTGCAGCGAGCCATGATCGTGCCACTCTACTCCAGCTTGGGCAACAGAATGAGACCCTATCTCAAAAAAAAATTTGTTTTTAATTAAAAATCTTGGGTTTATATGTATTTTGGAGTCCAGTAGTTGAGGCCAATAACTCATATCTAGTCTGATAAGGTGTTGAAACCATCCCTGTAAACTTTATAGATTAATCATGGAAGAAGCGAGGGGAAAGAAACACAAACATACCAAGCTTGCAGCACATGCAGCATTAATCGCTAGGTCAGCCTGCTCTCCGACCCACTCCCTCATAGATGTTTGGTGCCTCTTGCCTTAACATCACGTAGACCCTTTTACAAGATTATAGTTCCCCTTAACTGCTCTATAGAGAACAATTTTAACATTACAAAATATTAAGTTTTCCATTTGAGATGCTCTTTCAGGTTTTGTGTACCAGTGAAACTACTGACATCACCTGGTCTGAAGGACCCCATGAAGAGCTGACTCACCAAAGAATGCAGTTTCCACATCCTAATGATTTCATCCCCATTATCCTGACCAAACAACGACCCCAATTTCTCAGTCCCTTACCCTCCACGATCCCCTTAAAAACCTCAGCTCGAAACTTCTCGGAGAGACGGACTTGAGGGTCTCCTCCCATCCCCTCGCTTGGCACCCTGTGATCATCACACTCTTTCTCTGCTGCAAAGCTTGCTATCTCTGTATCTGTCTGTCACTGCACAGCAGGCATATGTATCTGTTGGTCCTGTAACATTGCAACGTAACATTCCCATGTGGAGGGGGATTACACTCCATGTTCTTATCACAGCAAAACGGATGTTACATGTAGCAAACTATGTAAGTGTTTGGAATCATTTCAGAGCTACATAACAGGCACCATTGTGAAATGCAAGAAACTCTGAATTTCGAGTTTTGAAAAAATTGTATTGGAGCTCTGTCTCTGCTACCCACTAACTGTGATTTTGGTTCCTTAACATCTCTGAACCTTGGTTTTCCTCTGTAAAAAGGGGATAACCACACCAACCTCATGGAATTACTGTCAAGATTAAATGACATAATGTACGAAAGCACTGTAAATATCTCTGTATACATAGGCACATATTTGAAAGTTCTTCCTTAAATGTGAAATTTTAAAACCAGAAAGCTAATTATAGATAAAATATTGAAAGAAAAGTTATAAAGGAACATTTAAAAACTAAAATTTCATCAGAAAGATACATTTTAGCTTAATATTTGAAGATAAATATTACCATCGCTGGGTGCCAGCATACTTATAACAATCTTACATTTTTCACCTTACAATTTTTTAATTTAGTTATAAAAGTAACACATACTTGTCATAGGAAATTAGGAAAATATGGAAACATGAAAAGGAGAAAAATCCCATCTCACAGAGATAAGTCCTTTTAACTTTTTAATATATTTCTTCCAGTTAGCATTCTGGCTTTCAGCTTTTCTCTCCCTCCCTCTCAAAACATTTAGTGTAAATTATGTCATTAAGGTCAGGTGTGGTAGTTTACGCCTGTAATCCCAGCACTTCGGGAGTCCAAGGTATGAAGATCTTGGGAACAAGAGTTTGAAATCAGCCTGGGGAACAGAGTGAGACCCTGTTTCTACAAAAAAATTTTAAAAAATATTAGCTGGACATGGTGGCATGTGCTTATAATCCTAGCTGCTCGGGAGGCTGAGATGAGAGGATCACTTGAGCCCAGGAATTTGAGGCTGTGAACTGTGATCATGCCACTGCACTCAAAGCCTGGGCTATAGAGTGAGACTCTCTCTCTAAAAAAATACATAAATAATAAAAATTGTATTAGTAACATATCTTTCAAAAATAATAGTAACTTAACTCTTATTAGTGTTAGATAGTTTCCAACTTTTGAATAGCATTACAATGAACTTGGGTTCCATAAGTGCATACACAAATTGGTACATTCTGAATAAATCATAATTGCCTACTTACTCGTTTGTCTCCCCAGTTAGACAATAAGCTTTGTGAGGAACACTTCCTTTTTTGCCATTGTTATTTCATGCCTAATATCTTGCTTGGCATACAGTATCTCAACATAAAAATATGTGCTGTG
>NW_012102310.1:1397465-1400657 GCF_000951045.1 Mandrillus leucophaeus | reverse complement strand
AAAAAAAAAAAAAAAAAAAAAAAAAAAGTGCTAGGTATGAATGAACAAAAGAAAGAGTGAATACTAGTATTTCTCCCACAGAACTCAAGGGGTTTCCCAAGACAGTTTCACAAAATGAGATAACATTTGTAAAAGTTATTTGTGTGTTTTCAACTTTATTATATTTGAATCAGTATTATTTTTTAGTGTTTTTGTTGTTGCCGTAAACCGGAGCAATAAGAATGAGATATTTGAGAGGTAGATGTGGGCGTTGGTAGGGGCAAGGTATGGGAGAGACTATTGTGACAGAATGGTAACCTCTTCTAGACACTGGAGAGCAGGCTCTGTTTAGAGCCCTTTGTCTGCCTCTGCAAGGACAAAGCTTTCATCTTAATGGAATCCTCTGCTGGGCTCAGTAACTGTTTCAAAGCAGGAAGGAAAGAGAAAAAGGATGGTCCTGGGGGAGGGGAAATTGTAGAAAGAAAACATTTTTTCCCATTTTCTACTCAAAGTATGAGTTAGAAACACACAAAGAGGGGTATATGGAAAGAAATGCAGAGTGCAGCATCGATTACCTCTGTATATAAAAAACAGTACATTTGCTGAAATATAGATATAATGTGTCGTTCCAGAGTAGCACATTGAAACCAGTTCAGACGTGAGAAAGTGTTGGAGGTCATGGGTAATTATAGAAGGAGTGCTGTATTAGGGTAATTTCTGGTTTAAAAGGACACAAAGCAATCTTTTGGGGATGCAAATATTTTATATCTTGTTTGGAGTGGTTACATGCATGCATACAGTTGTTGAAATTCTTCAAACTGAGTGCTTATCTCTTTACATTTTACTGAATGTAAATGATACCTCAATTTTTAAAATTATTAAATAACAGAGTTTTTTTCTGACTGCAAAAATAACCTGTATTCATTCTAGAAAATTTAGAAATTACAGATAAGCACAATGAAGGAAATAAATATTGCCTGGACTTTTACTGCCCAGAGATAATCACCTTCACTTTTAGGTTATTGTTATCTGGATTTTATTTGCCTGCCTGCCCAGTTATCATGTTACCCAAGAAAGCAATAGTCATCCCTATTATGGACATGTTCACTAACAACCTGACCACTCATCAAATTTATCCCCACCCAAACATCCTCCAGCTTAACACTGGCTTCCCTCCCCACCCATCCTGTCAATGTGCTTGTCAGTCAGCTCTTTCCTGAATGTTGCATATGAATATCCACAAATGTAATGGAAATTGACTCTAAGTGGATTGTGAGCTTTGAAAAATAAGATGTGTTTGATGAAATAAGTGAACATAATGTTGGAAAACTACTGGGTCACATAAAAAAGCCATCGACAAGTGAGGAAGTTAGACCTGATGAGCATCTACTAAGAGAAAATAAACAGAGATGATGATTAGGCTCTTCAAAAGAGAATGATTTGATTATCAAAGACGAAGCCCTTTAGAAAACAATAAAACCCTCAAATTATTTTTGTTGTAAAAGTTATGACAGTATTATAAAAGTCAGACATAAAGTGGTAAACAATGTTGTATCATACTATCATACGATTTCGTCCAAAAGAAAAAGCCAAAGTGTCATTTTAAAAGTTAATTTCCAAACAAACATTTCAAAAATTATTTTCTATAACTGAACATCTCAAATGTCAATATGCATAAGAATCACCTGGAACTCCTGTTAAAAATACATTCTGGTCTGGTCTGCTCACACCTGTAATCCCAATGCTTTGGGAGGCCGAGACGGGAGGATTGCTTGAGGCCAGGAGTTCAAGGCTGTAGTGAGCTATGACCCTTGTCTCAAAACAAACAAACAAACAAAAACCAGATTCTTATTCAATTAGGTCAGGTCAAGGATCCTTAATTCTGCATTTCTAACAAGTTCCCAGGAATACTGATGCTGTTAGTCTCTGGACCTTACTTTGAGTATCAAGACTGTACAATTGTGATCTTATGTAGATTCACTTTAAATGGCCTTTATCCAATATTAATTATCTTTGAGTATTGAGAAATGCCTGCCTATTCTTTCAGCTATTTTGTACTAATTGCTCTAGACCTGGGCAATGCATGATTCTCAAACTATAAACAAAATTACTTAGGGCTTGCTTAAACATATATTGTTTATCTTCACCCCCAGAGTTTCTCATTTGATAGAGCTGAGGTGGGGTCCAAAAATTTGCATTTTAAACTAGTTCTCAGGTGATGCTTAATCTTGCTGGTCCTAGAACTACACTCTGAACTGCTGCTTTAGAATGATTGCAAATAACTTCAAAGAGGGTGCTTACAATACCTGAATTATACATTCTGCTTATAACATTTGCAAAACAGGTCATATGAACGAGCTGCAAACTTTTAACTATCTGAATGTTCCTGGTATATATTGCACTCAATGATACAGCTCCCCATCCACAGATTCAGCTTGACTTTATATATGTACACCATGGTCCCCAACTGTTTTGATTGCAAAATTATTTTTATTAATAATTGATATTATTTTCCATATTATTAATTCTATTTCTAGTAAGAGCAATGAGACTATGTATGTTCTATCTGCTTAGATTATTACCAGTCACTTTTATCTCAGCACAGCTGACAAATGAGTGCCCCTGAATTTACAGGTGGTGGCTCTGCCATCATCTTGTTAATTGTGTTTGCATTATTAGTATATGAAAATATAAACTGTATGGTAACACACAGTTTCTTTTCAGGGATCCTGTTAGGCAATACTCTCATTTTGAGAGGATTAATTACTTACTTAAAAGTGGATAATGTAACCTGTAAATCCACATATCTGCTTTTGTAACCTGCAACACAATGCCGTAGGCAAAAACTAACAAACTACTGAAGACTTCACTACCAATCCCTTTCCTTTGAGGGATTCCCACTCAGGATACTGCAGATCTTTCAACATGACTCTTAGTATTGTTATTTAATGGACAACATGGTCATCTAATTGCATTTTCATTTAGCACACAGATTTGCAACTGGTTCAAAGTAATATCAGTGATGCTGTGTCAGATGCCCTGGGAAAAATCAAAGTTTGTAGAGGTTAAGAGATCTGATTCTAGAGCCAGATGGTCTAGTCCAGATCCTGGCTCTATCACCTACTATAAGCTCTGTGGTTTTGAGCAAGTAACTGGACCACTCTGTGCTTCAGTTTCTTCATCTGTGAAATGGGAATAATAATAGTACATATT
>NW_012102310.1:1392826-1396390 GCF_000951045.1 Mandrillus leucophaeus | reverse complement strand
TTTTAGACTTTGTAAGTCATACAGTCCCTGTTACAACTACCTAACCCAGATATAGTTGCATAAAAGCATCCACAAAGAGTATGTAAACAAATGGACATGGTTATGCTCTTTTTATTATTTATTTATTTATTTATTTATTTAGAGGTAGAGTCTCACTCTGTCACCCAGGCTGGAGCGCAGTGACGTATCTCAGTTCACTGCAACCTCCGCCTGCTGGATTCAAGCAATTCTCCTGCCTTAGTCTCCCGGGTAGCTGGGATTACAGGTGCCCGCCACCATGCCCTGCTAATTTTTGTATTTTTAGTAGAGATGGGGTTTCACCGTGTTGGCCAGGCTGGTTCCAAACTCCTGACCTCAAGTGATCTGCCCGCCTTGGCCTCCCGAAGTGCTGGGATTACAGGCATGAGCCACCACGCCCAGCCTGTTCTAATAAAATTTTATTTATGTACACTGAAGTTTGATTTTTCTTCTAATTTTCATGTCATAAAATTTTCTTCGTTTGAGTTTTTTAAACCACTTAATTTACTGTTTTTAACATTAAAAACAAGCAGCAAGCTGAATTTAACCTGGGGGTGCCCATAGTTTGCAGACTCTTGGTCTAGCACAATGCCTAGCACATAGCAGATAATACTAGTTAATGTTAGTCATATAACATTGCTTTATAAACTGTAAAACTTATTAGATATAATCTAGCAACTTTCTTGTTCTCCATCATGCCTTTAAAATGATCAGCTCTTGTCCCACCATCACATCTGTTCTTTCTTAGTACCTTAGCAGGTGATTAATGGGGGTTTGTGGGCTTAGCATCATCTAAGGCATTGAGTTGAACTCTTACTAAATCTTTACTTATGTCAAATAGTAATTCCCTGTTTTTCAATAAAATAGAGTCTTTTTAAACTAAAATGATAAAAACTCATTCTAAAACTATTTTTAGAAAATAGAGAAAAGTGGGCCTGGTGCAGTGGCTCACGTCTGTAATCCCAGCACTTTGCGAGGCTGAGGAGGCCAGGAGTTTGAGACCAGCATGGCCAACATGGTGAAACCCCATCTCCACTAAAAACACAAAAGTTAGCTGGGCATGGTAGCAAGTGCCTGTAGTCCCACCTACTCAAAGACTGAGGTAGGAGAATCACTTGAACATAGGAGGCAGAGGTTGCAGTGAGTTGAGAGTGTGCCACTGCACTCCAGCCTGGGGAACAGAGTGAGACTCTCCCTCAAAAATAAAATAAAATAAAATAAAAAGAACATAACCATGTGCATTTGTTTACATACTGTCTGTGGATGCTTTTTTAATTAAAAAAAATAGACAAAAGAAATAATAAAGAGGATCTACCATAAGTTATACTGTCCAGATTAGTTCCTGCTTAGTTATGTTTTCTATCTCCCACTTCGAAGGCCACTTTCTTCATTAAAAAAGAATAAAGAAATAAAGCTATGGTGAAGTAGTTATACTTTCTCTACCATCTGTCAGCATTACACCATTTTCTTGCTCCAAACATAGTTTTTTTAAAAAAAACCAAACTGCAATTGTTTTTGTTATCTTTATCCTCAGCTGGTTCTGTGCTTTATCTTTCCTGAGGTTTTTCCTTCATATTTGTTCTTGCCTCTTTCTGTCATCAGCATGTCTCTCAATAGAGGCTCATTCTTTTCAGCCACATGTGTTTCTTTTAGTATTGTCTTCCTCATCAGCTTTATATGTGATTGTAATTTCTTATAAGCTGTTTCCCTAGCCACACTAACCTAAGGATAAAATAGAACCATATTAATGGTAATAAACGGTTTTGTATATTAGTTTTACCCCAACCCTCTATTGTGGTTCTAGCTACCCTCAAAGTCTCATCCAGTTATCTCTAGGTGCTCTTAGGTTTTGTAACAGGTGCTTGCAAACAAGTTATAGCAGCTATTGTCTGTGTCTGCCATGATTCTGCCCCATTCTGGCCCCCTCTGGTGATGTCTGCTGCTTAAAGCTCTACTTGCTATTAAGTCATTTGATATTGCCTGACCTGCCACTGCAGCTGGTGTCCACCATTACAGTGGTGTGTCCATGCTAAGGGGTCCTGAAGCTGCAAACTATTATAATCTCTCTCACTCTTGGAACCGGTTCCCACTGCTGCAGTGTAATGAGAGCTGGCCTCTATTGTGGTCACAGACATAAGAGCTAGTCTCCATTGTAGATCCATTGAGCATTAAAGTTGAGGGGAAGGTGGTTTTTGGAGTCTTCAATGCACTGAGGCCATGCTGCACCTAAGTGGGATCAAGCTTTTTCTCCTTTTTGTATTAGCATAAGCAGATGAGTAGAAAAATAAAATAATTTTGTGATCCTAGTATCTTACATAATTTGGTGAAACAAAGCTGCACATTCTTACATGTCCCTCTCCTTAGTAATCTGACATGGGTTTATGGAGGCTGGACCAGAGGCAAAACCTGAGAGACAGACATCACCATGTGCTAATTACCCCTCCCCTCTGACCAGTTACTGGTCCAAACTTAAGAGCCCTGCTTTCACTGCCTTTAGAATAAATTCTTTCCCTGGAGACTTCCACTCCTGCATGAAAACAGAGGACTTATGCCCTGGCACTACACATGCAGATGTGTCTGAATGAATGCCAGTGGTGACCAAATTTAGGTTCAAGCCGGAATCCTCCGCTCCATCAGAATTCCTCCCCTTCGACACTTCCATTCTTCTGCATCTGCTGTCCCTTTTTAATGGTGTTGGTCATAGGACCGCAGTTATCTTTACTCTGGGTTTTTAGAAAAGCTGGGCTTTCTAAGATTTCCCATATGTTTTTAGAGCAGACATCTGTTGTTTTTACATGCCTCCTCAAGAACATTGCTCTGTCAATTCTGCTTTCATTCTCCTACATTCTCAGTTTCCCCTCCCCTCTCCACTGGATCACTCCATCAACATACAAATTCCTCCAATTAAAAAAAAAACCTCTTGACCCAATATTCTTCTTCTACCTACTGTCCATTTCTCTGCTCCCTTTTATTGCAAAACATGTAGAAATAGACCGCGTGTTGTTGCTTGAAATTTGCAGTCTCCAAATTCTTTTCTTCTGATTCTCTCTTGACCAGACTCCAACAGTGTTTTATTCACCTTTACAACACTTAAAACTGCCCATGTTAAAGCCTCCACATGGTTAAATCCAAAGGTAAGTCTTAATTTTATCTTGACTTCTCTTCACTTGACAGTGACCTCTCTCCTCTCCAGGCACTTTATTCCCTTTGCTGCCGGGACATCTCATTCTCTCAGATTGTCTCCTATCTCTTTTTTTTTTTTTTTAAACCATTACAAAATGTTTAATCAGAATTCATTTTAGCCAATCTAGTAAGAGGTCAGCTCAGTTTTCTATGCTGTAACAAAGCTATGTCTATTTTTTTTTTATGGATTACTCCACTCTTTTAAATTCTTTTATTTTTTATTTTATTTTATTTTATTTATTTATTATTATTATACTTTAAGTTCTAGGGTACATGTGCATAACGTGCAGTTTGTTACATATGTATACTTGTGCCATGTTGGTGTGCTGCACCCATCAACTCGTCAGCACCCATCAACTCGTC
>NW_012102310.1:1369509-1391756 GCF_000951045.1 Mandrillus leucophaeus | reverse complement strand
TACAGGCGTGTGCCACCATCTTCAGCTAATTAAAAAAAATTGTAGGGACAGGGTTTTGCTATGCAGGCTCTTACTGTGTTGCCCAGGCTGGTCTCAAACTTCTAGGCTCAAGCAATGCTCCTGCCTCAGCCTCCCAAAGTGCTGGGACTACAGGCGTGAGCCACTGTACCTGGCCAATACTTTCTCTCCTTCAGTGAGCTCATCCAATCTCATGGTTTTCAGTATTAATTATATACTGATAACTCTCCAGCCAAGAACTCTTGCCTAAATTTCAGGCTTATATATTTAACTGCCTACCAACATTTCCACTTTGAGGTGTAAAAGGAATCTCAAATTTAACATGTCTAAAAATTGAGCTCCTTTTCTCTTACAAAACTCTTCCTTTCACAGTTTTCCTCCATTTCGGTTAATCACATCTCCATCCTTCTAGTCACGCTTGCCAAAACCTTAGGGTCATCCTCACTTCTTTCTGTCACTTTTCCTCTCCCCTTATTCAATCATGGTAGCCCTGCCTTCAAAATATGTTGAGAATCTATTTTTACCAAGTCAGCTGTTATCACTTTGGTCTATACTAGCAACATCTCTAATCTGGATTATTTCACTACTCTCCTGCTTCCTCCCTTTCGCCTGCATTTTTAAATGTCAGCTAGATTATGTCACTACCCTGTTCAAACTCTCTGCTGGCTTCTCATTCCAGAGTAAAACCAAAGTCAGTAGCCTACAAGACATTTTGCAATCTTTAATCTCATCTGCTACTCTCCCTTGGCTCACTTAGCAGGGCACAAACCCATATATACCTTCTGTTCTCTCTCTCTCTTTTCCTACATGCCTAAGTAGCTCATTCCCCCATCTACTGTGACTCAAATGTCCCTTTTTCAAGGCCTTCTCCAATAACCTTAAATAAAATTACAGCATCCCTCTACCCTAGCAATTTCTATTCCTCTTCCTTGACATTTTCCTTCATAGTTCATATCACCATCTGAACTATTACGTATTTTATTAATATAGCTGTTTATTATCCCCCTCCCCCAACTAAAATGCAAGGTCGAACAGAGCATGGATTTTTGTCTATATTATTCACTGTTATATACCTGGAACCTAAAATAGGCATGCATATAGTAAGCATCAGTAAACATTTGTTGAATGAATGAATGAATCCCCAGCACGCCTAGTTCTTGTATTAGTACCTCAATGGATAAGGGATACGCAATCTGTATGACACTGCCTCTTTTTCTTGGTGTTCTTGTAGTTTCTAGTTACTTTACTAATCAGTTTTTCTTGTTAGTAAAAGTCGAGTCTAGAATATAAAATCCCCTAATTGCTTCCTCAGTCGTCTGAGAAATGAAACTATCAAGGAAGCAAGTAAAGAACTTTTCAAATTCTTTGCTTTTAGTAGAATGAACCTATCAACAGACATTGGAATCATTGTAGTTCCTTCTCTGGAACTTGTATCTGTGTCGGTTTTGTAACTGGAATGAGAAAAGAAGCATCTAGAACATTTGTATGGTTGGGTGGCATGCAGCACACTCCTGCAATTATATCACTTGCATTTTCTCCTTTTTAGCATGAGCATAATGATTTTCATTATTTCTATCCTTGGGTTTCTAGACCTTGTTATAGATGAACTTTATAAAGTTAGGAAATATTTATTGAATCCAACTCCATAGCTGGTACTTTTCTAGATGCAAGGAATGTAACGATGAAATTTCATTTTATCACACAGTAGTTGAGTTAGTAAATAAAAGGGCATATTGATACATACAACTACTTGAATATTCATTGGATCTATTTCCTTTGAACAAGATTTACCTTTCTGTTGATATATTTTAGTCTGTGATGACAAGTCTTGGTGGGGATGATAATAACAATGACTTCAAGTTACAAAGCTCTAGTGGGCAATATATGTAATGATTTATGTTAACACTTTTCTGATCAGTGATCTTTAGGTGGGCAGGAGCAAAGACTGAATGGAGTTAGCTTAAATAAAGAGGACTTATTATATGTAGCAATGAAAGTGTTGTCATAGCAACCCAAAAATACCCACAAGTAACAGCTGTAACAGAGGGTGCCAAAGAGGAGTTCTGATTTCATGGCATTTTTGGCGACCTCAACAGCAGGAATTCATTAACTGTGACCTGTTTGCATCATTGTTCATTATCACGACTCAGTAGTATTCCACATGCCTGCTTCTTTCTCTTGTCCTCTGATCAGTTGGCCATTCCTGGTTCAAGCGGCCAAGGCCAGATTCACAAAAGCAGGATGTAAATGGCAGTTGGTGCTCAGTGTGGGAAAGACTATTGGGAGAGGCAGTGACTAGGAGGAATTTGAGGGAACATGAAGCCTTATCTAAAAGGGTCTATCAATTGTTGCCATGTGGGAATATGAATCTATTTTTTAACAATACTTGATTTTTCACATGAAGATGGAAATCCTGAGTGAAATATTTTAATATTTTTTAAAAAGGCAACTAAGTAAAATATAAACAAAACAAAACAAAACCAAACCAAGAAATCTGCATAGGCAAACCCTGTGCAGATCTGTGCAACAAAAAGTTGAGGTAGCAGCCCTAACTGCTTATCCTTGGAAAGGCCTGCTTACACAGCCAGCCTTGGGCAGGCATCTGGGAATGTGGATTTCAGGAGGGTTCCCACCATTCCCAGAACTGGTAAGAGCGACTCTTTGTGCCTAAACTTTTGTGTAGACAACATGTTTATGCTGACTACCTGCTTTCCTTCTAGGACTCTGAAATCTGAGTATGTGCCTAGCAGAGGCTGCCTGCCTTTTACTGGGCCCCAGTAAAAGCCCTGAGCACTGAGTCTCTAAGGAATTTCCTGGTTGGCATCATTTCACATGTTTTATCACAACTCATTACAGGGGCAGTTGAGCACATCCTGTGTAAACTCTATGGGAGCTGAACCTTGAAAGTCTGTGGCTGGTATATCCTGTATTTTGATCATGTGCCTTTTTCCTTGCTGATTTTGCTTTATATCCTTTTGCCAATCATAATCATGAGTATTACTATATGTGAGTCCTATAAGTTCTCCTAGTGAATCATCAAACCTGGGGCTGGTCTTGGGGACCCTAACTCAAGGAAAAGCAAAACATATCTTTGAACCAAATTCAGCCAATAGTTTCACCTTTCAACCTCTAACCTGAGACATGGGCAGGACAGTTGCCAGGCATAAATGGAACATTTTCATATGCATCATCATATTTAGTCTTCACAACAACCCTGCAAAATGAACCATTTTATAACCTCATTGTATAAGTGAGGAAATAGACTCAGAGGACTTAACCTCGCACAAGGTCCTATCACCTGTAGGTGGAAGAGGCAGGAATCAGAGTTAAATCCAATTTTATTTTCATACTGCCTCAATATGAAATTATATTTCCTCCCTTATGTTAAAATTTCAGAATCATTTTGTTTATTTTCTATTCCCTATGCATAGTATTTATACCTCTGGAGCTCAAAGTATTCTTATCATTCCTCCTCCATGTAATATTTGTCTTTTTCTTATTCCCTTCCAATCTTACCTTCCTGTCAGCTATGAATGAGGTTTTCTGAGCCAGTAGGGAAACAGAAAAAAAAAAAAAAAAAGAAGGTAAATATGGGCACAGGCAAGGGAAGGGAAGGATAATAAAAGACAGCAGCTGGGCTTGCCTCTGCTAGGGATGGTCAGTAGTCCCAACAGTAGGGTCTAAAGTGGAGTGGAGGCTGGGTATACAGGGTGGCTCACATCTTTAATCCCAGCACTTTGGGAGGCTGAGGCAGGATAATCACTTGAGGCTAAGAGTTTGAGACCAGCCTGGACAACATAGCAAGACCCCCTTTCTACAAAAAAATTAAAAATTAGCCAGACATGGTGGTGCCTGCCTGTAGTCCTAACTACTTGGAAGGCTGAGGTGGGAGGATTGCTTAAGCCCAGGAATCAAAGGTTGAAGTGAGCTATCATCATGCCACTGCCCTCCAGCCTGGGCAACAGAGCAAGACCCTATCTCAAAAAAATGAAAAAAAAAAAAAAAGTAAATAAAGTGGCAAGGAGAATACCAGGTGAATCTAGGCTGTGACAGTAGTACTTATAGTCAGAGAAGCAGTGATAATCTTTCCAGAAGGATCCATGAGGTTTGAAGCAGGATCTCATTCAGCATATAGCATAGTTCAGGTGACAGGATAAGAGCATGAGAAATGGATAGGCAGGTTGTCAAGGGCCTATCTGGGGGTGAGTGCAGAGCTATACTCTCAGGAAAAAGTAGCATGAAAACCTGGAAGCTGGATAGAAGCCTTACTCTAAGATCTGAACTTGCAGAGTCAGAAGTCTGGAAGGGAAAGTGCAGCTTGATGGTTGAGCAAGTACTCCAGAGTTCCCCTCTGGTCCACTGAATATTAAGCTTGGAACAGCACGACCAGTTCGAGCCTCTTTCTTCTAACATTTTGCATATCTTGGGTGGCTTTCTAGGTAACGATGGAACTGAATTCATAAAGCGGAAGGTCTTTCTTCGTTTCCTGTGTCTGGGCTGAGCTGAACATGTTTGAGACGGACACTTCTTGCTGAAGGAACACACTAGAATAGGTTTGCCTAGCTTTGCAGTATTTATTACTGTTTTAGATTTCCCTCACAATACATTTCTGAAAAGACTCAGTGAACTAAATGATACTCAGAGAGATAGCATTTCAGTGAACTCTCAGTGAACTCTCGAGGTTACAAACATTTAAAACAGTCACATTACCATGTAAGTAATTATTCCCAGTTATTCCCATACCAATCTGTTTTACAGATATTTTAATACTAGGTGGTCTCTGAGTTATAAGCATCAGGCTTATGAACATCCCATGCAATTCGCTGCATCCACTAATATCTTTTGAATTTCTACTATGTGTGCCTCATGGTCATTGTGCAGAGTTATAATAATTGACATTTACTGAACACTTACTCTGCAGTCTGCACTGTCGCACTGACATGCATTAATTCATTATTCTCACAATAGCTCCCAACAATGCTATGAGGTAGGCATTATTATTGTATCCATTATCAGGTAAGAGTCCAAGGCACAGAAAAGTTCAGTACAATTTTTTGTTGTACCTAGAAGTGTGCCTCACTTCAAACAATGAACAATTTAGAAAGAGAGATAAGACATATTGAAATGTAAACAACCAGTCACCTGCCTCTCCTGCACTTTCACCCAAAGGTTGTTTTGAGCCAGATCTATTTTTGCCTTTTGTTCCATTTGGCATCCAAGCTACTCTAGTGCCACCTGCTGACCAGAATGGGGAACTGTCGGACCTAGTACCGTCCCAATAATCTTACTTCTTCGAGTAGGATTCTGTCATACCCTCCATTTTATTTCTAGCTTTAAAATGTCCACTTTATTACATATAACACCTAACATGTATAATTTATATCTGAAGAATAGATAGCCTGTGATGCTGATCTATGTTAAAACACTCTGAAAAATGTAGTACAATTTTTTACATCTCTGAGTTTCTCTAGACAACCGTATCACAATGCAGAACTATGGGTATCATTACTACACTTTGCATAAGATACAAGAGAACTATGATAAACTTCAGAAAGTAGTGAACTCACCTATTCCTTAAAATACGAGTAGGCAATTGTTACAAAGCAACAGTAAATGGCTTATAAAGTGTAAGTGTATTTTATGTTACTCTGCTGTTACACAGGGCATAACATTTTTGCAAGGCTTTTTTTGGGACCACAGTGCATTAGCAACACAAAACGCTGGTCCAACTCTGAATAGCAATCACTAGATGAAACGGATACCCTCTCACATGTGCACAAATCTGCAGAGAAAAATACTAAAGTTTCAGAATTGGACTTGTGTAATGTATTTCTGCTTTCTAGGGTATTAAGTACTGATATGCATTTTAATTTACCTAAAGCAATGCATGCATCCTCGCAGCAACATGATACTTCTATTACATGGTAAGGTGAATACCGGAAGAAAAAGACAAAAGGTGTACATGAATTTTTATTGGGAAGGAAAGTTGTCAACTTAAACAGCAGCAAATGAAAACCTTATTGTTATGGATACACATGACCTCCGTAAACTGTTATATAGGAGACATTCCAATTCCCCTCCAGGCCAGAAACATTCCATACTGAAAGGAAATCCTTGAAGAAGAGTAAGGGAGGGAATAAAGAAATCAAAAAGTTACATAGAATACTCTCGAATTGTAATTAACTATATTTTCAGATATTTACAGTAGTACAAAACATAATTGCTTACAGAATTTGTTCAGATTACTTAAATATCAAGTACATTTTTAGTCTACTATATAAGTGGAAGTTACTAATATTTTATATGAAATAAAGCCATTAATACTTTTCTATAGCAGTAATTGTACACCAGGAGGGCCAGGACAAACGAAAGGAATAGAGTTTTCTCAAAGCTGCATTGTGAAAAACTATGAACAGTTGATCCCATATGCATGAATGAATTTCTTCTTTTTTTTTTTTTCTTTTTGAGATGGAGTCTCACTCTGTCGCCCAGGCTAGAATGCAGTGGCGCGATCTCAGCTCACTGCAACCTCTGCTGCCCGAGTTTGAGCCATTCTCCTGCCTCAGCCTACCGAGCAGCTGGGATTACAGGTGCCTGCCACTGCACCCAGCTAATTTTTGTAGTTTTAGAGGAGACGGGGTTTCACCATGTTGGCCAGGCTGGTCTCTATCTTCTGACCTCGTGATCCGCCTGCCTCGGCCTCCCAAAGTGCTGCGATTACAGTCGTGAGCCACCGTGCCCAGCCATCATGAATGGGTTTCTTTGCCACAGGAAATCCAAGTGGAAAAGGCAATGGAGATGTGTACGAAAGTTTCTTGAAGAGAAGAAAGATTACACCTTGTATGCATTTACTTTTCTGTCTCTTCTGCCACATCACATTCTTCTCTTGCACTGTCTGATGGCCGTAATGTTAGGTTGTCTCTATAAGCAACTGCATGATAAGGGTGCTGTCTCTGAATCTTCACTCAGTGTATCAAGTTCTTCTATGGCCTCATCAAAAGTGGTTTTAGTCAGTACGCAGGCAAGCTCTGGGTTATTAATGATCTCATAGTAAAGTACAGAAAAATTAAGAGCCAGCCCCAGGTAGGTTGGGTATATGGATTACATCTCTTTACTATATCAAATGCCTCTTAGGAAGCTCCTTGGGAATTATCTATCATTTGTTTCAACCATCACCACATGCAACAAATGTACTGGAAATAATCTCCCTTCATTTTTGATAAAAGGTCATACTCTCTAGATTAGTTGCATTGGATAGTAAATAGTTATCCAAAAATTGCAGGACAGTAATGAATATGGATCTCAGTTCAGACTTGACTTTCTCCTGATAAGTTTTCTGTTGTTTTTTGGTTTGTTTTTTGTTTTTTCTCAGTGATGTGAAGCTCACTCCCAATAGTTCTCGATCAGCTGCAACTTCTTGTCAGAGGTGTTGGTTTTCTGCTCAGAGCTCAAGATACCCTCCAGGTGGGCCTGCAGCGATGTTTTTGTAGGCCACAGAGAGTGAGTTTGCTCTTCCTTGGACAGCTCTGCATCCTGCTAGGAGAGCCCTCAAATTGCAGGTATAATCAATGATAGCAAAAGCCCTGAATCCAAAGTATTTGCAAGTACTAAAGCCCCCCTCAGAATCACCATGAAATCCTCGCTTACCACCTTCATTCTTTTCCATTTAAGTCTGTGTTTCTGTAAGTATCAAAATTTGTGATAAAGATTTCTTATGCGCCGATCCTTGAGATATTAGAGTTGGAATGAGATTTAGAGATTATTTAGAGTTCAAGTTCAACTTTTTGTTTACAGTTCTCTGCTGTTTGATGACCCAAATCGATTTCACAGGAAGGCATTTGCTGATTGCCCGGCTTGACCTCTTTCCTGATTCTTCATTTTTCTCTAGTCTACTGGGAATTCTGCCCTGCTCTTATGGTAAAGAAAGGCCTGTGTTTGTAGCCAATGTGGGCTCCCTCAACAATTGGGCATAACACATTTCTATTCCCTCTGGTAGGTCTCACTCCTCCCCACTATGAGATGGGTTAGCTGCTGGATTTCTGTGGCCTCAAGTTCCCCTCATCTCATCACACTAGGGACACTGAGACACAAAGAGCTACACAGCTGTCAGCTGATTTGAGCTTGGGGCTTCGGTGGCCTTTCAGAGTTTTCCCAATGACTGTCCTCCAAGTGGTTTCTAAACAGAAGAAAACAGTTTCTCCTTTGTTGAAGGCTTCCTCCTCCTGTCCCATTATTCCTATCTATGGCGGAGCCAGGGGGTACCTGGGGACTGTTGGCTCCATAATTTTATTAGTGCCCTCTCCCCAGTTCTTTGATATTGACCTTTGACATTCGCTCAGTCTGATGTAAAGTACTTTGCAAAATCAGCTTTAAGGCCCCCCCTTCTGACCAATATCTATCCTCAAACCCAACCTAAATAGGACTTCTGGAGACGTTGCCTCTTGGAGATATTTAAGCAGGGAAATGTTTCAAAGTAGAAGGTTTGCTGTCTTTCCTGATGCCCACCCTTTCTTTGAAGCTTTCATTCCTCTAAACTGGATAGATTAGAAGTGCTTCAGTCTCATCTCTAGTTTGCATTGTGTCCAGAAATGAGAGAGTCCTGCATCAGAACACTGCTTCTCTTTTAGGTCACTCCACGTGATGTTCTTTGTGGATGATCATCTTTGTGGATGAGGTTGATGAGTTAGTAGCATGAGGTTAGGGCCTTTCTTAGTTTCACTATATACAATTTCCTTCTATAATTAGCTTCTTTCAGTTCCTTTTAGTGGGTATAGGAATAGGAAAGACTTTTAAAAAGTCTTCCTACGCTTTTCTTTACAGATGAAGAAATTGTGGGATGGAGAGGTAAAATGATCTGATCAGATTCACACAACCAGGGAGTAGCCGAGCAGAGGACTGAACCTGGGGCTACTGTTTCATTGACAAACACTATTTTCCTATTCTGCTTAATAGCCAATATTATATCCGTTTTTTTAAACTGCCTTTCTATTTTAAAATATTTAATTTTTCAGTTGCATTATGCATTCAGTTGGTGGACTCACCTCAGAAGTAAATTGTTTAAATCAAGTTTTTATGGGAAAATGCACTTCTAAATTCAAGTAGTCAATTTCCTTTTGAATCTTTCAAACAGCATGTAACTCCTTGCAAAGATTTCAGGATACTAGTTGAACACTATAAAATTTTTATGTAGAAACAAAGTAATTCCAGGCCCTTCTGCTGAGGGGACAGTCCATGCAGAACAGGTGAGGGGATTTAGTGGTAACCAGTTGGGTTAGAAGAATGGACAGATCGTCAACACACAGTCTTGGTTGGTGCAGTGTTCAGATCCATTATTTGGGTCATAAATTACTTATCTCAATATGCTCTTTTAATTATGTTCTCCTTACTCCTCTTTTGTTGTAGCACCTACCTTCTGTCAGGAGTGGTATTAAAGTTGCAAACAAATTTTTGTCAGAATATTTGGAACATTAAGTTATATGAATGCTAATTAATAATAACAAAGAAGTCAGGTACGGTGGCTCACTCCTGTAAGCCTGTAATCACAGCACTTTGGGAGGCTGAGGCAGTAGGATCACTTGAGCCCAGGAGTTTGAGACTACCCTGAGCAACACAGAGAAGCCCGAAACCCTGTCTCTACAAAAAACATGAAAATTAGCCAGGCATGATGGCAAGTGCCTGTAGTCTCAGCTACTCGGGAGGCTAAGGCAGGAGGATCACTTGAGCCTGGGAGGTCAAGGTTGCAGTGAACTGTGGTTGCGCCACTGCACTCCAGCCTGGGTGACAGAGCAAGACCCTGTCTCAAAAGATAATGATAACAAAAATAATGATAACGAAGACAAAAGTTCCCAAGTTGGAAAACATTTACTTAATGAATTGCTGTGGAAATGAGGGGGGTAAACTCATCTTCAACCACTTCAGAGGTTCCGAGCTTCCATAAAAATAATAATAGTAAGAGCTACCATTTACTGAGTGTTTACTTTGTGCCAGCCATTACTCTGAGTATTTTACAAACATGTTATTTAATGAGGTAGGCATAACTTTTCTAGTGAGGAAACACACAACCTTTCCAGAGAGAGGTCACACAGTCAGCAGGAAGAAGACCTAAACTTTAAATCCAGGTTGATCCTATGGCAAGGATGAACATTTAACCATCACTGATCCTAAAATGTGATGCCTTCTCATTCCTAAACCTCACGCCCATATGCTTTGTATTCCTTCCAAATGTGTTTCTTGGTCTTCCGGAAAGGTAGAGATTGGCTATTGGAAATCCGTGATTTCTTAACTTTCAGAGTAGGACATACATCAGTGCCACTCATTCTCATTCCTTCACTTTCTGTTATTCATGCTTTTCTTATTTCTTATTCATGCTTTTCTTATTTCCCTTGTGAGTCTAGATCTGGTTGTTCCATTTCTGCCTGAAAGGCCCTCTCCTAACCCCCTCCATTCCATCTCTCCAGCTGAGCCACTCTCTTCAAGGGAAAGCTTAAACACTACATCACCCAGCAGAGGTTTCTGACTAAACATTCCCAAGGCTTCCCTTTCCTTCAGCACTTATTGAGAGTATAGACCTGTGCCTGTCCTTTTCCTGTGTGTATAGTTATGTTTCACTTAAACCAGCAATTCATTGAAAATAATTATTATTATATTATTGAGTTTTTTGGGTAAACTCAAAATAGTAGTTTTAGCAAAAACATTTATGATTATTAAAAATAAGTGATGTGTACTTATTCTGTATAAACTTTTTAGAGTTCATATTTTTTTGTTAGTTTATTTGGAGACAGAGTCTTGCTCTGTCACCCAGGCTGGAGTGCACAATCTCGGCTCACTGCAACCTCTGCCTCCCAGATTCAAGCAATTCTCCAGCTTCAGCCTACCAAGTATCTAGGACTACAGGCACATGCCGCCACGCCCAGCTATTTCTTTGTATTTTAGTAGAGACGAGATTTCACCATGTTGTTCAGCCTGATCTCGAATTCCTGAGCTTAGGCAATCCGCCTGCCTTGGACTCCCAAACTGCTAGGATTACAGGTGTAAGCCACCGTGCCTGACCTAGAGTTCACATTTTTTTAAAAAAATGAGTTGAAATTTAAGGAGAAGGTCAATTAAATAATAGAAACTTCTTTTCCAAGAGTAGTTAGTCATTGCATCAGATAGGAGATTGGAATAGGTAGCTTTTGAGGTTCATTGGAGGCCTATGATTGCACCATCACCCTAGTACCAACTGAGTGGTAGAATGTAGTAGGATAACAGCAGGACCAAGAAGGGTGATTTCAAAAGGCAAAGAGACATAAATAGTGAGTGAGAGCCAGAGATTGAAATATGAAACAAAGCAGAGATGGAAAGACAAACAGCCACATTTTAGTCAAAATAGCCAAACTCATGTGAAATCCACAGCACTGAATCTCCAGAATCCAAAAATTCATATATTTGTCCACTTTTGCATTGCTATAAAGAAATACTTGAGACTGGGTAATTTATAATGAAAAGAGGTTTAATTGACCCATGGTTCCATGGGCTGTATAGGAAACATGGCTGGGGAGGCCTCAGGAAACTTAGAATCATGGCAGAAGGCAAACAGGAAGCAGGCATGTCTTATGCAGCTGGAGAAAGAGAATGAGAGAGCAGGGCGAGGGACTACACACTTTTAAACAACCAGATCTCATGAGAACTCACTGACTATCGTGAGAACAGCAAAGGGGAAATCCACCCCCATGATCCAATCACCTCTCACCAAGACCCTCCTCCAACATTGAGGATTACAATTCGATATGAGATTTGGGTGGGGACACAAATTCAAACCATAAAAATCCAATATAATTTTCTTTTTAATCTAGGCAGTCTCGTTATTGTAAGTTTCCAAATAAGATCCAGGAACACTGATAGTTTACAGATCCAAGAATCTTTTGAGATTTTTACTTGGTTTGGTTTTGCAGATTAAGAGGTAAGTTCTTATTTTCATTGTTGTTTGCTATTTCACTAGAGAAAATTATGTCAAATAACCCTTATGAATGTAATTCAGAATCAAAAGCTTTGTTGGCAGCAATACGGCAGTGTAGTGTTAACATAGTACCAACACAACAAATCATAGAATCATTCCATTTGGTTCCACAAGCTTTGATGATAGGGCAAATTAAAAAATCTAACTCAAATAATAACAGAAAGGAAAAGGAAGCCCAAGAGAAGAAAAAGCAGATATTAGCTATTAAACAGAGTGTCACAGTAAAGTAAGAGTACTTCATCCTCTCTCTCCCACTGAATGCAACTAAAAACTCTGGATAGAATGCACAGAGCAGTTATCTAAGGACTCTGGAAAGTGTATGGTCAGACAGACTGGGGAAGGAAACCAAAACTTGAAATACTGCTTAACTGAGGATAAGCTTTCTGTTATCCCTCCTCCAGTATCTCCTGTCCTGGACTCAAAGGCAGTCTGAAATCTGGAACTGCACAATGGGTGCAGAAAGAAAGTACTCCAAGAGGAGTCCTTTATTTTGGTCCACAGAGTGGAAAAGAGGGTCCTTATGGGTCAGAGAGAGTAGAGAAAATTTTCTGGGTTTTTTGTCCCCATTTTTCATTCTCTCTTGTACCAGTCCTGTGGCAATCTTGTAACAAGAGAAGCAGCCAGGCTTGTGTCTAAACTCCAAGATAATTATTTATTATGATCAAAGGAACTATAGTCTCAAGAACATAAGCCTATGTATTTGGATTTCTCTATATCTCTATTTTTCTCCATATATTTCCTCACTGCTTAGCCCCAAATTGAAACGCTGTGCACAGCAGGGCAAGGAATCAAAAGCTCTGGATTTGTAGTCAGTGAACCAGGAAGGGGGTATGCTAGGAGCTTGAAAGTATCAAGGTGATTGTGAAAAGAACAGAGCTCAAGAAAATAATCCATAAAATTGTACAAACTTCTGGGCTAACCCCCAAGGTGCACATGCATAAATCTGACCATGAATAGCATACTAAAGGGTTTGATAACTGAATTATAGGGTAGGCCACTACACAAGTCCAAGACTGGCTATGGGGTGGCCCAGACCTGGAATAAATCCAAATAGCACTGTAAAGATATGAAAATGGAACTGAATTAGAACTATAGCCCACAGAAGGATAGTAGGAACTTGTAGTCTAAACCTAACTGGGTTGGTTGGTTAACTACAAACACTTTGGTTAACTACAAACACTTTTAAAAAATCTATTTCATAGGATTTAAAGTGTTGATTAACTACAAAAATAAAAAACAATCCATTTCATATGATTTACACAGGATTCAGAGTCACATAACTTAATAGTCAAGATGTTCAATATATAATCCAAAATTACTTAGCACATGAAGAATCAGGCAAATCTCATCATTTCACAAGAGAGAAGACAATTAATAGTTATTAACTCCAAGATTATACAGATGTTAGAATTCTCAAACAGCTTTTATAATGACACTTCAAGAGATGAGGACAAGCACTCTTTGAAAAAAAATAATGTCAACTTTTATTTTAGATTCAGAGGGTACATATGCAGGCTTGCTACCTAAATATAATGTGTGATATCGAGATTTGGGGTACAATTGATCATGTCACCCAAGTCCTAAGCATAGTACCCAATAGTTTTGCAACCCTTATCATCCTCCATCTCTTGCCCCTCTAATAGTCCCTAATGTCTATGTTGCCATCTTTATGTCCATGAGTACCACTGTTGAGCTTCCACTTATAAATGAGAATATGCAGTAATTGATTTTCTGTTCCTGCATTAATTTGCTTAGGATAATGGCCTCTATCTGTATCCATGTTGCTGCAAAGAACATGATTTAATTCTTTTTTATGTCTGCATAGTATCCCATGGTGTACCACATTTTCTTTATCAAATTCATAAACTCCCTCCCTTTAAACCAGTGGAAAGATACAAGGTCTTCAAAGAGGAATAGAAGATATAAAAATAAAAACACATCGAAAACACACTAAATGGAAATTTTAGATATGAAAAACAAAATAAAATTTAAAATTTACTAGATGGCTTCCATAGCAGAATGGAGATGACAGAGGAAAAACTCAGTGAATCTGTAGATAGGTGAATTGAAATTACCCTCTCTGAACAAGGTAGAGGAAAAGTTTTTTTTTAAAAAAATAAACAATACTTCAAGGACCTATGAAACAATACCAAAGTTATACTATTTATCATTATAATATTAGAAGGAGAGAAGGAAGGGTATGACACAGTAAAAAAATATTTCAATGAAAGTTGAAAACTTCCCAGATTTGGTGAAAGGCATAAAGGTGCGGATAAAGGAAGCTAAGAAAACCTCAAAGAAGATGAACTAAAAAAATAATAATAATAAAAATAAAATAAAAAGTCATGCCTAGAGATATCATAATCATGCTGCTGAAAGTAGCCAGAGGAAAAAAAGATACAGCCAAGTGGAGGATCAGTAAGTTTAATGATTGCATATTTCTCATCAGAAATCATGGAAGCTAGAAGGAAGTAGAATGACGTTTTTCAAAGGGGTAAAAGAAGAGAACTGTCAACTCAGAATTCTAAATCAAGTGAAAATACACCTTGAGGATGACAATAAAACAGAGATATTCTCAGATGAAGCAAAATTTATATCACTCTTTGCCAGAGCACCTGCTCTAAAAGGCATACTAAAAGAAGTTCTTCACATGAGAGTAAAATGGTACCATAGCAAAACTTGGAACCTCAGAAATGAAGAAGGGAAAATAGTCCATTATATTTACTTAGTTGTCTACTTTCTCCTCTTCAGTTATTTTGAATATTGATAACAGTCAAAAATAAAAAATATATAGCATTCTCTGATACTCCTAAAACTTTGCCTCATCAGTATCTCAGATCTGGGGAGGCTTATGACTTGCTTGTAACCAGTAGGATGCAGTGGAAGTGACACTATATGACTTCTGAAGCTGAGTCATTAAACGTTATGCAGCTTCTGTCTTTTTGGCTGGAACACTCTGTTTTGTAACCCTGAACTGCCATATGAGAAATCCAAATACCCTAAGGCCTGATGATGTGAGAACGCCCAAACTAACTCATGCAGAAAGACCAAATGGAGAAAGTTGGAGGCTATGTGAAGAGAGAGAAATGTCTACACAGCCCACAGCTGCTTTAGTCCTCCCTGTTCCCTGCTCCAATCTGCTCTTATGGTTTCAATCACTGTGAGCCTGCATTAGCATGAGAAACCCTGGTGTTACCCAGGTCTGGACTACATATCATACAAAAACCCGTAGAACCAGGAAAACCTCTAAAATCCAGAAGACACCACTCAAACACATCAGATAAAATAAATATTATTTGGACATGCACCCAAAAATGAGTTTGCTTTCTTGACAAAATGAAATTTTGCAGAGAGTTTTCCAATTCCCCAAGAGACCACAAAAATCAAATTAGTTTTTCTTCAAGTAGCACTCATGCCCAGCCCCTGAGAATCCTCATACACAGCAAGCCTATGTTATAGAAATGAAAACACTCATCTTTTAAATATGGTGTGGGAAAGAATAGGAAATAAGGACTCAAGGAATTTAAATGCATTTCCCAGTATTAGGGATCAGTTAATAAAAATAAATTGTATGATAGCAGTAGAATCGGAAGCAATAAGAATGGGAAGTAGTTACAACCCCAACTGATTCTAGTTAATGAGACAAAAACTCTCACCTATCTGTTTGAAAAAGGAAACCAAGAGAATCATGAATGTGCTCTTCATTTGACCATAAAGCAGAGGGGAAGGCCATTTTAAACTTCTCTTCTGGCTCAACAAAGAAATCTGGCAAACATGTAATTGCCTTTTAAATAGTAGAGATGTCAGTTTGAATACAATTACTAAGGAACCAAGTTACTAAGATAACCAATTAGAATTGCAGACGGCCAGAGGATATAGAGAAACTTCAGAGGACATAGCCCCTCTAAAAAGGCTCCTTTGTGTAAATATCTTTCAAAGAGAGTTTTTAATAACAGAATGGAGAACAGGGTTATACATTTTTACAACTGTCTCTAAACTGAACAGAGTATTAAGACTGGTACTTTTGTGAACATCCTTGATTCATCCCTTTATCAGAAGTAACTTTAGGCTGCTAAACAGTGTCTGCTTCTCTGCTAGGGAAGAAAGAACCCTCCTCCTCCTCCTCTTTGTCTTTCTGAGATTTCTCATGGGCAGTTGGAGAGAAAGTGGCAGGCCTGAGAAGCCTAAAACTTACTTTTAAAAAACTGTATTTCTTAGAACATTTGATGGCAAGTGATTGAGACTGTTGAGAAAAGGAGTCAAACTCTGTACAATATTTTAAAGAGATTTATTCTGGGCCAAATATGAGTGACCATGGCCTATGACACAACCCTCAGAAGATCCTGAGATCATGTGCCCAAAGTGGTTAGGGCACAGTCTGGTTTTATACAATTTGAGGAGACATCAATCAAATACATTTAAATACATCAATCAAATACATTTAAAATGTACATTGGTTTGGTTCAGAAGGGCGGGACAACTTGGAGGGTTGCGGGGTGGGGGGTGGGGGTGCTGGGGGGAGCTTCCAGGTTATTGGTAAATTTAAACATTTTCTGGTTGACGGTTGAGTCAGAGAACAGATGATAAAGTCCTATAGGCAGAATGCAAAACCAGAACACTCAGGTTGGAGAGATTGTGCTGCAGAATTATCCAGTCATTCTCAGCTTTAACAAGTAAAGGCTTATGTACCTCTGTAATGTGAATGATAAGAGTTTATTTGTCAGGGTTTTCTTTTTATTATAGAGAGTAAATACAATAAGATGTGGAAAAACATTTTGTAAAATACAAAAGGGGAGAAAGACAGGAACTTATATTTAATAAGAATTCACCAAGTGCCAGGCAGTGCAATGTAAAGCCTGTAGCACAGATGTATCTTTCCTCTTGATGAATCCCTGCTCTCTGCACTCTGCGTTGGAGCATCAGCCAATCACAGCATTAATCTCCAGACTTTTCATCCTCTGGAGGATGAAATAATCCTCTGGAACAATGAAATAATCTAATAAAGACTTAGCTAAGGAACCCACTCAGGACATCCTCTGTGTTTCCTTTAGGAAGAGTTCCACACTTTGATCTTCAGACTTGCTATTAAGGGTATTCTCTGCTGTTTGTCTAAATTTAAGTGGTTTCAAAGGACCTTATGTAGCTTTTTATTTTTTTTTAATGACTTTAGTATAGTTATAATTCAAAACTGTTTTATTTGTTCTTTTAAGGCGTGACTTTTTAGTTAAATAATTTTATTACTTAATATATCTCTCAAGAAAGTAGTTGCCCCAAGAAGAGCCACTGATCACAAGCCGTTCCTAAGACAGATCTCCTAAGCAGGCACTAAATGCATCCCTGGATACATTCATGGAGTAAAGACCAATAGTCTGTGCTAACAGGCACTATGTCCTTTCATTCTATGGAAAGGAAAAGGGAAGGAGGCAAATAGGTACTTTATCAGTATGGAGTCAAAAAAGAAGGGCCATTCAGAATCTGGGTTCAAATGTCATTACACTGCTTCCCATTTGACCCTGGGGAAGTTACTTAACCTCTTTGCATCTTGATTTCTCTTATAAAATCCACATACTAATACCAAAGAGCTGATGTAAGGATTAGTTGACGTAAAATGTGTAAAATTTAGCATAATAACTGACATATACACTCACTCAATAAGCATATATCACTTTATAAGAGCAATCTTTGTGATATATGAACCACGAAAGAGCTCTATATCCCTGCTACATTAGTCCAGAGAAAAACTCTACAGGAAATTAAAATAACAACTGCACTTTAATATATTTATATTGCAAGGAGACATATAAAGCCAGTGTAACTATAACCACAATCTTCTAATATCTGTTAGGTTGCAGTTCTTGTAAATGGTATAAAATTTATAAATAGGCCCCTGTTGAGTATAGCCACTTACATGCCTAACAGGTAGAGAACTGAACTCATCATCTTGCCTCACACAAACTGTTTCTTTTTCTGATTATTTGATTTCTATTAATAGTTCACCATTCTCCTAGCAACTCATGCTTGAAACTGTAATTATTTTTGACAAGAACTTCTCCTTCACCACTGCCTACTGATCTTACTTGTACTCAAAATCTAACTCCATCCATCTCCATTTCTGTGCCTACCCACCTAGTTCAGGCCTCCAACCTGATTTTCTTGCTTCAAGTTTATTTTTTCCCACCAAATTCTTCCTCTGTATAAATCCTAAGCAAACTCTGATATTGAGCCCGTTTTACACCATTACTTCTGCTTCTGCTCAAATATCTCCAGTAGCTCCCTATTGCTTACCAAATAAACATCAAGTATTCAACAAATTTTATGAGATGACGCTGCAATTTCTTTCTGGCTTTGTCTTTAATTACTCACTGTATGCATTCTCCTTGAGCTTCCCTAAGCAATCTCCCTATTATTGTCATATATTGTCCCATATATTGTCATTTTACCTCCATAATCTGATATTATTTATTATATTTTGAAAAACTTAAACTCATTTTACCTGTCCAAATAATGTCACCCTTTAAGGCCAAAAGCAAATGCCATCTCTCTGGGAAATGACATAGTAGATCTACAGAAAATGTGGGGTTTTTTGGATAAATAAATAATGCGTGAATAAAAGAATAGTGAATGAAATTAAGTTCTATCCTGAAGGGCCTGTTTGGTAACAAGAGAAGATCAAGAATTAAAATAGAATCATTGAAAGATTCGTGTGAGATTTCATCAAGTAGATACAAAGAGAGGCAAAGACTCTTTACTTTGATGACAAGAATAAATGGTTAGACATGGGAAACTGAACTAGAACTCAGAACGGAATATGATGGTCATGATATCAGCGAGCAGAAAAGGCCAATGAAAGAGGCGTCAAAGCCAGGATTGGTGAAAACAGCACAGACTCTTCTCAGAGGGGCAAATTGTGTGAAAAGTGGATAGATACCACATAGGACTCAGATTTTTCTCTTGACCATGGTTCACAAAATGTGATCTGCAGACCTCAGGGAATTTCAGGGAAGATGCTTTCAAGTATATACAAGATCAAAACTATTTTTACAATAATACTAGACATTACTTGGCTTTCTCACTGAGTTGACATTTGCACTATGAAACAAAGGCAATGGTGGGTAAAATCGCTGGTGCTTTAACAGAAATGAAGGCAGTAGTACCAAAAGTGTACTAGCACACATTGAATTCTTTACTGCTATATCTGAGAAAAACAAGACAGTTTTTCATTTTCATTTAATAATATTCTTGATAAAATAGCATGATTAATTTTATTAAATCTCAACCTTTGATTATGTATTTTTTAAAATTCTGAGGCAAAATGCATAATATATTCCTGTTGCATACCAAAGTTCTAAGGTTATCTCAACGAAAATGATTTTTGTGCTTGAGTTGTGAGTTAAACAAACCACTATTTTACATGGAAAATTATCTTTACTTGAAAGAATGACAGACATATAAACTATAGTTATTCAGACTTAGGTATGTGTCAGAACTTCTCTCAAAAATAAGTGAGCCTGTCACTTCAAGGAAAACAACTCACAGCGTTTGTTGCCAGTGATAACATTTGAGCTTTCAAACAAAATTTATAATTTTTTAAAACTCATATCTACCTCTGTGAATCTGGCAGGTTCTTGATTCTTCAAAAATTTTCTGATGAGATCAGTGGTGACAATAATACATGTGATTTTTTGGGTATTTCAACATGAAATGTGTCAGCACTTGGAGGATATGCATAACTCAATGAAGCACTATTTTCCAAATGACTAAATGCATGATGTTGCAAAATAGCGCATGGAATCTTAATTACAGAAAGGTCAGCTCAATCTGTTGGTGCTATGTTGGTGCTAACTCCAAATGGACTAATGCTACACAAACACCCTCCTTAAGGGTATTCCTGAAGGGAAAATCTCCCAACTGCAGATCTGTAAGCAGTGTACCTGATCAATTACTTTCTATAAAGGAAGAAAAGGCCTGATGTATAGATGTACATGGACCTTTGAATGATGGCAGTTGGCTTGTTGGTTAGTCAGAAGGGCCTAGAGGAGAAAGACTGGAAAATGGGATATAAAAATGTCCAAGGAATAAAGGTATGGGTAGACCACTGGAGTAGGCTCAAAGTGTACAGAAATTTGTGTGCTACATCAATGCCTATCAGAGAGCCTATACTGCAGAGAAAGCACTAAACAATCAAGTAGAGAGGACTTGTCTAGTAGAAATCATTCAGCCTCTCTTCTCAGCAATATTTGTGTTTACACAAAGGGCCCATGATAATTGCATGGCCATGGTGGCAGGGATAAAGGCTGTGAATGATCCAATAGCATGAACTCCCTGTCTCCTGGGCTACTGCCACACTGTTTGTCCAGTCTATTAGCAACAAAGATAAATGCTAAGTCCTCATTATGGCACCATCCCTTAAGAAGGCCAGTCAACCATTCAGTGGGAAGTTGATTATATTGGACTCTTTCAATCCTGGAGGGGATAGCAAATTGTACTTATCAGAATTGCTACCTATTATGGGTATGCATTTTTCTTCACTGTTATAGGTGCCTTTGCCAGCACCACCCACCATACAAGAACTTACAGAATGCCTGATTTACTGGCATTGAATTCTACCTATTTTTTTATATCAAAGGGCCCATTTTATGATAAAGTAGGTGTAATAATGGGGCATAAACATGAAATTGGCCATCCTAATGGAACAATGAAATAATCTAATAAAGACTTAGCTAAGGAACCCACTCAGGACTAACACTTCAAAGGGATAGAGTATTGTTCTCAAGAATAAGATAGGTGCATTAAATGTATAGCTGATGACTGGGCACAGTGGCTCACGCCTGTAATTCTACCACTTTCGGAGGCCAAGGCAGGCAGATCATCTGAGGTCAGGAGTTCGAGATGAGCTTGGCCAACATTGGCAAAACCTCATCTCTACTAAAAATACAAAAATTAGCTGGGTGTGGTGGTGTGTGCTTGTAATCCCAGCTACCCAGGAGGCTGAGGTAGGAGAACTGCTAGAACCCAGGAGGCGGAGGCTGCAGTGAGCCGAGATTGCGCCACTCCAGCGCGAGATCACTCCAGTCTAAGTGACAGAGCGAGACTCCACCTCAAAAAAAAAAAAAAGTATAGCTGATTTATAGTGGTGTGTTTCCAATAGCCAGAATATACAGGTCCAGGAACCAAAGGGTGGATATAGGAATGGCTGTCACCAATACTCCCATTGACCCCTTTGCAGAATTTGGGCTTCCTATCTGTGCGTTCTTAGGCTTTTCAGGATTAGAAGCACTTGTTTGGTATGAAAGGGACTACTGTGAGGGCACACATGATGTCTCCACTGAACTGGAAACTATAACTACCACATGGTCATTTTAGATAACTTGTGTCAGTGGCCTATCAATGAAAACACTTACTATCTTGGTGGTGATAACTGACCTTGATTACCCATATGAAATAGAGTTGCTGCTACCCAATGAAGACAGGAAGTCCGATGCATAGAACACATAGGATTCACTGAGTTATCTCTTGGTGCTCCATGTCTGGTGATAAGTATAAATGGGTAATTGTAAAAACTAAGACTCACTGAAAGAGCGACAATTAGAGTTCAGACCCTTCAGAGATGATGATCTGGTTGCCCCCACCCAGTCAAGCAACACAGACTCCCTGAAATGCTAGCCAGGATGAGACAAACTAGAATAATCTTTTTCATATCCATTCAGCCTACCTTTTATACCAACTACTGCTATGGCAACCAGTTTTGTGCAACCATACCACATATTTATCATTTCTTTTTTTTTTTTTTAAGACTGCTTTGCTATTTTTTTGTTCTTTTTTTATTATTATACTTTATGTTCTAGGGTACATGTGCACAATGTGCAGGTTTGTTACATATGTATACATGTGCTATGTTGGTGTACTGCACCCATTAACTTGTCATTTACATTAGGTATATCTCCTAATGGTATCCCTCCCCCGCCCCACCCTCCAACAGGCCCTGGTGTGTGATGTTCCCCACCCTGTGTCCAAGTGTTCTCATTGCTCAATTCCCGCTTATGAGTGAGAACATGCGGTGGTTGGTTTTCTGTTCTTGCGATAGTTCGCTGAGAATGATGGTTTCCAGCTGCATCCATGTCCCTACAAAGGACACGAACTCATCCTTTTTTATGGCTGCATAGTATTCCATGGTGTATATGTGCCATATTTTCTTAATCTAATCTGTCATTGATGGACATTTGGGTTAGTT
>NW_012102310.1:1364080-1365759 GCF_000951045.1 Mandrillus leucophaeus | reverse complement strand
AAACTGATGGGTCTTGACTCTTTATCCAATTTGCCAGTCTGTGTCTTTTAATTGGACCATTTAGCCCATTTACATTTAAGGTTAATATTGTTATGTGTGAACTGATCCTGTCATTATGATGTTAGCTGGTTATTTTGCTCATTAGTTGATGCAATTTCTTCCTAGCATCGATGGTCTTTACATTTTGGCATTTTTTTGCAGTGGCTGGTACCGGTTGTTCCTTTCCATGTTTAGTGCTTCCTTCAGGAGTTCTTGTAGGGCAGGCCTGGCGGTGACAAATCTCTCAGCATTTGCTTGTTTGTAAAGGCTTTTTATTTCTCCTCCACTTACGAAACTTAGTTTGGCTGGATATGAAATTCTGGTTGAAAATTCTTTTCTTTAAAAATGTTGAAAATTGGCCCCCACTCTCTTCTGGCTTGTAGAGTTTCTCCCAAGAGATCCACTGTTAGTCTGATGGGCTTCCCTTTGTGGGTAACTCTACCTGTCTCTCTGGCTGCCCTTAACATTTTTCCTTTATTTCAACTTTGGTGAATCTGACAATTATGTGTCTTGGAGTTGCTCTTCTCAAGGAGTATCTTTGTGATGTTCTCTGTACTTTCTGAATTTGAATGTTGGGCTGTCTTGCTAGGTTGGGGAGGTTCTCCTGGATAATATCCTGAAGAGTGTTTTCCAGCTTGGTTCCGTTCTCCCCATCACTTTCAGGCACACCAATCAGATGTAGATTTGGTCTTTTCACATGGTCCCATATTTCTTGGAGGTTTTGTTCGTTTCTTTTTACTCTTTTTTCTTGAAACTTCTATACTCGCTTCATTTCATTCATTTGATCTTCAATCACTGATACCCTTTCTTCCAGTTGATCGAATCAGTTACTGAAGCTTGTGCATTTGTCACCTAGTTCTCATGCCATGGTTTTCAGTTCTATCAGGTCATTTAAGGACTTCTCTACATTGGTTATTCTAGTTAGCCATTCGTCAAATCTTGTTTCAAGGTTTTTAGTTTCTTTGCAATGGGTTCAAACTTCCTCCTTTAGCTTGGAGAAGTTTGATCGTCTGAAGCCTTCTTCTCTCAATTCGTCAAGGTCATTCTCTGTCCAGCTTTGTTCTGTTGCTGGCGAGGAGCTGCGCTCCTTTGGAGGGGGAGAGGCACTCTGATTTTTAGAATTTTCAGCTTTTCTGCTCTGTTTTTTCCCCATCTTTGTGGTGTTATCTACCTTTGGTCTTTGATGATGGCAACGTACAGATGGGGTTTTGGTGTGGATGTCCTTTCTGTTTGTTAGTTTTCCTTCTAACAGGCAGGACCCTCAGCTGCAGGTCTGTTGGAGTTTGCTGGAGGTCCATTCCAGACCCTGTTTGCCTGGGTATCAGCAGCGGAGGCTGCAGACGAGTGAATATTGCTGAACAGCAAATATTGCTGCCTGATCATTCCTCTGGAAGCTTCGTCTCAGAGGGGTACCCAGCTGTGTGAGGTGTGAGGTGCCAGTCTGCCCCTAGTGGGGAGTGTCTCCCAGTTAGGCTATTCGGGGGTCAGGGACCCACTTGAGCAGGCAGTCTATCCTTTCTCATATCTCAAACTCCATGCTAGGAGAACCACTACTCTCTTCAAAGCTGTCAGACAGGGACATTTAAATCTGCAGAGGTTTCTGCTGCCTTTTGTTTGGCTATGCCCTGTCCCCAGAGGTG
>NW_012102310.1:1360795-1361075 GCF_000951045.1 Mandrillus leucophaeus | reverse complement strand
ATTTCTCCACATCCTCTCCAGCACCTGTTGTTTCCTGATTTTTTAATGATTGCCATTCTAACTGGTGTGAGATGGCATCTCATTGTGGTTTTGATGTGCATTTGTCTGACAGCTAGTGATGATGAGCATTTTTTCATGTGTCTGTTGGCTGCGTGAATGTCTTCTTTTGAGAAGTGTCTGTTCATATCCTTCACCCACTTTTTGATGGGGTTGTTTGTTTTATTCTTGTAAATTTGTTTGAGTTGTTTGTAGGTTCTGGATATTAGCCCTTTGTCAGATG
>NW_012102310.1:1343702-1360745 GCF_000951045.1 Mandrillus leucophaeus | reverse complement strand
CTAGTGGGGAGTGTCTCCCAGTTAGGCTATTCGGGGGTCAGGGACCCACTTGAGCAGGCAGTCTATCCTTTCTCATATCTCAAACTCCATGCTAGGAGAACCACTACTCTCTTCAAAGCTGTCAGACAGGGACATTTAAATCTGCAGAGGTTTCTGCTGCCTTTTGTTTGGCTATGCCCTGTCCCCAGAGGTGTAGTCTACAGAGGCAGGCCAGCCTCTTTGAGCTGCGGTGGGCTCCACCCAGTTCGAGCTTCCCAGCTGCTTTGTTTAACTACTCAAGCCTCAGCAATGGCAGGCACTCCTCCCCCAGCCTCGCTGCCGCCTTGCAGTTAGATCTCAGACTGCTGTGCTAGCAATGAGGGAGGCTCTGGGGGCATGGGACCCTCCAAGCCAGGCGCAGGATATAATCTCCTGGTGTGCTGTTTGCTAAGACCCTTGGTAAAGCGCAGTATTAGGGTGGGAGTGACTCGATTTTCCAGGTGTTGTGTGTCATGGTTTCCCTTGTCTAGGAAAGGGAATTCTCTTCCCCCTTGCACTTCCCAGGTGAGGCAATGCCTCGCCCTGCTTCGGCTCTCACTCGGTGGGCTGCACGCACTGTCCTGCACCCACTGTCTGACATGCCCCATGAGATGAATCCGGTACCTCAGTTGGAACTGCAGAAATCACCTGTCTTCTGTGTTGCTCACGCTGGGAGCTAGAGGCTGGAGCTGTTCCTATTCAGTTGTCTTGGAACCACCCCTTATTTTTCACATATTTATCATTTCAACACCTGTGCTGTTCTGATGATATGGCATGGATGCCAATAAGAACCCACTCTGCACTTGGGCATGTACAACCTGGAAGAGTAAAGAAATTAACACTCTTTGGGACAATCCTTGACTGTGCTTGTAATCTATTGCTGCATAACAAGTTACCAAATCTAGCAGCCTAAAACAATAACATGTATTATATCCCAGTTTCTGTGGTCAAGAGTACAGACAGTTTATTTGGATTTTCTGCTTCCAGGTCTCTCCAGGCTAGAGTCAATGCATCAGGTGGGCTGTGTTCTCACTGGGAAACTCATCTGCTCCCAAGGTTACATAGGTTGCTGAAAGAATTTATTTCATTGAGGATATAAGACTGAAAGCTTTAGTGTGTTGGCTGGCTGTCAGCTGGAGGTGCCACTAGCTCCTAGAATCCATTCAAGTTGCCTGCCATGTGGTCTACTCCATAGGCAGCAACATAGCAGTTTGCTTCTTCATGGCCAGCAGAAGAATCTACTAGCAATATGAAGTCTTACATAACGTAATGTTATAAGAATGCCATTCTGTCACTTTTGCCATATTCTATAAGTTAGATGCTTCACAGATTCCTCCCATATTCGTGGGATGTAATTAACAAGGGCATTAATAACAGCAAGTGGAGGTCATTGGAGAATCAGCCTAGGTTCTGTCTGCCAGTCTTTCCTCAGGCCCTCCCATATGAAATATATGGTTTCTCCCCTTCCAAGATTCCTGTATTAGTCCATTTTCACACTGCTGATAAAGACGTACCTGAGACTGGGAAGAAAAGGAGGTTTAATTGGACTTACATGGCTGGGGAAGCCTCAGAATCATGGTGAGAGGTGAAAGGCACTTCTTACATGGTGGTGGCAAGAGAAAATGAAGAAGATGCAAAAGTGGAAACCCCTGATAAAATCCCTCATAAAACCATCAGATCTCGTGAGACTTATTTGCTACCATGAGAACAGTATGGGGGAACCACCCCCATGATTCAAATTATCTCCCACCAGGGCCCCTCCCACAGCCCATGGGAATTGTGGGAATACAATTCAAGATGAGATTTGGGTGGGAATACAGAGCCAAACCATATCAGTTCCCAAGAGTTTCATTCATTATACCATCAACTCAAATTCTGAAATTTCATCACGTGAATGAAGTCCAGGTGCAGATGAACCTCCTACATATAACCTGTTAAGTAAAGCTCCTGGACACAGTTATTCTCTAACTATGGACCTGTGAAACCAAGGAAATGAGTTATCTGCCTCCAACACACCCAACATACAATGGTGGGACAGACACAGGATAACAGCTATAGACATTCCAGTTTAAAAATAGGGGAAATGCACAGTAAAAAGGAGTCACTGGTCTATAGAAGTTTTGAAATACAACTGAATTTATTGGAAGTTCCTTAATCAGGTTTCTAGGCTTGGGAATGATCCTTCATGGCTCTTGGCTCTGCTTTCTGGGTTCTTAGTTCCACCATCTGAGTCATTCTTCCTTTTTCATGGAAGGTAGCATGTGTTTGCAGATGAGTAGTTTTATCAGCCTGCTTTCTGTCAGTAAAATTTTGGAGGTCTGACATCCTCTTTTCATTTTCTAGTCTTTTTGTCTGTCTTATTCCAAGTTGGCACTGTTTCTGCAGAAATAATTTTCTCAAGAATGTTGTGGTTCTGTATGTATTTCAGTGGCATTTACTCTTATCAGACACAGGCCACATCTACAGATTGTTTCAAAAATAATTCCATCTCCTTTAAGCTTCCTAGAGGCTCAATAGTTTGAGAAGATCTGAGGCATACCCTTGGATCTTTTCAAATCTAAGTGATGTCTCTTGAAATATACCTGAATACTCGGACCTTTGATGTTTCTGGGGCTTTAACAAAGATTATAGAGTAACTTCAAGGGCATTTTCTCTAGAGTAGGCTTTTCTGACAGTGCCCAAAAGCCCTCTCCAACTGTTAATATTTTTTGCCATCTGGGGAGGATGAGGATTTTTTAAATTATCAAGTCCTGATTCCTTTTTGCTTAATAGTTCTTCTCTCAATTTGTCTCTTTTCTTGCACTTTCCTGTAAGTAGCAAGAAGAAACCAGTTGTCCCCTTCAACCTTTGCTTGGAAATCTCCTTAACTATATAATCAAATTCATCCATTTACAAATTCAGCTTTCAACATAATTGTAAGAAATGATTTCACTAAGCTTTATACCACTACATAACAAGGATCTCCCTTCTTCCAGTTTCCTATAGCATGTTCCTTACTTCCTTCTGAGTCCTCAACAGCAGTCTTCTACTGACAGTTTGTTGGCAGTGATTTGGGTTTTGTCTATCATACTTTTCAAGCATTCTTCTAATCTCTGCCCACTGATCAGTTTCAAAGCCACAGACACAGTTTTACATATTTATTACAGCAGCATTCTATCTCTAGGCACCAAAATCTGTATTAGTTTTCCAATTCGATGTAACAAATTAACACAAATTGAACAGGTTAAAATAACATACATTTACCATCTCTCTTTCTGTAGGTCAGGAGTCCAGATACAGTTTAGTTGGGTTTTCTACCTTGGGGTCTCTCCAGGCTACCGTGAAGATGTTGGCTGGACCATGTTCCCATCTGGAAGTCTGAAGAAAGAAAAATCTTCTTCCAAACTCTCTCAGGTTGTTGGGAGAATTCATTTCCTTACAGTCGTAGGACTAAGAGCTTCAGGATTTTGTTTTGTTTTGTTTCTGCTGGCTCTCAGCTTCTACAAACCACCTCTGAGTTCTTTGTCATGTGGTCCTCTCCGATAGGCAGTTCTTAACATCACAACTTGCTTCCTCAAGACCAGCATGAAAGTGAGAGAGTGGGTCTGCTATCAAGACAGATTCTTATATAACATAATCATGGGAGTGATATCCCATCACGTTTGTCATATATTGTAACGCATCTATTACATTACATCATGGGAGTAACATCCTATCACCTTTGCCTTATTCTTCTGGCTGGAAGCAGTTCACAAATTCTACCCAGGCTTAGGGTGAGGGGCATAAAGAAGGTCATTAATACCAGAAGGCAGAGATCATTGGGGGTTACCTTAGGATATGTCTGCCACATTGGGGGAAGGCAGACGATTCTAGGTAGCTATTCAAAGATCCAGAGAAATGAACCTGAGTCACCTATAACAATGTTCAGATTGATGAATGTATTCTTGAGTTAGCTTTTCTTCCTTTCATGTCTTAGTTTTCGTGGCCTCCCACTCCTATTCACTGGGATCTCTTCCCAAAATCAACTGTCCGCACGTAAGTTATTGTCTCAGACTCCGGTTTCAGGAAAGAAGCCAGGCTAAGATAGCAGAAGAGAATAAACTTGTATAAATGGTATGCTACAAGTTAGGAGGGATGGTAGGCAGGAGGTTCTCCTCCCCAGAAATTAATTACCCCCTACCCATATATTTCTCTGGACTATAATGAGGCAGTGCTAAAAGTTCATGGAAGAAAGCATGCTACAGTTGCCTTCTCTGTACAGATTTCAAGATACATCATCTTAACTCTCTCTTTCATAAAATTAGAATTGGCCCAAGATACTAAATTGGGCTAGGCTGGCAAGTGGGGTTCAAGTAGTTTCCATTGTAGGGAGAGACCTTTAAAAAGCGTAAACCTGGCAGAGCTCAAAAAAGAGCAACAGAAGTATTTGAATACAAGGGATAAAATTATTAAAGAACATTTTTCACAAATAAGCCTTGTTTCTTCAATTATCTCTATTTCCACCATGCCTGCTATCTCAAGTGATGACTATCACTCTACTCTGGCCAAGTTATATGTCAAATCACAAAGGTGAAATGAGATGACTGTCTGGTCATATGTCTGAGGGGGAGGAATGGAATTACAAAGAAAGGGAGACCATGACACTTGGAGGAAGAGTTATGAGGAAAGAAAACCAATGGGGTGCTTAAGAAAAGGACTTGAGTCAGAGTCAGCTGGATACCATGTCTAACACAGTGAACTATGATAATCCTCACAAAACATTTCTAAAATGATTGCCTTAGGATTACACTGGCTTCATGGCCAGGGTTCTCACTTCCTTTTCTTAGAATTAAGTTGATGTTCTTTGAAATGTCTAAAGATAGATGACTACCAATGGTAGTCAACCCTGAGGTTTTGTATGTACAGGCCCAGCACTCAGCTAAGTGTTTTGTATGCAATTGCACAACATCTTTATGAGGATAGATGCTATTATTATCTGTTTCTCTAAGCATGGGGAAACTGTTAACCTCAGGACGTTGAGTAACTTGCCCAACATCATACAGCTAGTAAATGACAGAGCCAAGATCCAAAATCTAGGCTTTCATCTGGTGACTTAAAAGGTTAAGCTTTTTGCTTTGTTTTTTTTTTTTTTTTTTTTTTTTTGAGGCTCCATTGCTCAAGTTTAAGTGCTGAGTGCAGTGGTGCGATCTAAGCTTACTGCAACCTCCGTCTCCCAGGTTCAAACAATTCTTCTGCCTCACTCCCAAGTAGTTGAGATTACAGGCACGCACCACCATGCCTGCCTAATCTAAGGCAGGAACAGAAAACCAATATCGCATGTTCTCACTTATAAATGAGAGCTAAATGATGAGAATTCATGGACACAAAGAGGGGAACAACAGACACTGGGGCCTACTTGAGGGTGGAGGGTGAGGAGAGAGAGAGGAGTAGAAAAAATAACTTTTGGGTACTAGGCTTAGTACCTGGGTAACGAAGTAATCTGTAAACCCAATCCCCATGACATGAGTTTACCTATAATAACAAACCTGCACAAGTACTCCTCAACCTAAAACAAAAGTTAAAGAAGAAAGGAAGGGAGCCTGTGAAGCCCTCCTACATCTCATCCTGTTCTCCCACTGATCTAGCTTAAAGTTTTCCTGCTGCAACGTTTCACCCTATACCAGGTGGTGGGGGAAAAAAAAGAATTTTGGATTAACTTACATATCTCAATTGAGCATTGGAAGTTTATTGTGAATTCATCTGATGAAAAAGTTGAATGCATCTCTTCAGAAGTTTATCATTATCATCTGCAATCTACTGAGAACTTTCTAAAAAATGAATCCTGCAATTGTATGGCCAGCAGGGGGCAACTAAATACTTCCCAAAACAGCATCTTGTATAAGAGAACAAGTTAAAATTGGAGACTGTTAGCATTCTCAGCTGTGTAGGAGAGCTGACTTCCTTTAAAATAATTAACACCTAGACACATTCTCACAATACTGAATTTGTGAAGATAATTGGAACAGTTTCCTAAGTAGACAGATTATAAAACCACATTATGGGGCCTGTATATGGCAGATTTGTTTTGGCTGTTTTTTCAGTCCACAAGGTTCCTTGAAAAAATTTATGTATTTCATGATCAATAGCTTTGTAAAACTTCTTGTATTATAGAAAATATAATGAACCTTGATTTATTTCTGTAGGTTATTTTAGAATTCTGCTATTTTTACTTAACATTCAAAGATAAAAGTAAATAGGGATTGCAGAGGATCTTGTTCTTAAAGTATAATAAAGTATTTCTTAGCCCTGTTTTATAGAACTAATTTTTAAGCTTGTTATATTAGTTAGGGTTGTCCAGAGAAACCAAACCAACAGAATGTGTATACACATACATATTATAGATATAGATGTTTATTTTAAGGAACTGGCACACATGATTGTGGGGACTCAGTTTCTGTTTGAGTCCAAAGGCAAACTGCTGGCAGAACTCCTTCTTTCTCTGGGGAGGTCAGTATCTGATTTATGAAGGCCTTCAACTGATTGATGAAGCCCATCCACATTATGGAGAGTAATCTGCTTTACTCAAAATCCACTGGTTAAAATGTTAATCTTATCCAAAAACGCCTTCGCCAAAACATTCAGAATAATGTTTAACCAAATATCTGGATACCACAGCCTAGCCAAGTTGACGGATAAAATAACCATCACAGTTGCCTATTTCTTTACATTACAGTCTCAAAGTTGTAGGAGATCTATATGGTGAAATAGCTCAACCCTCCTCCAGATGCAGCTGCAATGCCTGGCACAAAGAAAGCATTTAGCAAATATACGTTGATTTGAACTGAACTGAATGTATATGAATTGGATTAAATATCCCTAGTGGTGGTTATGTTCTGCCAGGTTTCCAGTGCGGTGTTGGGAGGCAATGGAAGACAAGCTCTGGAGTCAGATTGCTCAGGTCCACATAATGAGGCTCCCCTGCTTACCTTATATATACCTTTGGATGAATAACTTACTTTTTCTAAGCCTCCATTTCTTCACCTGTAAAAAAACAACAGTCATAATAGCTATTTATGCTAGATATTGCTTTCTGGCCTCACAGTGGATTGACTGTATTCCTCAGCAACCCTGCAACTGAATGGAGCCATGTGACTTGGTCTGGCCAGTGAAAACTGTAGAGTTTATGTGTGTCACCTTCGGGATGTGGCAGTAAAAGTTCGATATGAAATTCTTTTCTTTCCCAACTGTGGCAACCACGGAAAAAGATTCATCTTAAGATAGCAGCACCACAAGGTTGAAGCTGCCTGGATTATCATGTTGTTGCATGGAAGACAGTTGCTTGGAGAGTTGCCTGCAGCCAGAGCTACCTTTTGTTAAACACTTACTTTTTCTCCCAACTGCAGCATAATCTAGACTATTCTCATGTATTGTCTCACAGAATTGTTTTGAGGATTCAATCAGATATTGTTTTGCAGGAAACTGCTCATTTGACAAGTCATAAGCACTCAAATGTTATAATTATGATATTTCATTGCCTTGATCATTATAGCAATTCAAAACTCAAACAATAAAATTAGAGTACCAGGTAACTTTTGTTTAAAGTATCAGTATTCTAACTCTTTAAACTTCTCCTCCGAACGCTGCCTCACACACAGTAGGCATTCATAAATAAACCCTTTTTTTTTTTTTGAGACAGGGTCTTACTCTGTCACCCAGGCTGTAACATGGTGCTACAACCAAGGCTTACTTTAGCCTTGACCTCCTGGGCTCAAGCAATCCACCTGTGTTGGAATCCCAAGACACTGGGATTACAGACATAAGCAGCCACACATGGCTTCTGGGATATTTTATTCCCTTACTGTTAGACTGGCAAGATTCAAATTTATTTCTTTTGCTAGACCAAGGTTCTCATTAAACAACTACTTTTGATTAGAGTTACCTACTAAAAAATGTATTACTATCCTGTCATCAGTGGGGCTTAGGCAGTGATGGCTGCTCACACATCTTAACTCTTCCCTGAATTCAGACCCAATTGATAGGAAGCCAAAAAGATAAAATACCAACTTTAGTTGGCACGGTGGCTCATGACTGTAAACCCAGCACTTACAGAAGGCCGAGGTGGGAGAGCTGCTTGAGTCCAGGAGTTCAAGATCAGCCTAGCATAGGGAGACTCCATCTCTACAAAATGTTTTAAAAATTAGCCAGGTATGTGGCATATGTCTGTAGTCCCAGCTACTTGGGAGACTGAGGTGGGAGGATTGCTTGAGCCAAGGAGGTAGGGGCTGCAGTGAGCAGTGATATTACACCATTGCACTCCAGCCTGGGTGACAGAGTGAGATTTCATTTCAAAAAAGCTTCTTAAGATAAAGCTGATTGGATGTATTATAAAACACAACCATGACCAGGTTTTTCAATACTTTTTTTTTATTTTTTTGAGACGGAGTCTCACTCTGTCACCCAGGCTGGAGTGCAGTGGCATGATCTCAGCTCACTGCAACCTCTGCCTTCTGGGTTCAAGCAATTCTCCTGCCTCAGCCTCCCGAGTCTCCCGAGTAGCTGGGACTACAGGCACCTGCCACCATGCCCAGCTAATTTTTGTACTTTTGGTAGAGACGGGGTTTCACCATGTTGGCCAGGGTGGTCAAATACTTAAGTCCAAATGGGTGATGACTCGCCATAGGAGAATTTGAGTCTGCAAGATGGATAGACTTATATAGAATCACTGTTTCATGTTTGGTGAGATCAACAGTAGAAAGAGAGTTGGCCGGGCATGGTGGCTCACGCCTGTAATCCCAGCACTTTGGGAGGCCGAGGTGGGCGGATCACGAGGTCAGGAGATCGAGACCATCCTGTGAATGGTGAAACCCTGTCTCTACTAAAAATATAAAAAATCAGCTGGGTGTGGGGGCGGGCGCCTGTAGTCCCAGCTACTCGGAAGGCTGAGGCGGGAGAATGATGTGAAACCGGGAGGCAGAGCTTGCAGTGAGCCGAGATCGTGCCACTGCACCCCAGCCTGGGTGACAGAGCGAGACTCTGTCTCAAAAAAAAAAGAAAGAAACAAAGAATGAGAGTTAGGCCTCAGGCCTGTCCTAGAAGATAAGCACAGGCCCTGATCCTTGTGTTTTTAGTTTATAACATATCTTGAGGAACTGAGCAGAATATAATTTCTTGTGGGTGGGAAAATTTGAAAAAGATGGCAAGAAATGGTTTGGGTTTTATGTTTTTCTCCCCAAATCGATAATTAAATACAATACTCCTTCCTCTTGGGGAAAGTGGCACAAAGAAAGATGAAATTTCCTCTTGACTCTGTAGTTCTGAAGGCAACATATTTCTATTTTAAGAGCCAGGTAAGAAAACTGTGAGGCAGAGAAGATGGTTCCTTTTAATATAAGCAAATAAATTATTGTTCTTATGGTCTGAATGTTTATGTTCCCCCAAAATTCATATGTTGAACTCCTCACCTCCAAAATGATGGTATTAGGAGGTGAGGCATTTGGGAGATTATTAGATTATGTGGTTACCACCCTCATTAATAAGATTACTGCCATTATAAAAGGGGTCTGAGAGAGAACCCTCAGCTCTTCCACCATGTGAGGTTAGAATGAGAAGACAGCTGTCTATGAGGAAGTAGGCCCTTACCAGACACTGCATCTGCCAGTATCGTATCATGGAGTTCTTAGCCTCTAGAACTTTAAAAAATAAATCTCTGTTGTTTATAAGCCACTCACACTATTGTATTTTGTTATAGCAGCATGAATGGACTAAGATACTTGTGATATTCTTGAAAGCTTTTATGTTCTGAAGTTACTTTTTAATTATATAAGAATTAGGGTTTGGATGATATACTAAAAATGAATTAATTAGTAGAAAAATTAAAAATACCAACAAGAAGTCACATACGCTAACATTTTTAGTGATAATTTTTCCTAACTTTTCCTCCCTACTTTTTACTGGTAATAAAGTTTTCCTAATTTTTACTCATAATAAACTGATCCACAAGAAACATTCAATAGCAAATCATGTATAAATACTGAGTACATACTATGTGCAAAATACTTTGCCAAATGAGGGGACACAGACATTTAAAAAAATCAGTCCTGATCTTACAGTCTAGGGAAAGAAACAGATTTCAAAAAATACATTTACAATAAGGTGTGTTAAGCCATTCACAGTCCAATGAATGGACTATAACAAATTACCTACTTAATATCCATTTTCTGCTTCTTCCTTAGTAACAGAAATCCAATTCAAGTTTGGATGACAATGTAAACTTAAAAATATCCTGTCTGTCTTGCAGTTAAGAGTGACCTTATAGATAGCACATTTCTTTTGAAAGAAGTAGAAACCTGCCAGGGATTTTGGAATAAGTTGTGTCAATTCAAGTTTCTTGATTTAGGCACTATCCTCCCTTTTATATTTAAAACATGTTTTGTGACAAGAACACTTAACATGAGACCTACTCTCTTTTTTTTGAGATAGAGTCTTGCTCTGTCACCCAGGTTGGAGTGCAGTGGCACGATCTTGGCTCACTGCAACCTCTGCCTCCCAGGTTCAAGCAGTTTTCCTGCCTCAGCCTCCTATGTAGCTGGGACTACCAGCGCCCGCCACCACGCCCAGCTAATTTTTGTATTTTTAGTAGAGACAGGGTTTCACCATGTTGGTCAGCTTGGTCTTGAACTCCTGACCTCATGATCCACTAGCCTCGGCCTCCCAAAGTGCTGGGATTACAGGTGTGAGCCACCGCGCCTGACCAATTTTTTGTATTTTTTAGCAGAGACAGGGTTTCACTGTGTTAGCCAGGATGGTCTCGATCTCCTGATCTCATGATCTGCCCACCTCAGCCTCCCACAGTGCTGGGATTATAGGTGTGAGCCACTGCACCCAGCCTCTTTTAACAAATTTGTAATAAAATAATACATTACTGAAATTGTACAATGTTGCACAGCAGATCTCTAGAGCTTATTTACCTTGCTTCACTGAAACTTTATGCCCATTAATTAGTTATTAATTAAATGATTAATTAATTAATTATCCCCATTTCCTCCTTCCCCCAGTCCTTGGAAACTACCATTTCACTCATTGATTCTATGAATTTGATTATTTTGGATATCTCATATAAGTGGAACCATGCGATATTTATCTTTCTGTGACTGGCTTATTTCACTTAGCATGATGTTCTCAAGGTTCATCCATGTTGTCTCATATTTCAGAAATTCTTCTTTTTAAGGGCTGAATAGTATTCTATTGTACGTATTTGCCCACTTTATCCATTCATCTGTCAATGAACATTGAGTTTATTTCCACATTTTGGTTATTATGAATAGTGCTGCAATGAAAATAGGAGTGCTAATATCTCTGTAAGATCTTGGTTCCAATTCTTTTGCACAAAGACCTAGAAGGGAGATTGTTGGATAAATGCTAGTTCTACTTTTAGTTTTTTGAGGAACTTCCATACTGTTGTTTATTTTGCTTTTGTTGCCTGTGCATTTGGTATCATATCCATAATATCACTGCCAAGACCAAAGTCATGAAGTTTTTAACCCTGTTTTCTTCTAGGAGTTTTACTCTTTTGAGTCTGATGCTTTTAATCTATTTTTATTTTTTTAAGAGACTGGGTCTTCCTATGTTGCTCAGGCTGGTCTTGAATTCTTGGGCTCAAGTGATCTTCCTGCCATAGCCTTCCAAGTAGCTGAGATTATAGGCACCACCACTTAGGCCACATTTGGAGTTTACTCTGTGGATGGTGTTAGATAAGGGTCCAATTTCTTTTCTCTCTTTTTTTGTTTTTTGAGACAATGTTTTGCTCTGGAGTGCAGTGGCGCCATCTCGGCTCATTGCAACCTCTGCCTCCCGGGTTCAAGCTATTCTTCTCTCTCAGCCTCCCAAGTAGCTGGGACTATAGGCGCACACCACCATGCCCAGCTAATTTTTGTATTTTTAGTAGAGATGGGGTTTCACTATGTTGGCCAGGATGATCTCAATCTCCTGACCTTGTGATCCACCTGCCTTGGCCTCTCAAAGTGCTGGGATTACAGGCATAGGGTACAATTTCATTCTTTGCATATAGATATCCAATTTTTACAGCACCATTTGTTTAGGATAATATCTATTCCTCGTTGTGTTATCTTGGCCCCCTTGTCAAAAACCTGTTGACTGGGCCAGGCACAGTGGCTGATGCCTGTAATCCCAGCATTTTGGAAAGCCAAGAAGGGAGGATCACTTGAGGCCAGTAGTTTAAAATCAGTCTGAGCAACACAGTGAGACCCCATCTTCACACAAAAAATTTTAAAATTAGCTGGACCTGGTGACACATGCCTGTAGTTATAGTTACTGGGAAGGCTGAGGCAGAAGGATCCTTGAACTCGGGAGTTCGAGGCTGCAGTGAACCATGATGTGCCGCTGTACTCCAGCCTGAGCAACAGAGTCAGACTCTTGTCTCTAAAAAAAATTGAAAATAGACCAGGGACAGTGACTCACGCCTGTAATCTCAGCATTTTGGGAGGCTGAGGTGGGCAGATCACTTGAAGTCAGGAGTTCAAGACCAGCCTGGCCAACATAGCAAAACCGCATCTCTACTAAAAATTCAAAAATTAGCTGTGCATGGTGGCGTGCACTTGTAATCCCAGCTACTCAGGAGGCTGTGGCAGAAGAATCACTGTAACCTGGGAGGCAGAGGTTGCAATGAGCCAATATGGCGCCACTGCACTCTAGCCTAGGTGTCAGAGTGAAACTCTGTCTCAAAAAAAAAATTAATTAATTAAAAATAAATAAAGACGGCCAGGTGCAGTGGCTCACTCCTGTAATCTCAGCACTTTGGGAGGCTGAGGCAGGTGGATCACGAGGTCAGGAGATCGAGACCATCCTGGCTAACACAGTGAAACCCTGTCTCTACTAAAAATACAAACAAAAACTAGCCAGGTGTGGTGGCAGGCACCTGTAGTCCCAGCTACACGGGAGGCTGAGGCAGGAGAATGGCATGTTGACTGTGTATATGTGAATTTATTTTGAGGTTCTCTATCCTGTCCCATTGGTTTATGTTTATCTTTATGCCAGTACCTACTGTATTAATTACCGTAGCTTTGCAATGTATTTTGAAATCAGAAAATGTAGTGCCTCCGGTTTGGTTCTTTCTCAAGACTGATTTGGTTATTTGTGGTCTTTTATAACTCCATATGAATTTTAGAATTATTTATTCTATTTTTATTTTAAAATGCCACTGGGATTTTGATAGGAATTCAGCGAGTCGATAGATCATTTCAGGAAGAACGAACATTTTAATAATATTAAGTCTTCCAATCCATGAACATGGAATATCTTTCCATTTTCCTGTGTTTTGAGTACCTTTTTTCATTAATGTTTTGTAGTTTTTAGAATAGAAGCCTTTCATCTCCTTAGTAGGTTTGTTCCTATGTAATTTATTATTTTTGGTGCTACTGTAAATGGGATTGTTTTTCTAATTTCCTTTTCAGATAGTTTATTGTTAGTGTATAGAAATGCAATTGATCCTTGTTGTTGATTTTGTATTCTCCTACTTTACTGAATTTGTTTACTTGCTCTGACCTTTTTTATTTTAATTATTGAATTTTTAAATTTTTTTGTTGTAAGGTAGTTGCCAGCTTTATTTACCACCAACTAAACCAACATTGTGCTCTGTTACTTAAACTTACATTAATATAAGTATATAATAATAGTTCTTGGCCTATATGCCACTTATTTCCATGAATATTCAGAAAGTACAATATATCAATATGGTAACATACTACAACCTTCTCTCAGCAAGCATTTACCTTCACTGTCTACTGCTTCAGACTCTTTGTAGGTACTGGGTAAACAAACATGACTAAGACATGTTCCCTGCCCTCAAAGAGAACAAATTATCTGGGTATTTTCTTTTGAAATGTGCTGATATTGTTGTTACACCAACGTCGTGGTCATAATCATGTTCTAATCTTTTTTAAAGGAAGTCTTTGGGTTTTCTGTAGATAAGAGTATGTCACCTGCAACCAGGGACAATTTTACTTCTTCCTTTCCAATTGTAAGCCTTATATTTCATTTTCCTTTTTTTTTTGAGACGGAATCTCACTCTGTCACCTAGGCTGGAATGGAGTGGTGCAATCTCGGCTCACTGCAACCTTCACTTCCTTGGTTCAAGCAATTCTCCTGCCTCAGCATCCTAAGTAGCTGGGATTACAGGTGTTTGCCACCACGTCCAGCTAATTTTTGTATTTTTAGTAGAGATGGGGTTTCATCATGGTGGCCAGGCTGCTCTTGAACTCCTGACCTCAGGTGATCTGCCCGCCTCAGCCTCCCAAAGTGCTGGGATTATAGGTGTGAGCCACCGCACCTGGCCTATATTTCATTTTCTTGCCTAGCTATTCTGGCTAGAATTTCCACTACTATGTTGAATAAAAGCGGCAAGAGTTGGCACCCTTGTCTCATTTATCTTAGAGGAAAAACTTCCAATTTTTTACTGTTGAGTATGATGTTTGTGGGCTTTGCATATATACTTTATTATGTTGAGGTCATTTCCCTCTATTACTATGTGTTGGAAATTTTCATCAACAAAGTTTTTATCATGTTGAATTTTGTGAAATGCTTACGTATCAATTGAGAGAATCACATGGTGATTATTTTTTATTCTGCTAATATGCTGTATCAGATTAGTTGATTTCATATATTGAAATCTTTGTATCTCAGGCATAAATCACACTCGGTCATGGTGTATGATAATGTGCTGTTGGATTTGCTTTGCTAGTATTTGTTGAAAATTTTTACAATATTCTTTAGGAATACTGAGCTGTAGTTTTCTTGTGATATCTATGTCTGTCTTTGGTATCCGCATAAAGTTGACCTCATGAGTTTAGAACCTTTCCCTCCTCTTTAATTTTTCTGAAGAGGTCAAAAAGGATTGGCACTAATTTGTCTTTAAAGTAGAGTTTACCAGGGAAGCCTGGTCCTGGACTTTTCTTTTTGGGGAAGTTTTTGATTACTGAATCAATCTCCATACTAGCTATTGGTCTGTTCAGGCATTCTATTTCTTCCTGATTCAGTCTTGGTAGGTTGTATGAGCAATTTATCCATTTTTTTCCATTTATCTAGTTTGTTGGCTTATAATTCTTCACAATGGTCTCTTATGATCTTTTGTATTTCTGTGGCATCAGTTGTAATGTCTGTTCTTTTATTTCTGATTTTGCTTATTTGACTCTTCTTTTTCTTAGTTTAGCTAAGAGTTTAATTTTAGTTATCTTTTCAAAAAACCAACTCTTAGGTGTGCTGATTTTTTTTCTATCATTTTTCTATTTTCTATTTCATTTATTCCTAATCTACTGTTTGTTATTTCCTTTTTTCTGCTAATTTTGGGCCTCCTTTGTTCTTCTTTTTCTACTTCCTCAAGGTATAAATTTAGGTTGTTTATTTGAAATCTTTCTTATTATTTAATGCACCTGTTTATCACTATGAACTTAGTACTGCTTTTGCTGCAGCCTACAAGTTTTGAAATGTTGTGTTTTTGTCTAGAGGAATTTTTTTTTTTTTTGAGATGGAGTCTTGCTCTGTCGCCCAGGCTAGAGTGCAGTGGTGTGATCTTGCTCACTGTAACCTCTGCCTCCCAGGTTCAAGCAATTCCCTGCCTCAGCTTCTGGAGTAGCTGGGATTACAGGCACCTGCCACTATGCCTGGCTAATCATTGCATTTTTAGTAGAGACGGGGTTTCACCATCTTGGCCAGGCTGGTCTTGAATTCCTGACCTCGTGATCCACCCACCTCTGCCTGCCAGTGTGCTAGGATTACAGGTGTGAGTCACGGTGCTTGGCCTGTCTAGAGGAATTTTCTAGTTTAACTTTTGATATCTCCTTTGACCAAGTGGTTATTCAGAAGTGTGTTAATTTCCATGTTTATGAATTTTCCAAATTCCCTCTGCTATTGATTTCTATTTGTTTTCATTGTATTCAGAAAAGATACTTGATATGATTTCAATCTTCCTTTTTTTTTTTTTTTTTAACACAATCTCACTCTGTCACCCAGACTGGAGTGCAGTGGTGCGACCTTGGCTCACTGCAACCTCCACTCCCTGGGTTCAAGTGATTCTTGTGCCTCAGCCTCCTCAGTAGCTGGGATTACAGGTGCATGCCACCACACCTGGCTAATTTTTTTTGTATTAGTAGAGATGGAGTTTTACCATGTTGGCCAGGCTGGTCTCAAACTCCTGACCTCAAGTGACGCACCTGCCTTGACCTCCCAAAGTGTTGGGATTACAGGTGTGAGCCACCATGCTTAGCCTGAATCTTCTTAAAGATGCTAAAATCAGTTTAGTGACTTAATGTGATCTGTTCTGAGGAAAGATCTATACATGCTTGAGAAGAATGTGTGTTTTGCTGCTATTAGGTGGACTATTCTGTATGTCTGTGATGGTCATTTGATCTAAATTGTAGTTCAAGTCCTGTTTCCTTATTAATCTCCTGTCCAGATGTTCTGTTCATTATTGAAAGTGGGGTATTGAAATCTCCTGCTATTATTGTATTGCTGCCTATTTCTCCCTTCAGTTCTGTCAATGTTTGCTTTATGTGTTTAGATGCTCTGATATTGGGTGCACATATATTTACAGTTGTTATATATTCCTGGTGAATTACCCTTTTATTATTATACAATGTTGCGACGGTTACTACTGAGTGTCAACTTAATTGGATTGAAGGATGCAAAGTATTGATCCTGGGTATGTCTGTGAGGGTGTTGCCAAAGGAGATTAACATTTGAGTCAGTGGGCTGGGGAAGGCAGACCCATCCTTAATCTGGTGGGCACCATCTAATCAGCTACCAGTGAATATAAAGCAGGCAGAAAATCATGAAAAAGTTAGACCGGACTAGCCTCCCAGCCTACATCTTTCTCCTATGCTGGATGCTTCTTGCTCTCGAACATCAGACTCCAAGTTCTTAGGTTTGGGACTCAGACTGGCTTCCTTGCTCTTCAGCTTGTAGACACCCTATTGTGGGACCTTGTGATTGTGTGACTTAATTTTATATATACACACACACACACACATACACACACACATATATATGGAAGTTTAT
>NW_012102310.1:1331227-1343652 GCF_000951045.1 Mandrillus leucophaeus | reverse complement strand
TTTCTGCTAATTTTGGGCCTCCTTTGTTCTTCTTTTTCTACTTCCTCAAGGTATAAATTTAGGTTGTTTATTTGAAATCTTTCTTATTATTTAATGCACCTGTTTATCACTATGAACTTAGTACTGCTTTTGCTGCAGCCTACAAGTTTTGAAATGTTGTGTTTTTGTCTAGAGGAATTTTTTTTTTTTTTGAGATGGAGTCTTGCTCTGTCGCCCAGGCTAGAGTGCAGTGGTGTGATCTTGCTCACTGTAACCTCTGCCTCCCAGGTTCAAGCAATTCCCTGCCTCAGCTTCTGGAGTAGCTGGGATTACAGGCACCTGCCACTATGCCTGGCTAATCATTGCATTTTTAGTAGAGACGGGGTTTCACCATCTTGGCCAGGCTGGTCTTGAATTCCTGACCTCGTGATCCACCCACCTCTGCCTGCCAGTGTGCTAGGATTACAGGTGTGAGTCACGGTGCTTGGCCTGTCTAGAGGAATTTTCTAGTTTAACTTTTGATATCTCCTTTGACCAAGTGGTTATTCAGAAGTGTGTTAATTTCCATGTTTATGAATTTTCCAAATTCCCTCTGCTATTGATTTCTATTTGTTTTCATTGTATTCAGAAAAGATACTTGATATGATTTCAATCTTCCTTTTTTTTTTTTTTTTTAACACAATCTCACTCTGTCACCCAGACTGGAGTGCAGTGGTGCGACCTTGGCTCACTGCAACCTCCACTCCCTGGGTTCAAGTGATTCTTGTGCCTCAGCCTCCTCAGTAGCTGGGATTACAGGTGCATGCCACCACACCTGGCTAATTTTTTTTGTATTAGTAGAGATGGAGTTTTACCATGTTGGCCAGGCTGGTCTCAAACTCCTGACCTCAAGTGACGCACCTGCCTTGACCTCCCAAAGTGTTGGGATTACAGGTGTGAGCCACCATGCTTAGCCTGAATCTTCTTAAAGATGCTAAAATCAGTTTAGTGACTTAATGTGATCTGTTCTGAGGAAAGATCTATACATGCTTGAGAAGAATGTGTGTTTTGCTGCTATTAGGTGGACTATTCTGTATGTCTGTGATGGTCATTTGATCTAAATTGTAGTTCAAGTCCTGTTTCCTTATTAATCTCCTGTCCAGATGTTCTGTTCATTATTGAAAGTGGGGTATTGAAATCTCCTGCTATTATTGTATTGCTGCCTATTTCTCCCTTCAGTTCTGTCAATGTTTGCTTTATGTGTTTAGATGCTCTGATATTGGGTGCACATATATTTACAGTTGTTATATATTCCTGGTGAATTACCCTTTTATTATTATACAATGTTGCGACGGTTACTACTGAGTGTCAACTTAATTGGATTGAAGGATGCAAAGTATTGATCCTGGGTATGTCTGTGAGGGTGTTGCCAAAGGAGATTAACATTTGAGTCAGTGGGCTGGGGAAGGCAGACCCATCCTTAATCTGGTGGGCACCATCTAATCAGCTACCAGTGAATATAAAGCAGGCAGAAAATCATGAAAAAGTTAGACCGGACTAGCCTCCCAGCCTACATCTTTCTCCTATGCTGGATGCTTCTTGCTCTCGAACATCAGACTCCAAGTTCTTAGGTTTGGGACTCAGACTGGCTTCCTTGCTCTTCAGCTTGTAGACACCCTATTGTGGGACCTTGTGATTGTGTGACTTAATTTTATATATACACACACACACACACATACACACACACATATATATGGAAGTTTATCATATGTCTTATTATATATCTTTTTCTCTTTTTTCTTTTTTTGAGATGGAGTCTCACTCTGTTGCTCAGGCTGGAGTGCAGTGGCATGATCTTGGCTCACTGAAACCTCCGCCTCCCAGGTTCAAGCAATTCTCCTGCCTCAACCTCCTGAGTAGCTGAGATTACAGGCATCCACCATCATGCCTGGCTAATATTTTTGTTTTTAGTAGAGAAAGGGTTTCACCATGTTGGCCAGGCTGGTCTCAAACTCCTGGCCTCAAGTGATCTGCCTGCTTTGGTCTCCCAAAGAGCTAGGATTACAAGTGTGAGCCACTGCACCCAGCTAGCATGGTATATCTCTTTCCATTCTTTCAGTGCAGTTTATGTGTGTCCTTAGGTTAAAGTGAGTATCTTATGCACACTGGATAGTTAGGTCTTTATTTTTAATTCATTCACCACTCTATGTCTTTTGATTGTGGAGTTTAATTTATTTGCATTTAAATTATTATTACACTTGCCTCCTACATCAAAACCTAATTGTAACATTTTAGACATATGTCCAGATGTACTCCAGTATTGAAGCAGTGTTGCCTTCTGCCATGATTGTAAAGCCTCCCAAGCCATGTGGAACTGTGAGTCAATGAAACCTCTTTCCTTTATAAATTAACTAGTCCCAGGTATTTCTTTATCAGCAGCGTGAGAACAGACTAATACAGTAAATTGGTACCAGCAGAGTGGGATGCTGCTGAAAAGATACCTGAAAATGTGGAAGCGGCTTTGGAACTGGGTCATAGGCAGAGGTTGGAATTGTTTGGAGGGCTCAGAGGAAGACAGGAAAATGTGGGAAAGTTTGGAACTTCCTAGAGATTTGTTGAATGGTTTTGACTAAAATGTTGATAGTGATATGGACAATAAAGTTCAGGCTGAGGTGGTCTCAGATGCAGATGAGGAAGTTTTGGGGAACTGGAGTAAAGGCCACTCTTGCTATGCAAAGAGACTGGTGGCATTTTGCCCCTGCCCTATAGGTCTGTGGAACACTGAACTTGAGATGGATGATTTAGGGTATCTGATGGAAGAAATTTCTGAGCAGCAAAGCATTCAAGAGGTGATCTGGGTGCTGTTAAAAGCATTCAGTTTTTGCATTCACAAAGATATGGTTTGGATTGGAACTTATGTTTAGAAGGGAAGCAGAGCATAAAAGTTTGGAAAATTTGCAGCCTGATGATGCAATATAAAAGAATGACCCATTTTCTGAGGAAAAATTCAAACTGGCTGTGGAAATTTGTGTAAGTAATGAGGAACCAAATGTTAATTTCCATGACAATGGGGAAAATGTCTCCACGGCATGTCAGAGGTCATTACAGCAGCCTCTTCCCCCACAGGCCTGGAGGCCTAGAGGAAAAAATGGTTTTGTGGACCACACCCAGAGCCTTGCTGCTTTGTGCAGTCTTGGGACTTGATGCCCTTTGTCCCAGCCATGCTTAAAAGGGGCCAATGTACAGCTCAGGCCATTGCTTCAGAGGGTGCAAGTCCCAAGCCCTGGTGGCTTACACATGGCATTTGCCTGTGGATGCATGGAAAAATTGAGGTTTGGAAACCTCCACCTAGATTTCAGAAGATGTATGGAAATGCATAGATGTCCAGGCAGAAGTGTGCTACAGGGCCAGAGATCTCATGGAGAACCTCTGCTAGGGCGGTGTGGAAGGGAAATATGGGGTGGGAGCTCCCACACAGATTTCCCACTGGGGCACTGCCTAGTGGAGCTGTGAGAAGAGGGCCACTGTCCTCCAGACTCCAGAACCCCCAGAATGGTAGGTCCACTGATAGCTTGCACTGTGTGCCTGGAAAAGCCAGACACTCAATGCCATCCTGTGAAAGCATCCAGGATGGGGACTGACTGCATCCTGCAAAGCCACAGGGCAAAGACACCCAAGGCTGTGGGAGCCCACCTTTGCATCAGCATGCCTTGGATATGAGACATGGAGTCAAAGGAGATCATTTTGGAACTTTAAGGTTTAGTGACTGCCCTACTGGATTTCAGATTTGCATGGGGCCTGGAGCCCCCTAGTTTTGGCCAATTTCTCCCATTTGGAATGATTATATTTACCCAATGCCTTTACTTCCATTGTATCTAGGAAGTAACTAACTTGCTTTTGATTTTACAGGTTTATGGGTAGAAGGGACTTGCCTTGTCCCAGATAAGACTTTGAACTGTGGACTTTTGAGTTAATGCTGAAATGAGTTAAGACTTTGGGGGGACCACCAGAAAGGCATGATTGGTTTTGAAATGTGAGGACTTAAGATTTTGGAGGAGCCAGGGTAGAATTATATGGTTTGGCTGTGTCCCCACCCAAATCTCATCTCAAATTATAGCTCCCATAATTCCCACACATCTTGGGAGGGACCTGGTGGGAGGTAATTGAATTACGGGGGCGGGTCTTTCCTGTACTGTTCTTGTGATAATGAATAATGATCTGATGGTTTGTTTGTTTGTTTGTTTGTTTAACAGTCTCACTCTGTCACCCAGACTGGAGTGCAATGGTGCCATGTCAGCTCACTGCAACCTCTGTGTCCTGGGTTCAAGTGATTCTCCTGCCTCAGCCTCCTGAGTAACTGGGACTACAGTCATGTGCCACCACGTGCGCCTAATTGTTTTGTATTTTTAGTACCAACAGGGTTTCACTGTGTTGGTCAGGATGGTCTTGATCTCCTGACCTCGTGATCTGCCCACTTCAGCCTCCCAAAGTGCTGGGATTACAGGCATGAGCCACCGCACCCAGCCCCCCCCTTTTTTTTTTTGAGACAGGGTCTTGCTCTGTTGCCCAGGCTGGAGTGCGGTGGCATGATCTTGGCTCACTGCAACCTCCACCTCCTGGGTTCAAGCAATTCTCCTGCCTCAGCGTCCCAAGTAGTTGGGATTACAGGTGCGTGCCATCATGCTCAGTTAATTTTTGCATTTTTTAGTAGAGATGGGGTTTCGCCATGTTGACCAGGCTGGTCTCAAACTCCTGGGTGTTTGAGGGTGATCTTCTCAGCATCCCAAAGTGTTGGGATTACAGGTGTGAGCCACTGCACCCAGTCGATCTGATGGTTTTATAAAAGAGAGTTCCCCTGCATATGCTGTCTCTTTTGCCTTCCACCATTAAGACGTGACTTTGCTCCTCATTAGCTTTCTGCCATGATTGTGAGGCCTCCTAGCCATGTGGAACTGTGAGTCAATTAAACCTCTTTCCTTTATAAGTTACCCTGTCTTGGGTATGTCTTTATTAGCAGCGTGAGAACAGACTAATACACATTCCATGAAATCTCCTATAGGACTTGGCCTCTATTTACTTCTTCAACTTAATTTCCAGCTATGCCAGTTTTACTCACTTTAGTATATATTTCAGTTTCTAGCACAACCTGATGCTCAGAAGATGACTAATAACTATTGAAAAATTAATGCATAGAGATTGAGTTGTTTTATATATTTTTCAGGTGAAATGTCTAAATGGAGGTTATAATAATTTGTGATTATATATGTGACTATATTCTTCAGGAGAGAGAACAAGGCTATAGATATCTATTTGATAGATTAACATGAATTAGAACATAAAATGTATTCTCTTCCCTCCTCCCTTTTTCAGGAAAAAGATACAGAGTGAAGGGAGAAGGCTGAGTATGGAATTGTGGTGGAAATTAAAGAAATCGTAAACTTTCAAAGGAGACTGAGAAGTCAGAAAGGTAGGAAGAAAACCAAGAGGATATAATGACTCAAAAACTAAAGAAGAAGGTAATTTTTGTCCAAAAGCAAGCCAAGAGACAAAGAAGTTGCCAATTGGTAAGGGCTGCCAAAGTGAAAAGGCTAATTGGATTTAGTGCTAAGGTAACCTTGAGCCATGGGTAAGATGCATAGGCAAAGGAAATCGGTAAGCAAAAGGAAATCAGTAGTTACTTCTTTGAAGAAGTAACCAGCTGGGCTGGTGCCCTGGCAGCCTCCCATGCTGGAATGTATCAGTCTCATGTTGATGGTGATTCAGAAGCTGTATCTGGGCTCAGTGGAAAATAGTGATTTTCTTTTTAAAATAACCTTTTATTATTATAAAACTAGCATATGCAAGTAGAAAGTACAAAACTACATATAAGCAAAATAGAAAAATAAAAACAACCACATTCCCCCCTTCCAGAGTTTAACAGTTCAGTGTATATCTCTCCAGTTCATTATTTATCCCTATATAGGCATATAAATATATAAATGTATTTTTACCAAAATGATATCATACTCAGTGTGTGGTTTTGTAACCTATTTACTTTTTAAAATTAACAATCTTCACCTTTCCAAGTGAATACATTTTTATCTTATCTAAAACCCAGATTCAAATTTTTCCATTAGTCTCCAAAATATCTTTACTTTGAAAATTTGTAATTAAAAGCAAAGAATTATTATTTACTTTTCCTTTACAGTAGCGGTCATATTTCAGGGTAACCAAATAGTTCCAGGTAATAAAGGCAAGCTCTAGGTTACCGAAGAAAGTCAGACTATAGAAGGAATGATATATTTATAATTATTTTGCAATTCTTATTGAAATTATTGACTCATGTAAGGGTTTTCAATAGGTGTTAAAGCATAAGGTTTATGTTTGAAGGGGAACTGGACATCTGTATAGTATCAAAATAATGCCATACAAATTACTTACCATAGTTTACAGTGGAGGGAAGAGTCTGTCATCATATCATCAATTCAGTTGTCAGTCTAAATATCAATAGTTGTGCATTAATCAAATAGCATGAAAGATACTATATAAAAATATATAACCTATTAGTATTCTAGCCCTAAATGTTTAACTTGAATTTGCCTGAAACCTTTATATCTATCTTACATGTTTCAAAGAAAGATTTCAAATAAATATTTCAAAAAGCCATTTTTACACCCAAAATCATACATAAGACGTTCTGGGTTGCCAAGCAACACTGTGAAGGCAAAAGAATAATAATAAGGACATGTGTGCATTACTGCATCATCCTTAGAGGTAAGTTTTGTTTTTGTTTTTTGTCTTTAGAGCCAGTGCCCTCTTGCTCTGTTGCCCAGGCTGGAATGCAGTGGCACAATCATAGCTCACTGTAGCCTCGAACTCCTGGGCTCAAGTGATCCTCCTGCCACAATCTCCCGAGTAGCTGAAATTACAGGCATGTGCCACCACACATGGCTAATTTTTTAATTTTTTGTAGAGACAAGGTCTTGCCATGTTCCTCAGGCTGATCTTGAACTCTCGACCTCAAGTGATCCTCCCACCTCAGCCTCTCAAATTGCTGGGATTATAGGCATGAGGCACAGTGCCTGGCTGATAAGTTTTATTTACTGTAATTTGTTATACTAAGAAATAACTGTGGCAAGAGGTGACTGGCTTGGAATGTTAACTCCATGTATTGTAAGAGGAGGTCTGGCTAGAGATTAACTTGAATGGAAAACATAACTCTGAAATTTAGTGTTTCCTGATTGTTAAGGAAGTGGCTTTCATTTTCACATCACATGAAAGTTCCTGATACTTACATATTAGGGGTGTGTATATTATTACATAAAGCTGCATAATGGCCTGAAGTCATGCCTGCCTACGTATCTTCTATAAACCTCAGAATCAGGCCAGTTGCTACAAAAGCCTTGGTATGAATGAGAGGATGGTAGAGTGTATGGTCTGTGTGTAATTTTCCTTCAACTTGGTGTAGTGGGGTTAGTAATATTGTGTAGAACATAATATTCCCAAAAGGTAGTGACTATAATAGCTTATATTTCTTGAGTTCTTTAATTCTTTTCATATTATAAAAGAGGTTTTTTTTAAACTCCTATTTTACAGATGATTTTTACAGATGACAGCCTTGGTGGTAAATGACAAAGCTAGGGTTAGAACTGAGATCTGTCTGACTTTAGTGTTAGAACTCAAACACACTGCACTATACTACTTCAGTGAATCAAATTTGTATTAACTTTGTAATATTGGTTAAAATGTATTTTGAGGTTTTCTGTGGACCCAATAGTAACACTAACTTACAACAGTTTCTGGGCTATCACTGCTAATTCAATGGAAATCAAAGTACTTAGTTCTTGTCAAATATTAGCACTGAAGAAATAAAACATTAACAGAATATTTCAATTTTTTTTAAACACAGTCACTGCTATTCTAGGAAAAATCTAAATTTTTATTTGACATTTTTTTGCTACTTTTTATGAATTTGACAGTTGTGCATTTGGAATCTGTTCAAATTCTATTTGTAGCTGAATCATGTGAATGCCAATGCCAAGGAGACCAGTACATCTGCTTCTTAGCATCTCTAGAGTAATCTATATTTGCAGAATGCTTTATATAAATTTGAACGTGTTAACATGCTCAATCAGATTTATTTACCACCAGTCTTAAGATGTTAGGCCTTTCATAGTGGTTTAACAGATGTTTGGAGCAAATACCAGGTAGGCAGCATGGATTGCTTTTGATTTGAACACTTTTTACTGAAAAATACTACTAGGTATGATAAGGAGAAAATGATTACTGTATTTGGTTAAGGGTAGAAAATAACAAGTAGTAATACTTTCCCATGGAATTGACTGACAGGTATAAAAAAGAAAGTGACATACTCTGAAAGTTTTCTTTTCTTTTCTTTTTTTCCTAAAGCAGGGACCCAGTGACATTTTAGAATGTCTTTAGGAAATGAGACATTAAAAAAACAAAAACCATAATCATGTACCATTATCACAGCTAAGGCAATTAACAATAATTCCTTAATGTCCTATATATCTAGTTGGTATTAAAATTTTCCTGATTGTGTCATTATGTCTTTTTCTAAGTTGTTTGTTTGAGTCAGAATCTGATAAAGGTAAAGATCCACGTACTGCCTTGGTTGATGTATCCGATAAGTCTATTTTAAATCTCTAACAGTGCCCTCCCTTTTACTCTCTTGCCTTTGTTTGTCGCACGAAGGTCATTTTTCTCTGGAATTTTCCCCGCCCTCAGTTCAGATAATTGTATTCTTTTAGTGTACTACTTTAGCAACTTAAGGAAGGGGTGGGCGGCTTAGGACACAAAGAATATCAGGTCCAAGTCTATTTGCTGACTGCAGAAGGAAGTGGGGAGTAAGTAGCAATGTGGGATCACGGGGTGGAGTTGGTGGCCATGTCTGGAAGTAAGTTGACATTCAAAGATAAAGTCTTAAATAGAGGTGTATCAATCCCAGTTCCAGGAGGATATTACAGGGATTAAGGGTTAAAGGATACAATTAAGGGAATGAGACTGGGAGTCTGGTTTCAGCTGTGCATGTAAGAATACCAGACAAAAGTAAGGCTCCCATAGAAATGGACTGGAAACAACTAGGGGAGAATACCAACAGGGCCTAGAACAGAGGAATGAATCTGACAGGAATGCAGTGGACACACTTTATTGGAATATAGGGTAGGCGCCTTCTTTTCCCACCATATCACTTCTGGGTACCAGTGTTCTGTAGAGGTAAAAGAGGCACTAAATACCTGGGAGATCTGGCAAAAGACATCTAGGTAGTACCCGTGGTTGGGAGGAGTGAGTAGATGGTTGCTACCTGATAATGCTGTAAGCATATATGGCACCTTCACTCCCAGAACAGTAACAATGAGTTTTGAAATACTGCTGGTTTATAGGGTGAGGACTCTTCTAGCTTTACACACATTTTAGGAATGAGGTAGAACAACATACAGATACTTGATAATTTTTTTTTGTAAACGAGTGTAAGACCCAGTACAAACTGATAACTTATTAAATTGAAAGAATTAATATACCACCTGGTTTATGAAAATTTAATTGCTGTGACTTCTCAAGAGTTTCATGTACTTGTATAAATACAGGTTGGACAAAGCTAACTGGAATAATCTTGCAATTAGCTAGTAATCTAGTAGTTAATAGGAATACTAGTAATATATAAACTTTTACATATATTAAGAAATATAAATACAAGTCATTTGAATAGTCTTCAATAAAATTATAGATTCGGTTTTATCAAGAACATATTCTAGGGTGTGGTGGCTCATGCTTGTAATCCCAGTGACTCAGGAGGCTGACGAGGGAGATCACTTGAACCCAGGAGTTTGAGGCTGCAGTGCATGCCACTGCACTTCAGCCTGGGTGACAGAGTGAGACCCTGATTCTAAAACAAAAACAAAGTAGTATACAAGTAAATATACTTTGAATAATCTCATGTGGTTGAGGGGAAAAAAGAGAAAGGTTCTGGTTAAAGTAAGGTATAATTCATTTGCATTATACTTACACCTTTGGAAATCTAAGGGATCATGTGTTCTAAGCTTCCCATGTTTAAATAGTCATGAAAAACTTAAAAAAAAAAAACCCTTTCCCAAAATTGAAATGAAAAACACATTTACAATTGGAAATTTGTAGTCTAAGTAGCTATCAGAAAGAAATGGGTTCTTATTATTATTAGAATTTATTTTGAATTTAGGATGTCCTATGAATTGAGTTAAAACTCAGGAGTCAATTCTTATACCTCAGTACAAATTTCTAGCTATTTCCCGAGATGGTGTTAAAAGTCATAGCATGTACCTAATTTTGAATACGCAATGTGGGTGGAAAGAGTAGGCAGAGCATTTCAATAAGACTTAATTGTCTTTAACCTGTGAATACATAATTATATAATTTGTTATGATGAACTTTCATTTATAGACTTCTATGGAGGAATCATTAATACTTCATAGTTAAGTGAAAGTAGTATATAATTCTGCTTTTTATTTCTCTAAATCATGATCTTCTAAATATATGGTACTTTCTTAATCTAATTATATAATACATCATCTTCACTGGTACATTACATAAATTTGAAATGTCATTGTGAAGAAAAACACTTAAAGTGATGTTATTTAAAAAGAGAATACCAATAATATATTAATACAATTTGCCTCTATGGATGAGAAAAGAAGAAATGTATCATGTTTTTGCTTTTAAAGGTATGCGTCAGATGGAGATAATAGTACTAGTTTGTAAAACACTTGGTCTAATGAGGTCTGTTTAATAGTAGGCATAAAATGCAAATTTGATTGGGCCTATTTCTAATGTTAGATGTGATATTTTTCTTTAAAAAAATCGTATTAAAATAATTTTAACAATACTTACTGTTTGTTTGCATTGTCAATTATATTTAGATTTAGGCAAATATCTACCACTCATAATGCTCTTCATTTATCCTCAACTCTCAGACCTTCCATTTGGGTCGATTTTCTTCTTTTTTTTTTTTTGAGACAGGGTCTCTCTCTCTGTCACCCAGGCTGGAGTATAATGGTGCAATCATGTCTCACTGCAGCCTTGATTTCCCAGGCTCAAGCAATCCTTTTACCTCAGCCTCCTGGGTCAGGACTACAGGCCCATATTACCATGCCCAGCTAATTTTTAATATTTTTGTGAGATAAAATCTCAATATGTTGTCCAGGCTGGTCTCAAAATCCTGTGATCCTCCTACCTCAGCCTCCCAAAGTGCTGGGATTTACAGGCATGAGCCACTGTGCCTGGCCTGGGATCATTTTCTTTTTGTCTGAAAAAAGAAATTTCTTTAGACTTTCCTTTAGCAAGACTCTATTAGTAGCAAATTCTGCTTTTGCTTGCCGGAAAATACCTTTATTTTGACCTCGTTCTTGAAATATTTTTTTCACTGGGTACTGAATTCTAGGCTGATAGTCATTTTCTTTTAGGCCACTGAAGATATTATTCCACTGTCTTCTGGTTTTTACTGGTTGTGATGAAAAGTCATTTACCTGACACTTTGAAGATTAACTGTATTTTTTCTTCGTTGCTTTTAAGGTTTTCTTTTTTGTTTTTGGTGTTCTGCAGTTTCACTGTGATGTATCTTAGTGTGGTTTTTTTATTCTTTAACTTGCTTGGGATTTGGGAGGCTTCTTAAGTCTGTGAGTTGGAGTCTTTCATCAGTTCTGGAAAGTTCACAACCATTATCTTGTCAAATATTGCCTCTGGCCCACTGGCTCTTTCCTTTTCATCTGAAGTCACAGATTTTAGAGCTGTTTACAGTGTCCTCCATGTCACTTAAAGTCTCTTTTATATTTTTAATTTATGTTTTCTTTTTTTATTGCATTTGAGATAACTTCATCTCTATCTTCCATTTCATTGGCTTGTACTTCTGCTGTGTCAAATGAACTATTAAATTTGTCCAACGTGTTTTTATTGTAATCATTTATATTTTTCAATTCTTTCAGTTCTATTTGCTTGTTTCAAAATCTTCAGTCCTACTTTAGTTTTTGTTCTCTGCACATATATTCAAACTTGTCTTTTATTCCTTTACTCATATTTAATATTGTTATTTACAGTCTGTGACCCCCTTTTTTTTTTTTGAGGTGGAGTCTCACTGTCGCCCAGGCCGGAGTGCAGCTTGGCTCACTGCAACCTCCACTTCCCGGGTTCAAGTGATTCTCCTGCCTCAGCCTTTCCAGTAACTGGGATTACAGGCTAATTTTTTGTATTTTTAGCAGAGATGGGGGTTTCACCATGTTGGCCAGGCTGGTCTCAAATGCCTGACCTCAAGTGATCTGCCTGCCTTGGTCTCCCAAAGTGCTGGGATTACAGGCATGAGCCACCACACCTGGCCCAGTCTGTGACTTGTAAATCCAGGATCTGAAGTCTTTTAGAATTTGTTTGTGCTGTCTTAAGTCTGTACTGTTTCTCATGAATGGTGTCTTCTTTTGTGCTTGTTACTTTTTTTTTTTTTTTTT
>NW_012102310.1:1312553-1331077 GCF_000951045.1 Mandrillus leucophaeus | reverse complement strand
CTCAGCCTCCCGAGTAGCTGGGACCACAGGCGCCCGCCACCTCGCCCGGCTAATTTTTTGTATTTTTTAGTAGAGACGGGGTTTCACCGTGTTAGCCAGCATGGTCTTGATCTCCTGACCTCGTGATCCGCCCATCTCGGCCTCCCAAAGTGCTGGGATTACAGGCTTGAGCCACCGCGCCGGGCCCTTGTTACTTTTTTAAAATGTGAGCTGCTCATTTTCCTTAAAATTTTATTTGTAGTCATTCTTTATGGCTTAAGATGAAGGTGGCTTCCTCCAGAGAGGATTGGTATTTGCTTCTGCCAGGTGTCTGAGAGCATTATCAGTCAAAAATTCTTAATTATGCCCAGGTACGGTGGCTCATGCCTATAATCCCAGGATTGGGAGGTGGAGGTGGGCGGATCACCTGAGGTCAGGAGTTTGAGACCAGCCTAGCCAACACGGTGAAACCCCCGTCTCTACTAAAAATAAAAAAAATTAGCTGGGCGTGGTGGCACGTGCCTGTAGTCCCAGCTACTTGGGAGGCTGAGGCAGAAGAAACGCTTGAACCTGGGAGGCAGAGGTTGCAGGGAGCCGAGATTGCGCCAAGGCACTCCAACCAGGGAGACAGAGTGAGAATCCCTGTCAAAAAAACAAAACAAAACAAAAAAAAACCACTTAATTATTAGCCAGAGGTTTTTGGGGATCACCCAGCTAGTTTGAATTCAAGCTACATTTTTGTGTGAGAATTGGATTGCGGTTCCAAATTCTCAGATATGATTTTGCTTTTCCCCGTCCACTAGGTGCCAAGGTTTAAGATGGCTAATTTTCTTTGTAGACTCTGGGGGATGGTTGCCTATGCTAGCAAGGGGCAATTTTATTGCCAGTATATCCTTACACCTAATTAAAAATCCTTTGGAATTGCAGAGTGTGTGTGTGTGTGTGTGTGTGTGTGTGTGTGTGTGTATAATGCAGGTCATGGGTTTTGTGTCTTTCTTACAAGGTCATGAAAACCAAAGCTCCTAGTAACTGGGTTTAGCACATGCCTTTGAGATAAACGTTGGCTGACTCTGCTAAACTCTAGGTTTCTGCCTTCATTTAGTTTTTTAACTTAATAATTTCTTACTTTATTGTCAGTTAATCAGTATATTTAATAAGATTTAAAAAATGTTTTTTCCAGGGATTTTGTTTTCAGTGTGACCAGTGTGACCTAGTCCTTGATATTTCTAGAAACAGAATCCTATATTCTCTTTATAATTTATTATCCAAATTTTCCTCAAGGGATACTTAAGACAAATAATACTAAACAGAAATATTTAAATTTAATATGTAAATAGCTTACATGAAAATATTTTGCATGCAAATCTATAGATTTTATAAAGACTACTTCTTAACATACATTTTAGGTGGATATTTACCAAATAGCTGGTTGACTAGTTTGTAGGTGTCTGTTATTTATTTTATTAAATAGACAAGTATTATTGTTACATAGCACATTTAGCCTTTGTTTGACTCACGAATTTGTTGGCTCAAATTCACTTTAGATGATTTGCAAGATTATGCTATGCAACAACCTCAAAAATATTTGTGATTCACAACAACAAATATTTTTGTTTTACTCTTGTTTCACATCAGTAGCTGTATGTCAGGAGCTGCAAGTCAGTTGCTTCAGTTCTGTACAGGATGAGAGTTTCAGGTCTGCTCCATATATTTTCTTATTCTGAGATCTTATCTGGAACATACCTTTCTCATGGCAGGTGGCACAAGAGTAAGAGATTGACCTGAATTTTGCAATCAAATTTAAAGCTTCTGCTTTGATTTAGCATTTAACATCTGCTCACAAAGCACTGGCTGAAGCAAATCACACGACCAATAAGAATAGGAGTCTTCAAAGCTGTGTTGAATACCTTATTTATGGCTGAGGTTGCTCTTAATCTAAATTCTCTTCCAGAAAATGAGGATTTTAGTCTAGAATCCTGATTAGTAATTGTCAGTAACCTAAGTGTCTAACAGGATAAGCCAAATGGAAAAAAGCAAACAACCTCAAGCCACATCTCTGTCATTCTAGGTCAGGGTTGAAATATACTCTGGGAAAGGCTGTCAAGCCTGTCAGTGTTTAAACTAATTTGGAAAGAACTTCTCATTCTTAGAAATGTATAATTAATAAAGCAGTAGGCAAAAGAGATGAATTCTCATTGGAGTTAAAATCGGATCGTTCTAATAAAAAAGCTTTATTTCAAAATGTCATTCTTAAAATCATTGTAAGAGTAGCAAACTTGCAGGGTATCTCTGGGAGTCACTGAATGTTTTTCAGTTACAGTGCAGGATCACATATTAGTTTCTGTTTATGTTGTCATTACACTGAAAATGCTAGATTGAATTATCATTTCCTGGAATCACAATATTAGATTTGAAAGGATCTGAAAAAACGATTTTTCAACTGTAGTGGATTAATATATTTTTGTGTTGCAATCAGTTGTTAAGCATGTCAAAATCATTAGTTATTCATGACAAGTAACTATTATGCTAGTGATAATTAAATTAGAGAAGATTGTGAAAGATATACTAACATTTGTTTTGCAATATCTTCACTTTCGGTTACTTGCATTAGGACTTTCTTTTTGTTTGAGTGGAGCTGAAACGAGTTAAACCTAGGCTGTTAGTTATTTGCATAATCCTGAGTATACCATGGCTGTTTGTTTCAAAATGTGATTGTCATCCGCCGGGGAAAAAAGGGTGGTTTAGTATCATTTCTCAAAGAGCATGTAGTCCTACTTCAGAACTTGAAATGCAGAGAGTAATTTATGTAGTCATATATCTCATTAGCTAAGTCTGTAACCTAGGCTTCCTTGCTTCTTGCTTTTTACAACAAATGATCAAATTTTCAAAAGCCAATGTATGAAATTGGGGCTGAGGCAGAAGAGAATTAGGCAAGGCAATTTGCCACCTTTCTCCAATCTTTAGTCTCAGTTTCCAAAGTAAAAGAAAAGTACCAGAAAAACAGGGTCCATATGGTGTATTTTGCATGTTATCTACGATCTAGAAACATTCTTTTCCAAATCTATTTGATTGCAACTCACAGAAGAAACTGTTTAAATCACAACAGAACATACTCTCACCTTCCACCATATTTGAAACAAAAAGTTTCAGGAAGCAATTTTTGCCCTTACTAGATATTATGCACTCTGATCTTTTATATCCTAGCCTATTTCATATAAAAATAAAATGGATTTTTGAGTTGCAGTTTGAAAAACATGCCTCTAGAAAACAGGAGACAGGTTGACTGTTAACAAACTCCAAAGTTACTAGCTTTGCTAAAATAATGTCACAGAATAATAAACTTCCTCCACATTTATTTGTACTACAGTCTCTCAGGCTTCAGAACAGAACCTGGTAGAATCTTTTCCTCTTTGGAACACCAGTTCATGACAATATCTCAGAGGTTCTAAGACTTGTTGTTTCCCACGCGTTTACATCTCTGACATGTTTCAGGCCGAGCACGGTGGCTCATGCCTGTAATCCCAGCATTTTGGGAGGCCGAGGCGGGTGGATCATTTGAGGTCAGGAGTTCAACACCAGCCTGGCCAACATGGTGAAATCCCCTCTCTACTAAAAATACAAAAATTAGCTGGGCATGGTGGCGCATGCCTGTAATCCCAGATCCTCCGGAGGCTGAGGCAGGAGAATCACTTGTGCCTGGGAGGCGGAAATTGCAGTGTGCCGAGATGGCGCCACTGCACTCCAGTCTGGGACACAGAGTGAGACCCTGTCTCAAAGAAAAAAAAAAAAAAAGAAAAAAATGTGGCTTAAAGGTGCCTTACTTATCAGTGGTATGGCATAGTTCCATTGGCAGCCTTTGTTTTCTTTCTTGGGTAACATAAAACAATGTAAGTCTATGATTTTTTTAGAGCTGCTATGAAATATATCAATAATAAGGATTATATAGGCCAAACTCTATTGCTTATTCATTTCAATGTATCCAACTTATCAGAATGCCTTCTGACTTCTTGTTAAGAAAATGCAATGAGATGAGAATAGCTTAAGAAAAAATCCTTAGTTCTGGGCTACAAGGGAAAATGAGTTATGACCGCAGTTTAATTACTACAGAAAGCTTTCTCATTTGCCTTCATTGTGATCAGGGTTTGAGTATGATCTTTCTCTAGTCTACCTCCCTTACTTCTGTATAGTTATTTCATTAGGCGGCTAGAGGGGTTCTTCGGATCATGGCTAAAAAAGAAAGCAAAAGGTTAAGTCCTAGAGTTAAGCCATTAGGAAAAAAAAGTTAAGGCATTAGAAAAAAAATTCAAGAATTAGGCTTTATTTTAAAAATGGAACCAACTGTCAAATTCCTGTGTACCCGTTTAAACTGTCACCAACCTAACACACTGTAAAACTTAATGACTGTAAAACTGGCAGCAGGATCCTGAACACAAGAAGGAATAAAAATAAGTTTGCTAGGCTGTTTTCATCCCAGCGTGATTGAAATACACCGTTTCCTCAAAAAAAAAACCTCTAATGAGGGAAGCAGTAAATCAAATGCCACGATTAATGTGCCACTAGAAATAGGAACAAGTAGTTACGGAATGCTTCTTAGGCCAGACACTCTACGATGCGTTCTTTTTTCTTTGTTTCGCTAAAGCTTTTACCAAGCCTTAAAAAGGAGAGTAGTACTAACTGAGCCCTGACCAGACCAGGGAGCCCTACTGTGCAATCTCCTCAGGCCAAGAAGGGCCCGGTACGACCCGCCCATAAGGCCTGGCCGATCAACAGGCGCTGGGCCGACCTTTGGTGGGCTCGCTTCCTGAGGCTGCCCTTGGGCATGCGGAAGGGGACTGGCTGGCGATAACACCCTGGCGAAGCAAGTTGGACACTGGCTCCCGCGCTGCTCGCGCCCGCCTGGCAGGGTAAGCAACTCCACCTCTGTCTCCGGGCACCGTCACGTGACGGGAAGAGGGCGTGGCCGAAGCCCGTGATCCTAGGGGCGGGCTGGGCAGTGGGAGGGCGCTAGAATGTGAAGGATCTTGGCGGTTCTGGGTGCCCAGAAGGGCGGCGACGCGGCGGATGACAACATTAGGCCGCGACGCGCTCCTGGCCAGGCGGCGGCTGTAGTGTTAGCTTTGGACTCCGCAGTAGCCGCTGCCGGTAACAAGCCGACTCTGAGGGAAGGTGGGGGTCCGCCCTGTCCAGTGGACCGCGGGGCCGAAAGTACCCGCCCCGCTCGGAGGCTGAGCCAGCAGTGCCTCCGCGGCAGCTGGGCAGCGCCCTCCGTCCGGGCTGGCGCCCCAGCTGCCGCCGACGACAGCGGCCGAGAGAAGTTGGGGTCTGACTAGACGCGTACGGGGACCCCGGACCCCGGCGCCGCGGCGACTCCGGAGGAACCGGCTCCTTGCGTCCCGCCTCCCTGGGAGCTCAGCACGGGTGAGTGTTTGCTCCATTCCTGAGGTGGGGGTGCTGGGTCCGCACCCCTCAGAGCGACTGCGCACCCTTATTGCCACATTCTGAGCTCGGGCTGTCGGGGACTCCTGGCCACCCGCGCCGAGGAGTTCTTTGGCTCCTTTGTTCCATTTTGGAGTAGGGGGATTAGAAAGGCTGGCGGGGTGGAGTGTTTCGGGGCCCAGGGTAGGTGCATCTGCAGCCTTACAAAAGCCGCGGCAGGGGAACGGGGGTGGGAGGCTCTTGGAGCATTTCGACTGCCCCGGGTGTCTGTCCCTCCTGAAGTTTGATAGGTCGATGGCATGGGTCTCGTTGGGAGCCCCCGCGCCCAGGAGAGCTGGCGCTTTGTCGCTTGGTGCGGTTAAGGCGAGGCTCCTTTTTTCCTGTGACAGCCCCAGAGGAGGCTGTGCCGCGCACCGCAGACCGCACCCGCCTTTGCAGAGCCGAGCGACACGGTGTTGTTCCTCTAAGCCTCAGTTCTCCCGGCCTTCTTGTAACGTAGGAGGAAAGCCAAGCCTTTGCTGTGCTTTTAAATTTGTTTCTAAGCCCTCTCTCAAGAGTGGAGTCAGGTTCCAAGGAGCTTCACATGCAGCATGCTTTAGGTTCATTGAACACCCACTCAAGACTGGCTGAGGCGAAGCAACAGTATATGCAGATTTTCCATTCACAAAAGTCATTTAACCCTCTTTATGAGACACATCTGCGTTGCAGAACGTAACCTAATTTCATTTTATTTAAATGCTTTCTGAAATAATAGGTAACTTGTACTACGTAAACAGATGGGTAAACTTTAACTGATAATGTAAGTATATATGCATTAAATAAAAAATTTAATGATGTTTTTCCCTTTCTGCTGCTGGAAGACTTAAATGACGTCTGAGTAGTAATACAGTGTCTCCTGCATGGCAGTTAAGTTTTTCCCCAAATTAGTGCTGCTTTTGAAATAATCATTTAAAACAGTTTTTGCCTCCCTTTGTATCTAGAGAGAGCAAGAATTGTGGAGAATCGTGGGTGAATTGATTGTTAGATTTTGCTAATTTTCTAGGGTTTCATCTAAACTTGCTCATGCTGAGAGGCTATGATCAGTTTCTATGCTTGCTAGAACCTGTTTTGCAGTGAAATTACTAAGATCATGCTAGTTTTATAAAATAGGTTGGAAAAGGAAGAATAAGGCCATGCAGTTTAAAACTATTCTCTATGAAAGTACAACTAATTTCAAATGTTTGTAACTTTTATTTTTTTTCGATATTAACCATGTATGGAGTGACTATAATATGCCTGTTCAAAGAGCTGAGAAAGGGAATAGATGAAACTTAAGCTACCTTTTGGGTCTTTAATTATGGACATCAAGGTATTGCGGTCACATTCCATGTCAACCGTTTGAACAGCAATATCGTGTACACAGGTGCTTAGAAATGCCTGTTTAATTAAAAATGGCCATGGTTTATTTCTCTTTGATTGGATCATAATAGTTATTGAATCTCTGATCTGTGGAAAGATGCTACTATATTTTCTAGTTAGAATGTTATTGCATTTTAAAGGCAGTCAGATATGTTTTTTATAACACATTCAGGGTACTTATACATTTGTTAATATTCAGTTTCTTGGTTCATTTAAAAATTGAAAGGTTTAGACTACACTTTGGGGATACATTTACAATTGTGTATAATGAAGTTATGTTTTAGTTTGTTTTAAGAAAAATGATGAAATTATGAATTTGTAAAATATGCATTACAAAAGAAATTTTATTTTTGTTTTTTTAGACAGAGTCTCACTCTGTTTCCCAGGCTGGAGTGCAGTGGTGCAACTTGGCTCACTGCAGCCTCTGCCTCCTGGATTCAAGATATTCTTATGTGTCAGCCTCCTGAGTAGCTGGGATTACAGGTGCGCGCCACCATGCCAGGCTAATTTTTGTATTTTTATTAGAGATGGGGTTTCACCATGTTGGCCAGGCTGGTCTCCAACTCCTGGCCTCAAGATCCATCCGCCTCAGCCTCCCAGAGTGCTGGTATTACAGGCATGAGCCACTGTGCCTAGCGGATCTTTCGTTTAAAAGTATGAATTGCAGAATTTTAACCAGTGTTAGTACATTTCAACTTGCTTTGGTTTGTAAATAATCCTTCAAAAGCAGATTTCTTGAATTGAGGCATTAAAGACAAAGAATTGATACAGTACATAGATTTAGTTTTCTGATGTTAATTTGGAAAACTTTAATCCTAATAACAATACCTGAAATGTCATGTTGTAATGTTGGTATTATATCGAAAGTTAAAAACATTTATAGCAATGTTCTTGGAGCATCAGGCAATTCAAAGAGGAATAGGTCCTGCCTTAATGTTACAAATAATGAACTGCAAATAAGACAAACACAACTTGAATAAAAAAGCCTCTGAGAGGCCAGGCATGGTGGCTCATGCCTGTAATCCCAGCACTTTGGAAGGCCGAGGTGGGCAGATCACCTGAGGTCAGGAGTTCGAGACCTGCCTGGCCAACATGTTGAAACCCTGTCTCTACTAAAAATACAAAAAAATTAACTGGGCGTGGCAGTGCGTGCCTGTAATCCCAGCTACTTGGGAGGCTGAGGCAGCAGAATCACTTGAACCCGGCAGACGGAGGTTGCAATGAACCGAGATCATGCCACTGCACTCCAGCCTGGGAGATAGAGCAAGACTCAGTCTCAAAAAAAGAGAAAAGCCTCTGAGAAATATACAATTTTTAATGAAGGTGGCTAGATACAAGGAGATTAGTAGAGTTGCTTGACTGGAGCAGTTGTGGCCGAAGTATAGCTTCCTTGTGATGAGACACAGGAAGAGATGTCTAGACCCATGTTGTGTGCATATTTCATGGCGGTATGTGGGAAACCCCTGAGAGATTTTAGATCTATCTTTCTTCCCACCTTGGTCCCCATCCCTCATATATCCTCACAAAGTCATAAAATTCTCATGTGGAAGGCGTGATAGAAGGAATTTTTCTTCCTGAAAAGTGTTATCAAGCTTGCGAGGGAGAGAGCTATTTTCGGAGACCTTGTAGAGAAGAAATCCTAGTGCTAGAGCATCATATTCTTATACCCTGTTATTTTTACCTTTGTTGAAGACCCAGATAATGTAAATTCTCCATGATAGCAAGGTCTTTGTTTTGCTCACCATTGAATCTCCAAATGCTCAATAGTTAATGAATGAAAAAAATCTGCTTCCAGATACATGACTGGAGAACAAAAGGAGTATCTGTTAATGTAGTCCAAACTAAATGCAAGCAGCGAAATGATAAAGGGAGGATGTTAGCTTGGGAGGAGGGGAACAGGTCATTTAATCTGGGAAACTTTCTTGGAGGAGGTGATTCTTGAGTTAGGTTTTGGTGTAGGCTGTGTATCTGAAGGTAAGCGATGTCTAAGCGGGTAGACAACGTGCAGCAAAGCATTTAAGTCAGACTGAATAAATTATGTCAGATAAAGCACAGTGAGTCTTTTTTTGTAACATTATGAAGAATTTTTCTTCTCCCATCTCTATTTTCACCTCTCCCTAGATAAAAAGATTAACATGCTTTGCAAGAGCAGAGATTGACAGTGCTTGAGTTTTGGCAGTACAGTGAGGGTCAGAAAATTTGAATTGGTGTTCTGACTGAATCTTATACAAGCATCATTTCCATTGGCAAATCACTTGGTCTTAGTTTTCTCATTTGTAAAATCCGGATAATAATCCGTGGTTGCTGGGAGAACAGAATTATGTAATGCATGTGAAAGTGCATGCCTCAATATGAATGTGCCTACCTCAGTGTGTCACACATAGGAGGACTTCAGCAAATACAAAATTATTTAAAACATTTGTTTCCGGATCTTTAAAAAATATTTTGATTCATTTATCATGAACTCTAATATTTGCTTGACTGATCTAGATGACTCATGGCATTATGTTTAAATTGATCAGAATCAAAATTCTAGATAATTTTCTTTCAGTCAGTTTAATGTTTTCTGATAGAAATAAGGCTTAATTGTATTACTGCTTAATGTTAACCACAAGGAATTCTAGAAGCCTCAAATTTTTGAAGCTCAAAGTAAGGGATATGTGTAGCAGAAAATCTGAGCCTTTAAGCTTTTTTTCTCTACATAATTTGTGTCTTTGCCTGTAATGTCATTTATCTATTCATTGTTATGATAAGGGGTTTTCCAGTTATTAAGAAAAAAATTACCAAAAATGTTTTCTGTGTTTTTAGTGATGTGACTATAGGCCATGAAGATCTCTACCTTCCGTTTTTTATTATAAAATTCAGTATTTCTTGAGCAAACGAACAGACATCTGCATTATTTATCTAAGCTTTTTGTGCCAGTAGCTGTTTGTTCATTTATGAATCTCAGAATTTCATTATACTTTGTGAACTCTTTGTAGTGTTTTTGATCCTTAGAGCAGTCTGTCCTTTGTATAATATTTGGAAGAGAATTTTATTATGGAAAGACTAAAAAGAGTCTTGAGTCTTTTTATTATATGAAGACTAGGAAGAGTCATCAAATGATAAGCCAGTTACCCACTAATCTCCCATATTCAAAAAGGACTGAAAAAAAGAGGAAATGGTTTCAGAGCTTGACTTTTTTCAAATAAAAAGGAGTAGCTTTTTGATTTAGAGTTCTTGAAAACTTGATACATTCAGAGGGAAATTGTTATAGGTCATATTAATAGCTAATGTGCATCAACTTCTGTGTACCAGGTACTGTACTACTCTGGAAGTACTTGACATGTCATCACATTTGATCCTGACAATCACCCCCCAATCCGGCTATTTTCTTTTTTTTAAACCTGAGCAACTGACAGATTAAATAAGTGGTGGAGCCAGGATTTGAACTAAACCTGAGGCACAGAGAAGTTAAGTCCTGCTGAAAGGATTTAAACTTGAGGTTTAACCTGACCTTTGACTTTGGAGCCTATCCTTTTAACCATCATATTATATACTGCCTTGTATAATTTATTTCCGATTGCTCCTCTTGATAGGTCTTTACCTTGTTATCTTCCTGAGTCTGTTTTGGGTGTGTGATTTATAAAATGCACTTTACTTTATAAGAAGATGGAATATAACCTTGACTTTTTTCCCCTCATTTTACTTGTATTTGACTGACAACCTATTTTTAAATCTTAAAAACACTTGGAGTAAAGCAAATATATATTTTATTGTTCGTGTAGTTGTCATTTTCTCACTGGGGAATTTCAGAGTAACTGGAAATAAAATAACATAATAACAATCTTTAAAGCTAAGTTGTTATAATTAAAAAATTGTTTTAAAGAATAAGGCCGATTCACAGAATTGGTGGTGTTACAATTAAAAAATTGTTTTAAAAAATAAGGCTGATTCACAGAATTGGTGTGCCTTTTTTTTTAGTGGTTTTTTTTTATTTTTTTGAGACAGAGCCTCACTCTGTCGCACAGGCTGGAGTGCAGTGGTGTGATCTCGGCTCACTGCAACTTCTGCCTTCTAGTTTCAAGCGATTCTCATGCCTGAGCCTCCTGAGTAGCTGGGATTACAGGTGCCTGGCACCATGCCTGGCTAATTTTTTGCATTTTTAGTAGAGACGGGGTTTCACTATGTTGGCCAGGCTGTTCTCGAACTCCTGACGTAAAGTGATCCACCTGTCTCGTCCTCCCAAAGTGTTGTGTTGCGATTATAGGCGTGAGCCACCGCGTCTGGTCTTTTTTTTTTTTTGATACAGGGTCTTGAGCTGTCACCTAGGCTGGAGTGCAGTGGCACTACCATGGCTCACTGCAGCCTCGACCTCCCAGGCTCAAATGATCCTCCCATCTCTGCCTTCCAGGTAGCAGGGACTACAGGCGAACACCATCACACATGGCTAATTTCTAAGTTTTTTTTTGTTTTTGTTTTTGGTAGAAACAGGGTCTTACTCCCGACCTCAAATGATTCTCCCACCTTGGTCTCCCAAAGTGCTGGGATTATAGGTGTGAGCTGCCATGCCAGGCCTATTTAGTGATATTTGAGGAACACAGATCTGTATAGTTGAAATTTATCCTGTTGAGATGACCACCGGTAAGATAATTTTTGCTTTTTAGCTGCCAAATGCCTACATATTAACAGGAAGAGTTTGTCAGATTACATATTTTTTTTTACGGGGAAGGCGGGGCCCATGTGGAAATTATGGAATCTGTGTTGGTATATTTTGATGGGATGGAAGTATGGCAGATCTGGAGAGAGAGAAGTTCAATATAAGTAATATTGTTACTGGGTAGAGTAATGAGGTGGAATGCCTTGGATGTGAGGGCACAGGTACATTGTTCAAGTGGAGAGTAGGATGAGGGACTTCTGGAGACTAATTTTGCTTAGTGTGTAATTTTGCACATTGTTATAATAACTTGTAAGATCACCAATTTGGAAGTACAGAAAAGCAGTGCTGTGCATCATAGTGTGGAGTTTGTAATAGTTCCTAGGCTGTTTTGCAAGATGTAGGTGCTTTACAAATATCCATTGGTAGTAATGGAAGTGTGCTGTCTTATCACCTATTTTAGAAATCTGGAGAGGCGGAATAGCACGAACCCTGGAGCCAGACTGCCAAAGTTCAGAACTGGTGCAGCCACTTACTAGCCTATTGCCCTGGCCCTATGCTAACTTGGGGTGGCCAAAAGGGAAGAAAATGGTGTATTTAAGCAGAGAGGGGGCCAGAGTTAGTACTCTTATGAGTTTTCCATGGTTCTTACATGGTCTGAAAGGGATCTGGATGTTCTCACATATGACTAGTGAAGGAAATAGAAGTTAGTAGAGTGAGAGCCAGCAAGCTTTTCATGAGGCTGCTGTTGTGAGGGAGGGACCATGTAGTAGACAGAGGTTGTGGGAAGGGCAGATTCATTTCATTGCCCACCAAAAATTGTGCTTGCAACTGTTTTTTTTTTTTTCTTTTTTTTGAGATGGAGTATCACTCTGTTGATTAGGCCGGAGTGCAGTAGCAGGATCTTGGCTCACTGCAACCTCCGCCTCCTGGGCTCAAGTGATTCTTGTGCCTTAGCCTTCCGAGTAGCTGGGACTACAGGGACGTGCCACCGTGCCTGGCTAATTTTCTGTATTTTTGGTAGAGATGGAGTTTCACCATGTTGCCCAGGCTGGTCTCGAACTCCTGAGTTCAAGCGATCTGCCCACCTCAGCCTCCCAAAGTGCTGGCATTACAGGTGTGACCCACTGTGCCTGCCACGACTGTTTTTCACCAGTGGAATGTGAATAGAAATAAATTTGTTGTCACTTCTGGGTTGAAGTGGCAGAAAAAATAGGTATTCTTTCTTCACTTTCTCTTTTCTAATTCAAGGGCCAGATGCAGAGGCTTAGACTCTTAAGGGATGGTGAAGCCATAAGATTGGAAAGATCTACAGTCCCTAAACTGACCGTGTGAAAGTAAGTTGTGTACCAAACAGGAACACCCACGATGGATTGTAATATTAATGAGAAATTTTAATTGTGTGAAAATCTGGGGTTTATTTGTTAAGCAGCTAGTGGTGCCTTAAGTATAAGCCAGGGACTGGATAGAGGAGGTAGTCGAGACTATAATAATATCCGTACCAGCAAGAGCTGAGGTGGGTGGGGCCAAGTTAGGAGATCCTCTGGATACTTTTCCAGCGTATTCATCAGCATGTGCCATTGTGACTCTGTGAGGGCCAATATTCAAACCTCAGAGGCCTGTGAGGATCCCCAGGGCAATCTGTGGGTGTGTATTTAGACTAATCGTAATACTCTAGTGTCCATGAAAGCTTTATCTTATGCCCAGTCACCATGATAAGAATGAGGAACAGAGAAAATCTATACAAGTCGGAAGAGTTTTCTTAAAGTAGGATTTCTTAACTTGACTCTGTTGATATTTTGGGCTGGATAATTCTTTGTTGTGAGTTCCTGTCCTTTGTAGAATGTATAGCAACATCCCTAGCTCTACTAGATGCTAGTGCCATCTCTCTTAATTGTGACAATTAAAAATGTTTCAAGATATTACCAGATGTTCCCTGGGGGCAAGGTCACCCTCAGTAGAGAACTACTGCTTTAAAGATTGAATGTATCTGAAAGAAATGATTTTAAATCGAAAAAAACTATTATCCTTAATTAAAGAATTTTTTCACCTTTTAGGGGATATTTTAGGTTCATGGGGAGCGGTTCATTTCTGTATAGCCAATAAAGGGAGCTATGTTGTTTTTATAAAACATCCTAGTTTCTAGTGTGTGTGTGTTTTCCTCTCTCTCTGGATATATTGTATATGTATATATGTTTGTATTATTTTTTGAGCGTCAGTCTCCTCCTGTCACCCGGGCTGGAGTGCAGAATTTCTGAGCTGAAGGGATCCTTCTGCCTCACCTTCCCCAGTAGCTAGGACTACAGGTGTGTGCCACTGTGGCGGGCTACTTTATTTTTTTGTACAGACAGGGTTTCGCTATTTTGCATACGCTGAATTTGAACTCCTGCCTTCCAAAATGTTGGGATTACAGGCATGAACCCTAGTGCCCAGCCTTAATGTTGATTCACCTTTCTCTTTATCAGCTCTAGAAATTACTTGAATTTTCCATGTATTACCTTATTATTATTTCTTCTAAACTGGTAGCTGTACTTTTTATTGGCTAGACTAAGCCTGTCCAGTCCCTGACTGGTGAGCTGCATGCGGCCAAGGACAATTTTGAATGTGGCCCAACACAAATTCGTAAACTTTCTTAAAGCATAATGAGATTTTTTTGTTTTTTAAAGCGCATCAGCTATTGTTAGTGTTACTGTATTTTATGGGTGGTCCAAGACAATTCTTCTTCCGGTGTGGTCCGGGGAAGCCAAATGATTGGACACCCTTGGCCTAGACAAATACATGTTTTTTCCCCTGTAATCTCAGCTGTCATGTCCACAGGTTGTCTCTAAATTATGAAAACCAATAAATACTGTTGATATTATGACTGTGTAAGTATTATTTAATGCTGAGCCAGATAATGTGCTTAGATTATGATTCCTTTTCTGTCCCTGGGCTGCCAGAAGAAACATGTTGATAATATAGACGATTAGTAGATTTTATTTATCAATTCTGACCATCGAATTAAAAAAAAATTTGATATGACCAAAATCTAACTTTGGACTTTAAAATATTTTTGAATAGGACTTCCTGTTTTTCTTAGTGTCTCAAATTACCCTCTTTTCTTGTACTATATGCCTCTATCATAGCCTCCCCTACACCCCAGCTCCCCCATACCCCAACTCTTCAGCATACTAACTTTTGTGCTGCGTCCTTTATTTATCTGTAGTCGTCTGTAACTCTGCCTCCCTTTGGACTCTTTTAGGTCTCTTCTTGTAACTTCCTTTCTCCTTACTCTTGAATTGGATCCATTCTGTTATATTTTTTTTTTCCTTTTTTTGCATTTGCTTGATCTGTTTATTGGAGTACATCTTCAAGTAACTCTTTGAAAAAGAAGTATGTATGAGAGGCAAATTTTCCGAATTCTGTGTAAAAGGGTCTTCATTCTATTCTCACAAATGATTGATAATTTGGCTGGGTGCAGTATTGTTAGTTAGAAATAATTTTCCTTTAGAACCCTGAAAGCATTGCTCTGATGTCTTCTAGCATCTAGGGATGGTGATTAGAAGTCATATATCAACGCCTGTAATCCCAGCACTTTGGGAGGCTGAGGTGGGTGGATCATGAGGTCAAGAGTTTGAGACCAGCCTGGCCAACATAGTGAAACCCTATGTCTACTAAAAATTAGCTGGGCATGGTGGTGGGCGCCTGTAATCCCAGCTGCTCAGGAGGCTGAGGCAGGAGAATCACTTGAACCTGGGAGATGGAGGTTACAGTGAGCTGAGATGGAACTACTGCACTCCAGCCTGGGTGAGACACCGTCAGACGCTGTCTCAAAAAAAAAAAAAGTAGCATGGTTCTTCAAAAAAAAAAAAAAAAAAAAAAAAAAAGGTAGTTGTGTATCAGTCTGATTCACTATCCTTTTAAGGTGATTTGCTCTTTATTCTGTCTGAAAGCTTTTAGAATCCATTCTTTTGTATCTTCTACAAAGTCATAATGAGGTGTATAGGTCATTTTTGTTTTCTTTGGCTGTTTGTCTAGATACTCAGTTGCTCTTACAGTCTGAATCAGATTATTTTTCCAATTCCTGGAAATTCTCATCTCTGTCTTTAAAAATGTCCTCTCTTCATCTTCTTTTTTGCTTTTCAGTAGGCAGTTGCTTTCTGTCTTGATCTTCCTTGTCTCATCTTTTATATTTTGTGGTTCTCTTTGTTCTGTGTTCAGGGGAATTTTTTTCCCCTTTAGTATTTTGGCTGATTTTCCTGGGGGTAATCTATAAGTTTTGTTCTCTTTTTCTTTTCCTACCATTTTTACATTATGTTGTGTTATCATCTTGAGTCTTAGAATGTGTAAATTAGATTTTTTTAAAGATACCTTCTGTCTCCTTGTGTCTATAATTTATCTCCTTTTCTCCGGTCAGTTTTTATGTTTGTTTTTGTAATCATTCTTTTTTCATGCTCAGTTTTACTAATGTGCTTGGTAATTCTTGGTTGTCCATTCATGGTTAAGAAAGACAGACTAGGTTCCTGGTCACCCTCCCTCCCCTGTTGCTTGGACTGTTTTCCCTATTAGATTTTTTTTTCCTTTGAGTAGGAATTCTGGCCAGAGCACTTTGTGGGGCAAGGTTGTAGAGTAGGATCTGTCTTTTGGCAGATTGTTTTAGGGTAAAAGAGAGAGGAGCTAGCTGCTAGGCTATGTATGGGCCCTTTAAATGATAGATGAAATGTGTTTACTTTGTGCCACACCTCTACTTAGCTTTCCCTAGAGAGCGGTTCACTTTCTTTAGGGAAAAGCTGACTTGTTTTTTTTGCCTGGAGGTAAAATGTCAGTTGTTTAGATGTAGCTTGGAAATAGGGGGTGGGAGATATAGCTGTCCCTTATAGTTAGTCCTAAGTAATACTCAGTTCTCGTATTTTTAACCCTACTATTTATTTCCACCCTCTGCTGTACCATTTACATTATAATCATGCTTTCCTGGGGATCTTGTCAGACGTGTTGGTTCCCATCCTTTCCATGTCACTCTTAAAGGGTATAATGAGGCTGTGGCTTTTTCTGCTTGTTATTTCTATCAACCTCACATATACTTTAATTTCTCAGAAATTTGTTGGATTTTCTTCCTAGCCTCAGTTTTAATTTCTTTACTCTTACAATTTTCTTTCTTTTATGAGTTGTTTTTATTTCAGTGGAGTATCTGGAGTAACTGGAGGGAAAGTTTATATTTAGCGCCCCATCTTTTATTAGAAGTCTTCTAGCTTCATAAACACAAGAAACAGAGTGTATTGAGCTATTTTTTGTTAATGCAGATTTATTCATAGAAATTATGATGATCATGATACAGTGTTAAAATACACTTATGTCCCTTGGCTATTGATTTGTATAGTTGTTTGTGCCTTTATGCCACTTGGTCCTAAAACTTGAACTCTGAATTCTTGCTCGCTTCATAGTTTTTCTGTTTCCCCTTTCGTTGTCCTCTACCCCAACTTGCACGTTGTTATGATTATCTTGCCATTGTTTGTTTGCTACTTGGAAACTGAATGAGACTGTTTAGAATTGTGTGTAAAATAGTGACTTTGCTCCAGGGAATGGCATTTTAGCTTTAAACACCTGACCCTTGTGGCATCTTGATTATTTAGAAGCCTTTTGTTCTGTTTCTCCAGCGCGTATCTAGATGGGTGAGGTGTTACTCTTTTTCATTTACTTCTCTGCCTCACGTGTGATAGCTACTTTGGTTCAGTAGTTGATATTTTTTCCTCCATTGCTTTTCCTTCTCTTCTGTGTTATCTTTGGTACTTTAAATGTTGAGTTTAGATTGCCTAGCAAGTTCATTGGAAGCCTTAATGTTCATTTGTTCATTTTCTCATAAAAATTTGCTAGCATTGTTTTATTCTTTTTTATTGTTTTGTATTTTTTGTTTTTTTGTTCCTAGATTGTTTTAAACTTGTCTTTTACTTCTTTTCCCAGACTCCTTTTCATAATCTTCAGACTCCATATTGATTGAGCTTAGAATACTGTTGTAAATTAACCTGGGTAAATAAATTTAAATATATTCATCTCATCTCCCTCTCTTCTGTGATATTTCTGCATTGGCAGAATGCAAATCTTGTTTAATTCTGCTCTTAATCTTGTTTAATCATGTTCAGTTCTTCTCTCATAAGATTTTGAAGTTCTTTCTTCTGCAGCTATGGTTTTGACTATTGGAATGTGTGTCTTTTGTAATTGGAGTTATAATTCTCCTGCAATCAGAAGTTTTTACACGCCAGATTTAAAAAATGCTGACTACTTTGAAGTTGAAAATCCAGTCAGAGGGATTGTGGTTTGGAAGGCTTAAATTCCCAAATTTGGCCTGATTATATAAGGTATTATAGAACTTTCATAGTAAATACTGTACTTGTTTGAAATTTAAAGTAGCTTAGAAAATAATTGGCCCCTTTACAGTTTTTTTTTTTTTTAATTTGCTCATTGTCCAGGAAATCAAAGTTTTAAATATTTTCTAATATAGTGGACTAATTACTGATGATTTTGTTACCTTTCTCTATATTCTGTGAAACTAACTTTTGATTTTAGATCAAGAAACTTTTAGAATGAAGTGGTTATGTATCTCATGCTTTATTTTTTGCAGGTGTTCTAAGCATTTTCCCTCTCAGATACCAGTTGTCATGATTAATTTCTTCTTGACTGATTGAATCCTTTATTCCTTCTATTATGTTTATAATTTTGATAACTTTTTTTGCTATACCTGAAATTTTAAATAGAATCTTCAAACATCAGATTGTATGCCTTAAATATGTATTTTTTTATATGTCAGTGATACCTTAATAATGCTGCTAGAAAATAGAATCTTCAGCATTATATAGATAATACTTTGAATATTTTAAAATATTTGATTATTTGGGAAATTATGGCTCTTATTATTTTCCCAAGAATTTATGATTAGGTTGTAGGAATTTAAAAAAATACCCTGTCATTACCGAGGGAAGATTTCTCTGTAAAAACAGAGATCCGGCCGGGCGCGGTGGCTCAAGCCTGTAATCCCAGCACTTTGGGAGGCCGAGACGGGCGGATCACGAGGTCAGGAGATCGAGACCATCCTGGCTGACAC
>NW_012102310.1:1296734-1311542 GCF_000951045.1 Mandrillus leucophaeus | reverse complement strand
GGAGCTTGCAGTGAGCTGAGATCCAGCCACTGCACTGCAGCCTGGGCAAGAGAGCCAGACTCCGCCTCAAAAAAAAAAAAAAAAAAAAAAAAAAAGAATTCAAAACCCAGAAGCATCTAGACCAGGGTTAGGCACTCAGATACTCATTTTTGTTTCATGCCCAAGATAGCCATTCTTAGTATGTATTGAAATATGAAGAAATTGCTTTTGAGATTGAGTATCAGTAATAAAATTCTTTGAGACTGTCTTGAATTAACTTTAGATCTTGCATTTCAAACTTTGATCCTTAGTAATGAACCATCAGCTTAAGTATGGGGATGATTTTTTACTTGTAGAAAACTGGGCAAACCCTTCTGGTTTATTATAACCAAATATCATGCTTAATAAATGAGAAATTCATTCATTTTTTTCTAGTATCTTAAATCAGAACAGTGTTCATATTTTTCTTAGAAAATAACCAAAGAAAACAGTCAAAATCTACATAGAATCAGGGTAGCTTTAGCTGTAACTTAAAATATCTAACTTTAAAAACAGACATTTAGTATATGGGACTAAATTATTAATATATGGTTGCCAGTATCATATTTGCAAGCATTATCCTTAAGAGGCCTTGAGTTACTCTTTGAGACACTCTTGTCACAATGCGACCTAGTATCACAAGCACTGACTGATTTAGAGAACAGATGCACTGGGAAAATAAACCTGCAAGAAGTATTATCTTTCCTAGTAAGTAACTGTATGACCTTGGCAAACCACTTACTCTCTCTGGGTCCTAGTAAAATGGAGAATTTGGAACCAATGGCCTTTTAGGTTCTTTTGAGAGGCTAAAATTCCAGTCAGGTAGTATATTATGTAATCCTTATAATAGCTCTGAAATAAATAGATGGTATTCTAACTGTTTTACAGATGGAATTATTCCTGTTTTGTTTTTTTAGACTCAGTGTTTAAGTAACATGTTCAGTCATGTTGCTACTAAGGAGCTAAGTGAGAAGTTATACCGTCACCTATTTCACTCTATAGCTATATGTTCTTTTTAGTATAACATACTGCCACCTAAGCCATGTTGTTTATATTAGACCATCAGATCTTATTCTTAAAATTTGTTACATTTCTTCATCTGAAGTTTATAATAAATGTGCTTTTGCTTTATAGTATCTGTCATTCAGGAAAATCAGAAGTCAGGTATCAGGCATGTCTATGAGTTGTGCCAAAGTAGAAATATGACCAGTTTTACAATACTATTCTAGAACTTATGTGTCTCTCTAAGAGATGGTCAGTGTTTTCAAAGTTACCTTATTTCAATAATATCACTATTGTTCAAACACTTTTGGAATAATGCTTTCGACATTTCTTTACTGTCTTTCACCTCATTCTTTTAACCTACGTTCTGTGGTGACAAATTACATCTTTTGAGAATGGATTTGGTATTTGGTATTTGGAAAAGGTGGCAAGTCTTTCTGAACCAAGTCTCACACATACAATTAAGGATCAAAATGAAGAAGGCCATTTTTAGTAAAATAAGCAGTGACCAAAGGGATGAAACTTTTTCTTCTTTTATCATTTATAAGGTAGCTAAGAAGGTGGTTAGAAAAAGAGGAGTTCCAAAATTGTTTTGTGGGATGGCAACTTGAAACTAGTCTCTGAAAGTGACTACTCTGAATGGAGATGATCTTTATTTGTATGTTAATTCTGCTATATTAAGGTTATATCCTGAGTGTTACACACCTGTTCTGTTTCCCATGTGTTGGTGCTACTGTGACTTGGGACTCTGCTGTAGAGAAAAGTGTTGGCGAATGAATTATTCTTCGTATTTTAAAGAAGAACAAAATCTACAGAACAATATTTACATAGATTTGAATGGTAATTTAATTCTGGTTTATATGAATATTTATTATGTAATTTGTGGTTATCCCTAGCTAGGTTTAATTCTGGGCAGCTACCCTATCAGAGTATACTCTTTGATGCAGACTTACATGTAAGTTAAACTTTCTGCAAATAATTATCTTAACTTATTTAATTATTAGTTATATTAATAGTTATTATGTAGTTTGTGGTTATCCAGGGCTAGGTTTAATTCCAGGCAGCTACCCCTTTGGAGTGCATTCTTTGATGCAGGCTTATATCTAAGTTAAATTTTTTTGCAAAAATTATCTTAGCATTGTATGTGACTGTGTGGCTTTTGGATATCAGTGCTATACTTGGTGTAGGTAATAAACTTGTATGGGGAGTGGTAGAAAATCGACAGTAAACTCCTAATCGCACAATTCACTATGTAATTCCCATTGTGGGAAATGCTGAGAGGAAGAAATATATATATATTATATATATATATAACATATTTATATATCTTGTTGCAGAGGAGCTTGTGATAGGGAGATTTCATTTTCTATTTTGAAGGTATTATTTTTCTTGTTTAACTCCCAAATGGTGGACTTTAATGGAGTGTCCTCATTTGTAAAAATTAAAGGATACTGAAAAATGCCTCTAGGACCTTTTTAATAATACTTTCCCCTTTGAGGTACCAGAATAATTTAATGTTACAAGACCATTAATTCAATAGATTTCAGTGCAAGTTACTGTGTAAGTGGCTGAAAATTCAGTAGGAGCTTGGCAGATGTGCTCGCTGACCTCTTCGAGCGTTTGTATGGGGAGTGGTAGAAAATCGACAGTAAACTCCTAATTGCACAATTCACTATGTAATTCCCATTGTGGGAAATGCTGAGAGGAAGAAATATAGGGCAATATAAAAATGTGCTGACCTAGTGGGGGAGGGGAGCCAAAGATGATCTGAGGGAGAAAAGAATATTTCTCACAGAACATCTTGTTTAAAGATTTTAGAAGATCAAGGAAATTGGCCTTTGCTAGGAACTGAAAGAGTTCACTGTGACTGGAGTGTTTTAAAAAATATGAGAAAGATAACATTGTGGTGTAGGAGGTAGGCACTGGATCATGTGAGGCCAGAGACCATGTTAAGGATTTTGCTTTTTGTCTTCAAATCTCTTGAAAACTATTAGGGGATTTTAAACAAAGGAATGAAATGGTCAGGTTTGAATTGATCTCTCTGGATGGTAAGTGAATAGTGGTTTGGAGGGTGATGAGGGTACATGCTGGGAGACAGTTTAGTGTATCTATGATTCATCCAAGGGGAGAATCCTGTAGGCCAGTGGTTCTAAAAGTACATCACTTGGGAACTTACTAGAAATGCAGATTATTGGACTCTACCCCAGAGCTATAGAATCAGACACTTTGGGGGTGGGTCTCAGAAATCTGTTTTGGAACAAGCCCTCTAGATGATTATGATGCATCCTAAAGTTTTTAAAACTCTGCTCTAGGTCATTAAGTATATGGTTTTTGAATGCAAGAGGAAGTTCTAGACTGGTGATATGGACAGTACCTGCACTGAAGGTGGTAGTGGAGAGTGTGAGGAAGAGAAGCATCTCTACTAGAGTGAAACCCTGAGATAGAGGAGGAGCTAGTGAAAGAGTCAAATAATTGTTTAAAGAGACAGAAGAACTAAAAGTTCAGGAGAGTCTTTAAAGGGAGGGAGTGGCGAAGTAAGGATTATGCTTTATTTTTTTGTGTTTATTTTTATGTTTTGAGATGGAGTTTCACTCTTGTTGTCCAGGCTGGAGTGCAATGGAGTGATCTCGGCTCACCACAACCTCTGCCCTCCTGGGTTCAAGCGAGTCTCCTGCCTCAGCCTCCCATGTAGCTGGGATTACAGGCATGTGCCACCATGCCCAGCTAATTTTGTATTTTTAGTAGAGACAGGGTTTCTCCATGTTGGCCAGGCAGGTCTTGAACTCCTGACCTCAGGTGATCTGCCTGCCTCGGCGTCCCAAAGTGCTGGGATTATAGGTGTGAGCCACTGTGCCTGGAGTATTTTTATTTTTTTTTATTTTTTGAGACAGAGTCTTGCCATATCGCCCAGGCTAAAGTGCAGTGGCATGATCTCAGTTCAATGCAACTTCTACCTCCCGGGTTCAAACAATTCTCCCTGCCTCAGCCTCTCGAATAGCTGGGATTACAGGCACTTGCCACCAAGCCCGGCTAATTTTTGTATTTTTAGTAGAGACAGGGTTTCGCCATATTGGCCAGGTTGGTCTTGAACTCCTGACCTCAGGTGACCTGCCTGCCTCTACCTCCCGAAGTGCTGGGATTACAGGTGTGAGCCACATCAACTGGCCTATGCCCTATTTTTAATGTGATAAAAACTGTTGAAGCAGTATGCATTTACATGTAAATAATTTTTGTTTATTATTATTATTTTTTGAGACAGTCTTGCTTTGTGTCACCCAGGCTGGAGTGCAGTGGCATGATGTTGACTCACTGCAACCTCTGCCTCCTGGGTTCAAGCGATTCTCGTGCCTCAGCCTCTTGAGTAGCCTGGATTACAGATGTGCACCACCACACCCAGCAAATTTTTGTGTTTTTATTGGAGATGGGGTTCACAATATTGGCCAGGCTGGTCTCAAACTCCTGGCCTCGTGTGATCTACCTGCCTTGGCCTCATAAAGTGCTGACATTACAGACATGAGCCACTGTGACTGACCACATCTAAATAATTTTAAAATTGCAAATATTTATTACAAATACTTTCTATTACTTTAACTTGTTAGAATAATTCTAACATGTTAAGGTTTTGTTCTTCTTAAGGGAAGACCACGTTTGATGTGAAAAGTAATTTCAAGGTTAATCTCAGTTACAAAATAATATATTTGGAGTTGTGTGCATGTGTGTGTGTGAGAGAGAGACACTTAAGCCATTTTGGGATAATTTTCTGTGTGAAATGTGTTTGCTTGCCTTAAGTTTTTTTTTTTTTTTTTTTTAAAGAAAAATACGATTATTATATCAATGTGTGCTCAATATAAATTCCAGCAGCTATAAAAACTCATTAAGTTGGGTTCTGTTGCCACCACTTTATGTCTGAAATAGCCCACTTTGTTAGCAGTTTGGTGTTATTCTTCTAGATTTCTCTCTCTGTAAACACACACACAAACACACACACACACACACACAGAGACTATATTTTTTTTTAAAACAGAACTGTTACTCTATTGTAATGCTGTTTTGCAGTTTTTCTACCGATCAATACATCTTAAATGTAAAAGTCAGATTCCTAATAATTCCTCCCATTGATTGTGTGTATTTTATTCTTAGAACATTAGACTCAAGAGACCTTAGTTCTGGTCTCTTGCCCAGGGATCTTGGACAAGTAGTCACTTAACCCCTCTGTGTTCATTTCGTGATCTCTAAAATTTATGGTTATTGAGAGGTTGACTTGAAGTGTCTTGATAGCTCTAAAATGCTGTTAAGGAATGCCGGGATTTCAAAGGGCAGAGGTTTTCTAGAATTTTATATGAAAAGTAATGATCTCAATCTAGCTGTGAACACTTAAGGGGATAAGGTTTGCCAAGTTAAAAACACAATGATGAGGGGAGGAAGGATGTTAGAAACAAGATTCAAAAAGATGATTTCTTATTTACTGGTATACTCAGCAGGCATGCCTGCTGCTTTTAAGATAACAATGACCTAAAAAAAGAAGCTTCCTTGAAGCTGATTGTTTTCTGAATGAAAATCCAGACTACTTTTTTAGGGGATGTGGGATGAGTATGGGTCTATGTTTGGTTGTACCCGTTGACTGCTCATGGGAAGTTAGACAAATGGGACTTATGGCCTGCTCAGCATTCTTTGAGGGATTGTGCTATCTTCTTGCATAAGTGTCTTAGAAAAGCCGCAGCACTAGGGGTAGTAGCCATTGGTATGAGACCAGGAGCTGTGCTCTTCACTCTTTGGCTTTTTATCGTGAGATTATTTGCTAAGTAAAGTTTTCATGAAAAAACTTAGGAGGGAAAAGCAGTCTTTGAAGAGTTTTTGGGTAAAGGTGTTCATTTTTTGAATTAGCATTGCTGCATTATTAATATTACGTTGATTGAAAGATGGCTTTTGTTTTCTTGCTTTCAGTGTCTTAAGTTGCTGATGTTACTTCCTTTTAGTTTTTCATTTGTATATCCTTTTATTTTTATCTGTTTTTATCTTTGTCCACAGTCGTCTTAGTACACTGACATTTTATACACTCTTATTCTTAAACTTTGGCATTTATTTTTCTAATATTTTCTTGTTACCTTTACATATGTATAAATTTCTTTGCCCTTTTTGACTTTTTGCTTAAACACTTAAAAATTTTTTCTTATTTTTTCTGCATAGGGTTTTATTAAAGCAGAGACACAAGTGTAAAGAAGAATATTGGGAAAATGAACGACTGACTCCAACAGTGACTTCCCTAGGCAGAGCTTTAATTTAAATTTACTTTTAAAAAAATTGATATCTGTCTTTTTTTTCTCTCTGTGTGGCTGTTGGGTGGCATGGTTCTAAGGTAGGTGGTTCAAAATATAATTCCTACCCTCAGTAAGAGATTCAGGATACTTACCCAGTTTTTTAATAGCAGGCTCTTAGGACTTCTCATTCCTTTTTTATTCCTTTAAATTTTGAACTTCATCCTCAAAGTTCTAATCTTTTTTCTTTTTTTCCTTTTTTTTTTGAGATGGAGTCTCGGTGTGTCACCCAGGCTGGAGTGCAGTGGTGTGATCTTGGCTCACTACAGCCTCTGCCTCCCAGGTTCAGCCTCCTGCCTCAGCCTCCCGAGTAGCTGGGACTACAGACATGTGCCACCACAGCTGACTAATGTTTGTATTTTTAGTAGAGATAGGGTTTTACCATGTTGGCCAGGCTGGTCTCAAACTCGTGACCTCTAGTGATCTGCCCACCTTGGCCTCCCAAAGTGCTGGGATTACAGGCGTGAGCCACTGCACTGGGCCTCAAAGTTCTGAATAATATAGATGTCCCATAGACAAACTTCTTACCTTTAAATAAGTTTATTTACAATGATAAAGCCTTTGAACTATACTTAAAGGGCTTGCTCTCATGTTGCCTGTCATCCCGTTAATCATTGTTACCGGTGTTTGATTTAAAATATTTCATAATCCTCATTTAAAAATAATAATGTATAGGTGTGTCACATTCCTAAAATCTCCTTTCAACAAAAACACAAAAGTTAGTGACAGGTCTTGACTAGTGTTTTATTGCTAATCTTATTATTAAGAAGTTTTTTCCAATTTGTGTTTCTTAAAATAGGAACAAATACACACTTTTAGTGAATATATAGTTAGTGGTTTAAAAAGTATTTAATAGTGTAAAATACTATCATGAAAAGGAAAATTATTCATGATTCTGAACAATATAACATCAAATTTTTATGTGTTTGTAAATATTTTAGTGACTACATTGATGTATAATATATGGGTTCAAAAAGCAAAAGTCATTAAGGTTATTCTTTAGTCTCTACATTCTCTACTCTGAGTCAAGGTCTCTAATTGGTATGGCCTTAATGTAGATGGAGCAGATAAAACCTTGTTAGTTAGCTGACTGTCACTATATAACAGCCTTTCTCAATAAAGAGACTTAAATTGATTTAATCCTGTAGCTTTGTTGTCCTCAGCAAACTCCATTGCTGCTACTGCGTTTAAAGGTATTATTGTCCTTTATTTATTTTATTTTATTTATTTATTTTTTAGAGATGGAGTCTCGCTCTGTTGCCCAGGCTGGAGTGCAGTGGCACGATCTCAGCTCACTGCAACCTCCACTTCCTGGGACCAAGTGATTCTCCTGCCTCAGCCTCCCGAGTAGCTGGGACTGCAGGTGCCCGCCACCATGCCCAGCTAATTTTTCTGTTTTCAGTGGAGATGGGGTTTTATCATGTTAACCAGGCTGGTCTTGAACTCCTGACCTTAAGTTATTCACCCGCCTCAGCCTCCCAAAGTGTTGGAATTACAGGCGTGAGCCACCGCGCCTGGCCTGTTGTCCTTTAATATTTTATTTCTCATTGTACATTTCTGTAAATTTCTCTCATTCAGAGAACTTAATTTGCTCAAGTTATTACTGTAAGATAACTATTATCTTAGTTATCTGTTCCCAGAGATAAGACATTGAAAATAATACTTTTCTATTCTGTGTATGAAACACTGTTCTATATGCAAAATCTTAAGATTTAAGTCAGTTTGCACATCATAACAATGGTAACCCTGCATTTTTTAATTAAACACGTTTAAATGTATAAATGTAAAAACAGTTTAAAATTATAAATGCCCAGGAATCCTGGTCTTGGTCATATTATGTCTGTTGAAATATAATTTTAGTGTTCTGATACCTTTTAAGTAGTATGCTATGAAATAATTCTTGTTGTAGCTGATTAGTTATTTGGGCAGACTTTCTTGTATCTTATTTTCCAAATACCAATCATTTATAGAAATCAGACTTTGCAAAATGTAAAGGCTTTCATAGTTTCAGAAGCACAGGGACAGCTGCGCAGCAAGTCCATATGTTGCTTAGCTGTAATTATATTTTAATAATTATAATTATTTTTTTTCTTTTGGGAAGAACTGTGGCTAACCTCCAAGAGACTGAAGCTGGTAATTGTGAGCGTTCTCATTTTTTAAGTACAAAGATAGAACTTTTTATTTTTCTCTGTTTTAAACGGTTGAATATATTTATCGTGTATCATAGCATCCCCTGGAAGTTACATTTCTGGGTCCTACTGTAACATTTAAATGAATGCTTGCGTCAGATGGGAAGATTACTCTTTTTTTTTTTTTTTCCTGATACTCCCATATATGGATTTGCTGCCACAGGCATGCTAATTTTGCCATCTCCTGCATATGACTTGCTCTTTTCCGCCTCCGTTCTTCTGCACGGTACAATTCCCTCCACCTGTAGGTCTCTCCTTCCTTTCTACCCATTTCCTTTTCTCTTTTCAAAAGTGGCATCTTAAGATAATTTCCTCTAGAAATTCTTTCAGGATTTATTCCATGTAACTTTTACTTATTTTCTTTGCTTCACCTTAACACTTACCATGGGTAGATACAAATTCAACTAATATGAATTGTGTTGCTGTAATTTACCAACATACATAATGTTAAGTAGTACAGTGATAAGATTAACTGTCTCATCTATTTTTCACAGCTATCCTGTGAGTTATTCCCATTTTACAGGCAAAATTAAATAAATTATCTCAGTTACACTCTTAGTTTTAGTTGTGCTAGATTTTTTTTTTTTTTTTTTTTGGTATTTTTAGTATTTAGTATTTAGTATTTAGTATTGGGTATTTTTAGTTTCACCATGTTGGCCAGGCAGGTCTCTAACTCTTGACCTCAGGTGATCTACCCGTCTCGGCCTCCCAGAGTGCTAGGATTACAGGTGTGAGCCACTGCGCCTGGCCTAGTTGTGCTAGATTTTTAATGTTTTTTCTGATTTTAAATATTGCTACTTAAACAGCGTCATTTTGCCTTTCTCTACTTCTGTAGTCTTTCCTGCTTTCCACCTCTCACCCCACCAATATCACTTAAAAAAATACTTAAAAAAACTCAAACTACTTTATTCAAGTATAATTTATACCTGAATAAAATGAACCCATTTTAAGTACATAGTTCGATTCATTTTGACAAATGTATACGCTCATGTTACTGCTACCACAATTTAGATATAGAACTTTCCATCAGTCCCCAAAATTCTCTTGTACCCCTTGAACTTAATCTTTCCCTTTCCTATTCTATGTCAGACAATGACTGATTCAGGTTCTGTTACTGTGGATTGCTTTTGTCTGTTCTAGGATTTCATATGAACGGAATCATAGAGTATGTACTCTTGTCTGGTTTATTTTGCCCTGCATATTTTTGATATTATTCCTTTTTATTTTGGAATAGTATTCTATGGCATAGGAATATTACTACAGTATTGTAATGAATGTCCAATTTGTTTATCCATTCACCTTTTGATAGACATTTGACTTGTTTGTAATTTTCAGTTATTGTAAATGAAGCTATTATGAACATCCATGTACAAATTTTTGAGTGGACATGTTTCCATGTTTCTTTGGTAAATATTTAAGAACAGCTATACCAATTTGCATCTCACCAGCAATATATGAGAGTTCCAGTTGCTCCCCTTCTCATCAACACTTACATTTTCAGTTACAAAAATTTAATTAACATTCTAGTGGTTGTGTAGTAGTATCTCATTGTGGTTTTTCATTTGTATTTCACTGATGACCATGGTAGTAAGCATCTTTTCTTGGATTTATTAGCCATTTGTATTTTTTTAATAAATTGTTTAAATCTTTTATTCATTTAAAATATTGTTTTCTTATTGATTTTAAGGTTCTTTATATAGTCAGAATCTGAGTCATTTGTCTAATATATGTATTGTGCATATTTTCTAACAGTTTATGTCTTGCCTTTTTAAAATTAAACTTTTTAAAGGGAAGTAATTTAATTTTTTGAAATTTAGCATATCTGCATTTTCTTTCATGGTTTGTATTTTTTGCATATCAATAATTTTTTGTCTATAAATTTTTCTTTTCTTTTTTTTTTTTTTTTTTTGAGACGGAGTCTTGCTCTGTCACCCAGGCTGGAGTGCAGTGGTCGGATCTCGGCCCACTACAAGCTCCGCCTCCCGGGTTTACGCCATTCTCCTGCCTCAGCCTCTCGAGTAGCTGGGACTACAGGCGCCCGCCACCTCGCCCGGCTAGTTTTTTGTATTTTTTAGTAGAGACGGGGTTTCACCGTGTTAGCCAGGATGGTCTCGATCTCCTGACCTCGTGATCCGCCCGTCTCGGCCTCCCAAAGTGCTGGGATTACAAATTTTTATTTTCCCATTTTTATTCTAGAAGTTTTATAATGTTAGCTTTTGTATTTACATTTGTGATTCATTTTGAGTTAATTTTCGTTTAGTGTAAAAGCCAGGCTGCTGTGTTGTTTGTTGTTTTTAATGACCATCCAGTTTTTACTGACAGTATTTGCTTTTTCCCAATGGGTTTCCTTGGCACTTTTGTTGAAAATTAATTGACTCTGTTTATGGATCCATTTCTAGACTCCTTATTCTATCCTATTGATAAATGTGTGGTATGCTAGTACCACATTATTTTGATTATTTTTGTAAGTTTTGAAGGTAGTATAAATCTTCCAACCCAACATCATCTCGGAAAGAGTAAAAAAACTTTGCATAGTTTACTCTCTTGACCTCATTGGTTGTGTGTATGTGTTGCTAATTTTTGTTTTTCATTTGTTTCTTTTTGTGAGTTTCTGCTTTCCAAGATGTTGCCACCACCAGAGACTTTCTGCTTGTGATTTTCCAATGCAGATATTGTATATACTAAGGAAGAAGCAAAGTACTTTCAGCTAGTCAGAAGGAATTAGACAGCAATTGGTACTCTTCTTTAGCCCGTTATTGGTAGTAAGCAACTCTAGAGTCCAATAGTATATGATTTTTGAGAAGGTCAGTAAATTGGGGTTGCAGCAACAAAAGTGTATACCAGAAGCCCAGTGTTTAAATACCAAGTCTGATACTTGACAGGAAATGAAATTGTAACACTTTTCAATTTAAAATTGTGTTTCTTTTCCTTCTTCTCCCATCCTTTAACAGAAACATTCCTATCCTTGCCTGAAGCAGTCTTTTGCAGGAACATTTGAGGTACTGTAATGGCAGTTGCCAAACTAGTGTGTGCTAATTGGGAACTTGTTGAATTGAAGAAAAATGTTAGATAAAAATTGCATTTAATTTTGTTTCTAACTACATATAAATGGACATTTTAAAAATCTCATTAATGAATACAGTTCTTGGTTTCAAAATAGCACTCAGGTATTTTTCCCTTCTTAAACCACTTTAGTTTACAGTAAAAATATTGGGAGAAAAGGTAAAATGTAGCATATTCAATTATAATATTGATTGCATATGAGTATTTTATTTCATGTGTATTTTTGGTCTTTCCAATTAAATTGTGTTCTTTCCTAGATAGGGATTTTATCTTCTGTTTATTTTGCCTCATTTCTCACATACTGGAAATGACGATGGATGTTGGTTATGCGCTGGAATTAACTCGTTTTGGTGAATAGTAAGTCCCAGGCCATAGTAGGAATATAGATGTATTTATTTTCCTACTGAAATCACATTTCTTCTTTGAAAGACATTTCTAATCTTTGCACTTAATACAGCTTAGAATTTTGGATAATCGGTAGGTAATGAGGTGGAGATGAGGGTAATAGTCTCATTTGAGCGCTTGAGTTTCCCCCCTTTAAGTTGTTGATACAGACTGATCGTGATCAAGTGCTTTCGGAGGGCTGGTCATCACTTGTTCGTGTCTGCTCCTGTATTTGCCTCATAAAGACTTCAGTGGATTGCAAGATCAGTCAGACAAATGGAAATATCAGCCAGCTGCTCAAATAGATATTTTTAGAAATGTTTTTCTTCTTAGTCCTAATCATGTAGTTTACTACAAATCCTTCATTTTGATAGTGGGTAAGAAGAAATGAAGCAGGAGCTGCAGAGAAGGCAGCTTGAGTAGTAGGATCCAAATGAAAATTGAAGAAGAGATTCCTGAGTAAATATTTTTTTCTCCTTATGATTATTATCAAAACCTGGACTTTAAAAAAACCTGGACTTGGATATGGTTATACGATAGGTCTTATGTAATGCAGTTTAAAAACCTAGGAAGAAACACATAAATGAATACTATGCTATTGTATTTTTTTCTTATGGTAGGATACATGGTGTTTTAAAATGTTCTAGGTCTGACATTGATTTCACTTTTGTAGATTCATTTAAAAATATTTTGAAGTTAATTTTTATTTTATTTCCTTATTCAAAGGTAGACTATTTTAGTTACAAATGTCTGAAATAGTACCTATATCAATTAAGGGTTTTTTGGTTCAAGTAAGAGAAAGCTTTGGGTAACTTAAATGATTTGCTAGGATGATAAGCTCATTTTCTTCAAAGATGAAGAATGGAGTTTTAGAAATAATAGACATTTGAATAGCTTTAGGGATCTAGAGAGCAGAAAGCAACAATCTTTGTGGAGCCCCCATTAGGATAGTTTTTTTTTGTGATTGTTTTTCATTCACGTGATCACTCTGCTCATGATTCACATTTCTCGAGAGAGAGAGAGAGAGAGAGAGAGAGAGAGAGAGATACAGACTGATTGGTCTGGCTCGGTTTTTTTTGTCCACTCTTTTTGCTAGGAGAGCGTGGAGTACCAAGATAGCATATGTTGGAGGAGGGGTGTTCCTTTCCCAAAAGAAGATCAAGGTGGATGTTATCAGAGGAAGGGGAAATGGGTCTGGACAGGTTAAAACAAAAATCCAATACTGTTATAGTTTCTAGGTGGATATAACATTTTAAAATATCTTATAATACAATATTAACTTCATTGGCTGAACCCAAGCCTTTCAGCCTTTATAGATTTGCCATGATCATAATACATATAAGCATTCATTGTATTCATTATTAATTACTTTGTAGATTCAGTGTGTGATGAAGGGAGATGATTTTATGATTTTTAACAAATATAAAGTGAAATAATCTAGTTTTGCTATGTTTAAGCAACATCAAATAATTCTGCTTAAAATAGATAATTTATAGTGATTTTTTTTCACTGTGGTGTTTTCTTAAATATATTAAGTGCTTTTCATTTTCTGATACCACCTAGTTGAATTGGGGTGAATATCAGAGAAATTAAAATATTATTTCAGCTTAAGGAGCACCGGTTTTTTTCTCTTCTTAGAGAAGATAGTGCCTCAGATACAGTCTACAACAAAAAATTTTTGTTTAGAAAAAAAAAAATTTAAGGAACAGATTTGTCAGTTTCTGTGTATTTTTTGGCCTTTTTTTCTTTTCTTTTCTTTTTTTTTTTTTTTGAGACGGGGTCTTTGTCGTCCAGGCTGGAGTGCAGTGGCGCCATCTCGGCTCACTGCAAGCTCCGCCTCCTGGATTCACGCCATTCTCCTGCCTCGGCCTCCCAAGTATCTGGGACTACAGGCGCCCGCCACCACACCAGGGTAATTTTTTGTATATTTAGTAGAGACGGGTTTCACCGTGTTAGCCAGGATGGTCTCTATCTCCTGACCTCGTGATCCGCCTGCCTCGCCCTCCCAAAATGCTGGGATTACAGGCGTGAGCCACCACGCCCGGCCTTTTGGTAAATTTTTTTTTTTTTAGTGCCCAGTACTCAATTACTATACCTTCAAAACTAAACTATTACTGTACCTTCAAGACTACTGGATTTGTTAAGTTTTACTACATGGCCTGTTAATTCAGTTATCCCTCCCCCCACCCACCCATGTTGAAGGCTTTCAATTGTTTCCTGTTTGTGTATACACAATACTCTTCACATATTGTCACAATTTGATACATCTTAATATTTTTCTCTCTCCTTATTCTCCGTTTCTTAAAATCCATGTGGGTTTGCCAAAAAGGTGCCTGTAGAAATGTACAAGCAATTGGTCTGAAGGGACTAGTTTTTATAACCTAGTTGTACCTAACTTGAATGATGGAGGGAAAACTTTATTACCATTGAATTACTGAAAGTCACATTTAGATTGCTGATCTGCTTGGAAGCTAAGAAAAGGAGAATGGTGTCACTTAAGTAACACAACTTGTTTTTCTTTGTGCTTGTTTTATGATACTAATTGAGTCATAAAAGGTGATACAATGACTTTAAAAATCACTTCTGGCCGGGCGCAGTGGCTCACGCCTGTGATCCCAGCACTTTGGGAGGCCAGAGGCGGGCGGATCACGAGGTCAGGAGATCGAGACCATCCTGGCTAACACGGTGAAACCCCATCTCTACTAAAAAAATACAAAAAACTAGCCAGGCGAGGTGGCGGGCGCCTGTAGTCCCAGCTACTGGGGAGGCTGAGGCAGGAGAATGGCGTAAACCCGGGAGGCGGAGCTTGCAGTGAGCTGAGATCAAGCCACTGCACT
>NW_012102310.1:1243086-1296684 GCF_000951045.1 Mandrillus leucophaeus | reverse complement strand
AGTTTGTGGTACTTTATGACAGCAGTCCTAGAGCAAGACTCCGTCAAAAAAAAAAAAAAAAAAAAAAAAAATCACTTCTGATGGTTTTATAAGGCAATTTTCCCTACTCTTGCTCACTCTTCTCTCTCCTGCCACCATGTGAAGAAGGTCCTTGCTTCCCCTTCGCCCCTAGCCATGATTGTAAGTTTCCTGAGGCCTCCTCAGCCCTGTGGAACTGTGAGTCAAACTCTTTTCTTTATAAATCACCCAGTCTCAGGCAGTTCTTTATAGCAGTGTGAGAATGAACTAATACAATGGTACTATAACATTTAATAAAAATAATAGTGATGGCAATTTATTATGTATATAGTTGGGTTCATTTATGTAGTTCATTGATGAGAATTTACATTGTTTATGAAGTGGAAGATCTTCAGCCTAATACTCCTTTGTTATGTCTTCCGGGAAGTGAATTAAGCCTTCATGCCTTTATTGCTTTATTATACTGTAAAGAATCTGTTTGCTTGATGATAAAGTTAGCTCCTCATCTCTACCAGTCCGCAATTCTTTTTTTTTTTTTTTTGAGATGGAGTCTGGCTCTGTCGCCCAGGCTGGAGTACAGTGGCCGGATCTCAGCTCACTGCTTTTTTTTTTTTTTTTTTTGAGATGGAGTCTGGCTCTGTCGCCCAGGCTGGAGTACAGTGGCCGGATCTCAGCTCACTGCAAGCTCCGCCTCCCGGGTTCACGCCATTCTCCTGCCTCAGCCTCCCCAGTAGCTGGGACTACAGGCGCCCGCCACCTCGCCCGGCTAGTTTTTTGTATTTTTTAGTAGAGATGGGGTTTTACCGTGTTAGCCAGGACGGTCTTGATCTCCTGACCTCGTGATCCTCCCGTCTCGGCCCCCCAAAGTGCTGGGATTACAGGCTTGAGCCACCATGCCCAGCCCGCAATTCTTAAGTGTTTAAGGAGCACCTACTGTGATAGGCACCTACTGTGGTAGGCACTCTTCTAGGTATTGGGAATACCTGACTGAACAAAACAAACTACTTATCATAGAGCACTTCTATTTGGGGATATAATATACTATACTTATATTTGGGGATATAGACAAACACATGTGTATGTCAGGTGTTAAGTGTCTTGGAGAAAATAGTAGTAGGTAAGAAGGTAAATAAAAGAATGGGAGGAGGCAAGTTGCTATTTTGCTATTTGTAGCTAGGATGGTCAGGGAAGATCTATTTGATAAAATGGCATTTAAACAAACCTGGAAGAAGTGAGAGAGTGAACCTGAAGGAAGAGTGTTTTAGGCAAAGAACAGCAGATACAAAAACCTTATGGAGGCTGGGTATGGTGGCTCACAGCTGTAATCCTAGCACTTTGGATGACTGAGGAGGGAGGATTGCTTGAGGCCAGGAGTTCAAAACTAGCCTTGGCAACATAGTGAGACTTCTCTACAAAAAAAGAAAAAAAAATTAGCCAGGCCTAGTGGCACACGCCTATAGTTCTTACTACTTGGGAGGCTGAGCAAGGCTGAGGATCCCTTGTTTCCAAGAGTTTGAGATTATAGTGAACTATGATCTTGCCACCGCACTCCTGCCTGGGCAACAGAATGAGACCCTGTGTCTAAAAAGAAAAGAAAAGAAAAGAAAAAAAAATGTGGAAATCTTCTTGACATGTTAAAGGAATCATAGAGGCTCTTGGGGATGGTGCAGAATGAGCAATCAGCATATTACTTCACCACTCTGTGCCTTTGTGTTTTCATTTTGAAAATGGGGCTATAGTGAAAAATTACTTGCTTTATAGGGTTTATATGATGACTACATGATATAATAATGCATTTAAAGCAACTAGTAATGTGTCTTCGAATATAAAGTGGATCATGTTTCTGCCTTGCACAGGCTTTTCGTTGGTTTCCTCTTTCACAGTGAATAAAATCCAGACTCTACTGTCTCTGGAGCCTTATCTCGGATAGTTCTCCTCGTTGCTTACTATACTTTAGCCATGCTGAGCTTTGAATAATGAGCCTATTCTCATCTTGAGTCTTCTTCCCCACCAGCTTCTTCAGTTCTTCGCAGAAAGGGTTTCAATGATGTATTCAGATATAGATCTGCTGTTTTAATAGAAAGCCAAATGAACAGTGGTTTAAATAAGATTTTTTTTTTTTTTTTTCTGTTTTGTAGTAGTAGGTAGGTAATCCAGAGCTGGGATGACGCTGCTATTCAAAGGCAAATACAAATGGTTAGTTGCTTCATGGTTTAGAGGCTCAAAAGGTTTCAGCTGGGTTTCTTAATCTGTCATACCTTCTAAGCTTTGATTAGGTTTCTACAAATCCACTGCCCAACTGATTTGTTTTTGGAAGGGTATAGTAACAAGTGCCCAGGAAGGGAAAAATAGCAAGGATTCCAGTTTTCTTAAATTTATTTTTCTGAAGCTTCAACATTGTCTTGTATTTTCCTTGTACTATGCACCTTAATATCCTAGTTCAGTTTCTGATTGTTAGTTCATAAAGCTTTAAAAAATTGTTGTTCCTAGTCAGAAACCCTTAGTATAAGAAACAGCTTAGAATCCTTAATGTTTCTCACATTTGAAATTCATAATGGTATTTTAGCTTTGGCATAGTTAAAAAAACCTAAGATTGAAATGAAGTAGTGACATAATAACTTCTTACTGCTTTTTCAGAGGTAGACCACACTACCCCTGTTTTGGACTTTGGTCTCCTTAGTTCATTCTGGCATAAGATTGTGTTATAGCTTGAGAGGAGGTTGGAGGAAGTGAAAAATGTGATGGAATTTTAAAGTTTCTATACTTTACTTATTTTTATTTTTTTTGAGACAAGGTCTCCCTCTGTTGCCCAGTCTGGAGTGTAGTGGTGCCTTTATAGCTCATCGCAACCTCTGTCTTCTGGGCTCAAGTGATCGTCCCACCTCAGCCAGCCTTCCCTAGTAGCTATCTATATCTATAGCTGTAGCTATATCGTTTTGTGTGTGTGTGTGTGTGTGTGTGTGTGTGTGTGTGAGAAATTCTATTACACTTCCTTGTCTTTTTTGGCTTTCTATGTTGATGCGACAACTATCTTTTACTTTTAGGATGTACCCTTTCTACAGTACTCACTTGATTTGTTTAATTTCTGAAGCATTTCGGGTGATGATTAACTTCATTGCAGAAGCATTTGGTTATTAAGACTGGATTCGACAAGGCATGATTTATTTATAAAAGGATTGTTCACATTGTCTAAAAGCACATAGAAAAAATTCTAATTACAACTAACTGTCATTTACAAGAGTGAAGTTTCTTAGAAATGGCTTGTGAATCATAATTTCATCTTCTGTTATTAATAATACTCCTGGAGTCTCGCTCTGTAGCCCAGCCTGGAATGCAGTGGCATGATCTTGGCTCACTGTAGCCTCCTCCTCCTGGGTCCCAGTTCAAGCAATACTCCTGCCTCAGCATCCTGAGTAGCTGAGATTAGAGGCATGCGCCACCATGCCCAGCTAATTTTTGTATTTTTAATAGAGATGGGATTTCACCGTGTTGGTCAGGCTGGCTTGAACTCCTGACCTTGTGATCCGCCTGCCTAGGCTTCCCAAAGTGCTGGGATTACAGGTGTGAGCCACCATGCCTGGCCAACAATAATACTTATATATTAAAAGGCGAAATGCTACAGGGGTTTGTATTTGGTAGCAGTTAAGTAGACAGGGATAAACAGACAATTGGAAGACAACTCTTTATTGATTTCTTGCCTTTCTGCATATCTTATAAGTAAAGCAGTGACTGCCTGTTACTTTAGATTGTCTTTTCAAGAATGTTTATCTAGTGAGCAGCCTTGGAAGATAATGATAGTATTTTCCTCCTTAGGAAAAGAAAAGGCAGTCATTCTTGCTGTCCATTATAAAATATTTGGGTTCCCTAAGCTCAGGACTCTTCTGTATTGCAACTCACTGTTTTTTGTAGGCATTTCCCTGGGCTTGCCTTGGTATGGATAAGATAATTTAGATAACTAGAAAAGCTAGGAAAGTATTTAGAACATGTAGGATTCTCCAAACTGATGGCTTTACAAATGTTTTAAATTTTGCTTCACTTTAAAGAACTACCCGTAGAGCTCTCAGACCCATGTATTATAGCTGTGGTTTAAGCAAGGAAGATAAGTAATTCTAATTGACAGATTTATACTCAATGATAAGGCCTTCCATCAAAAGATTTGGAGATATATGTGTATTTCAATTGTAATAAAATATTTAACATATTGTTTTGGTTTCCTACTTGAACTGATTTTTCTTTTGAAGAACTGAATTTCTGCTGTTTAGGTAGGATAAAAATATTTTAATTGAAGTTGAAAAACCTTAGAAAACTGTAATTAATGTACTTTATTGATTGGTTGTGATTATTGTAAGTTGCCTCATGTTGCTCCCCCCCAAACCCAGCCCACCACCCTCCTTAATTTATTACTCTAAAGACAGGTCCTAATATGGACCTTAAAGTTGGGGTGGTACCATATACCTATTCTTTTGCATTTCAGTGATTATGTCACCAATATATAGATAGAAGGTAAAACTGCTGGCTGTTAGATTGTACAATATTAGAATTTTAAGGAGTCTCAATAATTGATATTTTAGCCTCATAATTTTACTTATGAGGAAACTGAGGTCCAGAGATGTAAAGTGTTCCACAACTAGTTCTCAATAGAGCTATGGACTTAAAAATGAGATTTACTGGCTGGGTGTGGTGGCTCGCACCTGTAATCCCAGCCTTTTGGGAGGCCAAGAGAGTGGATCACCTGAGGTCAGGAGTTCGAGACCAGCCTGGCCAACATGGTGAAACCCTGTCTCTACAAAAAATACAAAAATTAGCTGGGCATGGTGGTGCACCCCTGTAATTCCAGCTACTTAGGAGGCTGAGGCAGGAGAATTGCTGGAAAGAGGTTGCAATGAGCTGAGATCATGCCATTGCACTCCAGCCGGGGCAAAAAAAGCAAAACCCCGTCTAAAAAAAAAAAAAAAAAAAAAAGATTTACTGATAGCAACTATAATATTTGTGTATCTCCTCATGCTACATCAGGACCGGAAAAGTGAATGACTTGAGGATGTATATTTCATGAGGATGAGACAGTGTGGTTGCATGAAATGACTTTAGTACATTGATGAACATTTGTAATTTTTACAGTTATATATCATATATTAGAAAATATGCAACTTTTGGCTTAAGCCAGTAATTAATGGATTTTATTAGTTGAGGCTAATCAAAGTTAAAGGCCAGTAAAAAAAATTAAGTAACTGTGCTAGTAGTGCATAGCAAAAGTTACGAATTTGGTACACTGACTACTGAGAAATGTTGATATGGGAGAAAATCATTAAATTCATAACTGGTGGCATAAAGTATGTGGCTGATGGAGAAATAAACATTTGAAAAGCGTTCAATTAATACTTCTGTGCTATATATCAATAAATAGAACCCACTGATACAATTATTTTCTATTAATGGAAACATTTTTAAAATGTATACATCTGTTTTCTCCTCCTGGATTGTTTAAAACGTCTGTCATAATAAATGTAGTACTCTATGTAGAAATTTGTTTCAAGGTTCTGTGAATTAAAATTGAAGTAGTGTGTATAAGAACAGTTAGCAGAAATGGAAAGCAACACAAATGAACTTTTCATGTACAACTTACACTGAAGTTCACAACTCTTACCTATGTGTATATCCAAGTAACCACAAGTGAAGATGTAGACTATTTCCAGCACCCCAGTAGACTTTCCTGTGCTCCTTTGTAGTAACTCTCCCTTCAAGGATAAGCACCTAGAACAATGGTTGGCACGTAGTAAGTATTCAAAAATATTAGTTCAGTGAAATAAATGAAGTCTTAATATCTTACATAATTGAGTGGATTCTTCGTACATTACAGTTTTTACCTTTGTAGTTTTCCTTTTGTTTTTATTTTTGTAAATGTTTAAAATGTTATTACATTTGGGGACATTTTTATTTTTTATGCTCCCTCAAAGATAAGTTATTTCTTCATGTATTAGATAAATATTCAATTTTCAGTTCCTCTCTCCAATAATTTGAAGTTAAAATTTGTAATATTTGATCTACAGTTAATTTTGTTGTGGTCATAAGTTTTTTTCCCCCAATTTGAGAGTAGACGTTTTAAAGTTCAGATAAATCAATTATCAGTTGTTTGGAGCATGTCTATCTACAGTGTTACCATTTATGCATAATGAATATTACTCTTCCCCCAAATTACATATATTCTGTGTCACACACCAGTAATTAATCTCACATTTAGTTTTGAACATTCTTTGACTTATTACATAAGTAATGGTCATGTCAAATAAATATCTGGTAAAAATATCGCATACTCCTTTTCCTCACTTTTTTAAAAGGACTTTCAGAGATTGTGTTACTTTATGTGTATATTTTTCTGTTTACTCTTTTTCATATATAAACTCTGTATAAATATTATCCTCTAAAATATCAGGAAAATTTCTTAATGACATAAAATATCCAGCATATGTTCAAATAATTCTGATTGAGAAATTTTTTAAAATTTATTTGTATCAGGATTCAAATAAGGTCTGTACACCTCAGTGGTTAGTATGCCTCTCAAGTATCTTTTAAGCCATAGGTTTCCCCTGTTTTTACCCCCCTTTGTGTTTATTTGTTAAAGAAGCCTAGTTGTTTTGTAGTTTACCACAGCCTGGAGTTTGCAAATTGATCATCATGTGTTTTTTAAAATTGTCATTATGGCTGGGCGCAGTGGCTCATGCTTGTAATCCCAGCACTTTGGGAGGCCAAGGCAGGCAGATCACCTAAAGTCAGGAGTTCGAGACCAGTCTGGCCAACATGATGAAACCACGTCTCCACTGAAAATAAAAAAATTAGCTGGGCGTGGTAGTATGCACCTGTAATCCCAGCTACTTGGGAGGCTGAGGCAGGAGAATCACTTGAACCTGGGAGGCAGAGATTGCAGTGAGCCAGGATTGTGCCACTACACTCCAGCCTGGGCAACAAAGCAAGACTCTGTCTCAAAAAAAAAAAAAAAAAGAAAAAGAAAAGTAATTACCTCTCTAGTCTTGGTATGAATTGTTTGATTTTCTTTTCTTTTTTCTTTTTGCCAAAAAAAATTCACAGTGGTATATACTTTGTATCAGGAAGTGTATAATACCTGGTTGTCCTTTCTGTGTTTTCAAAACAAAAGCAGCACTTTGCAATTATTATACCCATTTTTCAGGATTTGTGTGAAGATCAGTGATGGTGTATGGAAAGCATTTGGGAAAGGCCCGGCCATTTTAAAAAAAAATTTAATTGCTCTTACTACTCTTATTTGGTTTTCCTAGTTAAAATTTTAGTTGTACTGTCGGTAGTTATAGGATGCTAAAAGGCCAGCAGAGTTGAAATTATCACCTCCTAACAAATAACTTATAATCTTCTAAAGACTTAAATTTGTACATAGTTTTTCTATGAAATTTTTGTGCCTGCTCTTATATTGCTTTCATAGACAGTTTTTAATTTAGGATTATAGTTTGGTGCCTGTCCTGTGGACATTTTTATTCCTATATCTTGTTTATCTCCAATTTTCTTTATTATGAGAACAGTCTGTTAACAACATATTAAAGGATTTATTCACCTTAGTGCCATTTTTTCTCTTTCCTCCATTCTTCATTGTTTATGTATGTACTTTAAAGGATTCTAATTCATAGTACTTATATACTGTATTTCATTTTCTAAAAGAGTTAACGTATAATCTGTTTTCCATATTGTTTTATAGTCATGGTAGTCTTTTACAGTGAAGTTATGCTTTGCCATTGAGATTTGTCATATTCATGATTTCTTTGTTTTTTTGAGTTAAATGAAGAGTTATATTGGCCTTTAATGCTATTTAAGTTTTCTTTTTCTTGGAAGTGAGTACATGGATGTCTAAGTCTGCTTGGGCTGCTGTAACAAAATACTATAGACTAGATGGCTTAAACAACACATTTATTTTCTACGTTTCTGGGGGTTGGAAAGTCTGAGAGCAGGGTGCCAGCATGGTCAGGTTCCAGTGAGGGCCCTCTTCCTGGCTTGCAGACAGTTATCATCTTGCTGAGTCCTCACGTGGTGGAAACCGAGAGGGGAAACAAGCTCTTTTGTTTCTCTTCTTATAAGGGCACTAATCCCAGCATGAGCGCTCCACCCTCATGACATGATTACCTCCCCACGGCCCTATCTCCACATGTCATCACATTGGGGATTGATTAGGATTTCAACATGTGAATCTTGGAGAAGATACAAATACTGGAGATGACATAAATATTCAAGTTCATAGCAGTGAGGAATTGGCTTTTTATAAAATACCTGTTGTTTAAGGGCCCTTAATTTTCCCTTTGACTCTATGGATAGCTGCTACGTTCTCTGTGAACTCCACCCTATTCTTCCATTAGCCTTGGTTTCAGGGAAGAGGAATACTTTAGAAATGTGGAAAGAACAAAACAGTAAACTCTCCTTCCCTACTGCCCTTTAAATTTTGTTTTCCTCTAAAAAATATAAAAATAAGTTTATGGTTAATTTTTGAGCAGATAATACCGGTTAACACAGTAGAAATAACAATTTCTTACTGGAAATTCTAGATAGGAACCAGGCTGGGCATGGTGGCTCATGTCTGTAATCCTATCACTTTGGGAAGCTGAGGCGGACAGATCACTTTATCCCAGGAGTTAAAGACTAGTCGGGGAAACAGGGCAAGACCCCGTCCCTACAAAAAATACAAAAATTAGTCAGGCGTGGTGGTATGCACTTGTAGTCGCAGCTACTTGGGAGGCTGAGGTAGGAGGATCACTTGAGCTCATTCACGGTGAGCTGAGATCATGCCATTGCACTCCAATCTGGGTGGCAGTGACATCTTACCTCTAAATAAATAAATAAAGATAGGAATTTGCTATATTTTAGTACTTTAAATACTATTGGCTTAGGACCTTGTCTATCTGTTATATGTCTTAGTTCATTTTGTGTTGCTATAAAAGAATACTTGAGGCTTGGTGATTTATAGAGAAAAGATTTGGTTTGTTTAGCTCATTATTCTTCAGGCTGTACAAGAAGCATGGCATTGACATCTGCTCAGCTTCTGGTGAGAGCTTTGGTGCCACATCAGAAATGACAGAGACGGTCAAAGGGAAAGCAGGCACATGTGAAGAGATACCAAACCTAAAGGGTGTCCTGGCTTTATAGCAACACACTTTACTGGGAACTGACTTATTCCCTTGAGAACTCATTCCATCTTCCCAGAGTGAGAACTCACTACTGAGAGAATGGCACCAAGATATTCATGAGGAATCTGTCCCCATGATCCTAAGGCCTCTCACTGGGGCCACCTGTCAATACCACCCCACTAGGGATCAAATTTCAAAATGAGATTTGGTAGGGACAGACAAACCATATCTAAACCATAGTGCCATATGACTTTTTGTTTTTTCATTTTTTGGATTTTATTGAAGCACCTTTTTTCTCTTTTAAAACTTTGAGTTCTAGAACTAGTTAATTCATGAGTTGTTCTTGTAGTCTAGTTTACTTCAAAGATTAACCTATTAGAAGGAAAGACAGGTTCATTTATTCACAAATGAGATGAGATCATTAATTTTAAGTGACTCAATGTGAATAACCAGCACATCATGGAAGGGGATCACAGCGTTATAATTGATTTCATTCTAAATGGCACCAGACCAATTTGTTGTGTTTGAGGCAAGTTGATATGTCCTCAATCTGATCTCTAATTGTGTATTTCTAGACAGAAAAATTTTACTTTTTTTCCCAATTATTTTATTATGGTAAAATAAATCATCTTAAATCATCTTAACCATTCTTCAATGTAAAGTTCATTGGTATTGTGTATATTTATATTGTACAAACATCAGTATCATCCATTTCCAGAACTCTTTATCTTGCGGAATTGAAACTATATGTCCATTAAACAATAACTCTCCATTCTCCCCTCTTCCTGTCCCCTGGCGATCATCATTCTACTTTCTGTCTCTACAATTTTGGCTATTGTAGAGACATCATAAAAGTGGAATCATAGAGTATTTGCCTTTTTGTGACTGGCTTATTTCATTTAGCATAATGTCCTCAATGTCCATTGATGGTGTAGCATATGTCAGAATTTCCTTCCTTTTAAAGGCTGAACAATATTTCATTGTATGTATATACCACATTTTGCTTATGCATTCACTTGTTTATGGGTTGCTTCCACATTTTAGTTACTATGAATAATTCTGCTGTGAACATGGGTGTACAGATATCTCTTCAAGACTCTACTTTCAGTTCTTTTGTTTGCTTACCTAGAAGTGGAATTGCTGGATCATCTAGTAATTCTGTTCTTTAATCTTTTGAGGAACCGTCATACTGTTTTCCACGTGGCTGTACCATTTTACATTCCCACCTGCAGGGCACACAAGTTCCAGTTTCTCCACAGAGCATACATCACTTTTTAATACACTTATTTTGGTAGAGAGAAACATTAGTCTTGTTATTTACGTCCCTTTATAGTCACAATATGTTTGTATAATTAGGAATTGAGTTTTGACTGTTGTGAAAACCCAAGGTATGTGTTTTGAACAGTTGAGAGTATTATTATTCACACTATGCTGAGTGATGAGTTAGTGGGTGTAAGAAAGATTTGGACCCTGCTGTTGGATTCTTAAAATACAAGAAGTGCTTTTAGGAAGAAAATGGCTGGATAAGTAAGGTGATGGAAATAAATACTTTGCTCTTTCTATCTGATACATTATTCTTTTGAGCACTTTCTTGTAGAGCAGAGGAATGTCAAAATTTTACCTGCTGAAATTGCTTCTCTTCCACAATACTTTAGAGTGTCATGGGAAGCAGCTACCGGGTGGACCCTTGATTGGTGGTTATTTTTCATTTTTATAAAGGCCTAATTAAATAGCATATTTAAGTGTGAATTGTCAATCTAAAACACAGAACCTTGGATATAATAGGCCTGCTTCTATATTGACTTAATTTTTTTTTTCTTTCTTTCCTCCATCTTGTCACACTTTTCCCCATCATCTCATTATCACTAATGGAATATATTTACTATGCAATGTGTAGTGCTAGTGGAAATAAAGAATATAGGAGCGACCTCCCACCTTATGACTTACTTGTATTCTCTGCTTGGGATGTGTTTCTTGCCATACTTTGTTTAGCTAACTGCCAGTTAACCTTTAGGTCTCAACTTAAACATCACTTCCTATGAGAAGCATCCTGTAACCTTATGTAAGGTCCATGGAGGTCATAAATCATGTGTGTGTTGTACACTTTGATTCTCCATAAAGTAATGTAGTGCTTGACACATACCAGGCTCACATTAATTTGTGTAAACTGATTTTCATCATGTAGCCTTGGATCTAATGGGGGGAGGCAGATAGATAAATATTTAGAAATACAGTGTGACCAGTTCTGTACTAGAAGTACTTTGCGTGCAAAGGAAGAAAGAACTGCACTAGATAAGAAATGGAATCCATATTCTCTTGTTTCTTTTTTTTTTTTTTTTAAATAACTAGTGTGATATCAATATACATTTTTAGGTTCATTCATTCACTTAAAGGCATTTAGAGTATTTATGCAAATTTATAACAAAGCTTTCAAAACAATTAAGTTACCATTATTTTGGGTCTTGTAGCCTTTTATTCAAAGTTGTTATAATCTCTGGTCTCTGAGATATTTTATAGGACGGTTTGTGGGAGGTAGGTGAGAGGGGAAACTGCTGTTCTTGTTTCTGGTGGTTTTACTAAATAAGCTCCTTCTGTGCTGATATGGTTTGAATGTTTGTACCCTCCAAATCTCATGTTGAAATGTGATTCCCAATGTTGGAAGTGGAGTCTGGTAGAAAGTGATTGGATCACGGGGGCAGATTCCTCATGAATGGCTTAGCACCATCTCCTTGGTGATTAGTGAGTTCTTGCTCAGTTCATGCAGATTTGGTTGTTTAAAAGAGTCGGGGACATTCCCTCTAACCCCGTTCCCTTACTCACCATGTGATATGCTGCTCCGCTTCGCCTTCCCCATGATGTAACCTTCCTGAGGCCCTCACCAAAAGCAGATGTGGTCACCATTCTTCCTGTACAGCCTGCGGAACCATGAGCCAAAATAAACATATTTTCTTTATAAATTACCCAGATTCAGATATGTATTTATAGCACTGCAAGAACAGTCTAATACAAAAAATCGGTACTGAGGAGTGGGGCGTTGCTGTAAAGATACCTGAAGATGTGGAAGTAGCTTTGGAACTGGGTAACGGGCTGTGATTGAAAGTGTTTGGTGGGCTCAGAAGAAGACAAGACGACGAAGGAAAGTTTGGAATTTCTTAGAGACTGGATAAACGGTTGTGACCCAAATACTGATAGAAATATGGACAGTGAAGACTAGCCTGATGAGTTCTCAGATGGAAATGAGGAACTTGATGGGAACTGGAGTAAAGGTCACCCTTCTGCACCCTAGCAAAGAGCTTGACTGCATTGTGGCCAAATCCTAGGGTTCTGTGGAAGGTCGAACTTAAGAGTGATGACTTAGGGTATCTGGTGGAAAATATTTCTCAGCATTCAAGGCATGGCTTGGCTGCTTCTAACAGCCTGTGATCAAGTACAGGAACAAAGAAATGACTTAAAGATGGAACTTATTTAAAAGGGTAGCAGAGCATAAAAATTTGGAAAATTTGTAGTTTGGCCCTGTGATAGAGAAAGAATCCAAGCAGCCAGTGGAGCAATCACTTGCTAGAGTGATTAGCATGACCAAAAGGGAACCAAGTGCTAATATCTAAGACAATGGGAAAAAGACCTTGAAAGCCTTTTCCAGAGATCTTAGAAGCAGCCTCTCCCATCACAGGCCCAGAGGCCTAGAAGGGAAGAATGATTTCAGGGACCTGGCCCAGGGTGCCACTGTCCTGCTCAGCATCAGGACACTCCTCCCACATCCTAGCTGCTCCAGCTCCAGCCCCAGTCTTGGCTCAAAGGGGCCCAGGTACAGCTTGGGCTGCTTCTCTGGAGGGTGCAAGACATAAGCTTTAGTGGCTTCCACGTGGTGTTAAGAGGGCAAGTATGAAGGATGCTTGGCAGCTTCCCCCTAGATTTCAGAGGATGTATGAGAAAGCCTGGGTGCCCAGGCTAAGCCTGCCTCAGGGGTGGAGCCCTCACAGAGAACCTCTATTAGGGCAGTGTGGAGGGGAAATGTGGGGTTGGAGTTCCCACACAGAGTTCCCTCTAGGGCACTGCCTAGTGGAACTATGGAAAGTGGGCCACCACCCTCCAGACCCCAGAATGGTAGATCTACTGTTAACTTGTACCCTGAGCCTAGAAAAACTGCAGGCAGTCAGGTCTGGCACTCAGGTCCAACGTGTGAGAGCAGCCATGGGAGCTGTACCCTGCAAAGCCACAGGGGTGGAGCTGCCCAAGGCCTTGGGAGCCCACCCCTCACACAAGGTTGCCTGACATGAAGTCAAGGATTATATTGGAGTTTAAGGTTTAACGTCTGCCCTGCTGGGTTTTGGACTTGCTTGTGGCCTGTTGCCTCTTTCTTTTGGCCGATTAATACCTGAACCACCAATGTATCTTGTTTCGATGTATCAGGTTACTTGTTTTGGTTTTACAGGCTCATAGGTGGAAGGAGTTTGACTTGAGTCTTGGGTGAGACTTTGGACTTTTGATTGAGTTGATGTTGACATGACTTAAGACTTTGGGAGACTATTGGGAAGGGATGATTGTATTTTGCAGTGTGAGTAGGACATGAGATTTGTGGCACCAGCAGAATGATATGGTTTAGATGTTTGTGCCCTCCACATTGTGATCTTCAGTGTTGGAGGTAGGACCTGGTGGGCCAAATTGTTTTCCCAAAGTGATTGTACTAACTTGCTACTCCCAGACATCACTGTGTGAGTTTTTATTCTTCTTCTATGTTTACTAACCTTGGTATTGTAAGTCTTGTTAATTTCAGTCATTTTCGTGGGTTTGTACTAGCACCTCTATGGTTTCAGAGAGCTGTTTTATGTGCTTATTGGCCACGTGAGTATCTTCTTTTATGAAAAGCCTGTTCAAGTCTTTTCCTCACTTTTTCTATTGGGTGAGGACAACAGCCCTGTTCTGGTCACTCCGGAGGCTGAACAGTCTACGCACGGCTAAAGCTTGAGGAGACAACAAGCCCTGCTCTAGTTACACCGGCAGCTGACTAGTCTACGCATGGAAAATTATATAAAGAAAAGAGCCTGTTAAACTCTAGGAAAAAGGGGAAAAGAACACCCAGAGAATGCAACTCAGCTTCAGCGTTTGCAGAGGTACCGAGAAGCACTTTTTTTTTTTCTCAACCAGCTGTGCTTTATTGACAATGGGCCACTCAGGCCTTGACCGCGTACTGCCGCAGCGGGTACAGCCGCTCCTTCTGCTGCTACTTCTTGGCCTTCAGGTTCTCCTCATGCTTGTTGAGCTGGTGGCGCATGGCGTGCGTCTTCTTAGGCCGCAGGTCCAGGGGCTTGTACTTCTTGCCCTTGTAGAATTTCCTGAGGTTTTCTTTCTGAGTCTGGTTAATAACTGTGAGAACATGGGGGATGGATTTGCGGATGACTCCTATCTTAGAGAGCTTGGAGGCCGCACCGCCTGTAACTTTGGGGACGCGTAGCTGGGACAGTTCCACCTTCAGGTCGTCCAGCTGTTTCAGCAACTCCTCATCCTCATTCCTGCGAAGATCTCCAGCTTTGATCTTGGCCATTGCTGCACAGCCTGAGAAGCACTTCTGCAGAGGCTAAGAGTTGGTAGAAAAAAGCAAGTAATATAAAAAAAGATTCCAGGAATGCTTCAAGGAGCTGACAAAAGCCTAAGTCAGTTTTATAAGAGACTCTATAAAGCATTCTGGCTTTACACCCCATTTAACCCTGAGGCTACTGAGAATCAGTATATAGTCCTCGCGCCTCCCTGAGAGGCATTTGCATAGCTCCAGCAAGACCAGATCTGAGAGGGCGCACTTGACTATGTTGACTTTCTTCCTTGGCCTCTGGAGGCTCCGATCCTTCCCTTCGAGGTGAGACCTGGGGCGTGTTAGCTCCTGAATCTCGTTTCTGAGGGGGTGTTGGCCTCGGTAAAGCGGGGTAGGCTGGGACATACGGAGAAAGAATTTCTATTATCTCTGGCGGCTCCTGCAAAACTGGCTTCTCTTGCTGTTTCTGGGACTCCCTTTTTAAACTCTGTGTCTGCTGGTGAAGCTGCTCTTACTTTTACTTTTGGCTTTTTTGCAATAAGCTGTTAAACAGGGCTAAATTTATGCTGGTTTTGTCTATATTTAACCATGAATCAATATAAAGGAATTTAATCTAGGTACGCTGGCTGTCCTCCGACCTCTGTCACCACCTTAAATACATGGCCAGTTGTTCCTTGTCTGTAGTTCCTTCGGTGGGCCATCCTACACCAAAAGAGGGCAGTTCTAATTCACACAGAGATCTTCACCTCTAAGGGATTAACGTAACTCTATAATTTCCTGCAAAACATTTCTTAAGGTTCTGTAACATGCACTTCAATAAAGTAAGTTTTGATAATTTGATGACTTTCCTTTTTTCTTTTTGAAATTTTTTAACACAGTTCCTAGTGGAGTGGGCTTACTTTGTGTCTCACCTATTTTTCTCTTGAGACAAAACAACATTCACACTACAAGAAGGAAAGGGTAAAAGGTCACTCACTCATCTAATTCACACTAAATCAAAATAAAAACTAAAACCAAAGTGTTGTTAAAGGCTCACCTGTTCGTCAGGCAATTTAAGCCAAGTCAAAATCAGAACCAAAACCAAACCATATGTCTTACTGATATATAAGAATTTTAAATAATCTGGTTATGTTTCTGTTATAACTGTGGCCACTCTCTTCCACACTGCTCTTTGCTTTTTCACTGGCTTTATGATGTCTTTTGATAAATGGAAGTCCCTTTTAATTAGTCAATCTCCTTATCAGTTTTTGTTCTTAACGGTTAGTGCTTTCTGTTTAAGAAATCGTTTCATACTCCAGGGTCATTTGGATATTCTCCTATATCCTTTTAAAGTTGTGTTTTGCCTTTCACGTTTAGATATGTAATCCAACTGGACTTGGTTTCTGTGTATACTGTGAGGTAGAACTTTGTTTTTTTTTCCTTTTATATGGATACTTAATTGACTTAGTTTATTGAAAGCATTATTTTCTTCCATTATCTATGCTAACTACTTCATAAATTCAAGTGTTCATACATATTGTAGGTTTGTTTCTAGACTCTTTGTTCTTTTGATATTTGAATATATTTAGTCTGTATCATACTGTCTTCATTACTGTAGCTTTATACAAAGTCCTCCTATGTTATGCTTCTTTTTCAAAATCTATTGAGAGATACTCTGGACATTTATATTTATGTCTTAATTATAAAATCAATGTGTCTGGTTACCAAAAATGTCTGTTGAGATTTTGATTTTAACTTTGCTGAATATATAAATTAATTTGAGAAAAATAGACATTAAAAAAATTCATTCTAGACCATAGTATATTGCTCTATTTATTTAGAACTTTAATTTTTTAATTAATATTTTATAGCTTTTTGTCTTGCAGAAGTTTTTCACATTTCTATTAGATTTATATCTAAGTATTTGGTACTTTTTTTGTGTAATTATAAATTTATCTTTTAAAAATCATTTTCTGACTGTCACTGATACATAGGAGTGTTGTTGATTTTTTTTTTTTTTCTTTTTGTGGAGAAGGATTTCTCACTGTGTTGCCTAGGCTGGTCTCAAACTCCTGGGCTCAAGTGGTCCTGCTGCCTCTGCTTCCCTCAGTGCTGGGATTACATGAGCCATTGCATATGCATGCGGTTGATTTTTGTATATTGACCTTTATATGTAATAATCTTGCTAGTCACACTTATTAATTCTAATAATCTGCATATCCTTTTGGATATTTTATGTAAAATTACATTATCTGTAGATATAGATAGTTTCCCACCTCCATTTTTAATCCTTATAGTTTTTATTTTTTCTTACTGTATCACACTGGCTAAGATCTCTTGTATGAGGTTGAATGGAAATATCAGTAGGATACCTTATCACAAAGAGAAAACTTTGAACATTTCACCACTGAGTGATGTGTTCTGTAGGTTTTGATTAGAGAGATTTCCTTCTATTCAGTTTGCTAAGAGTTTTTATCATAAGTGGGTATAAGTTGTATGAAATGTTTTTTCGTTGTCTATTACAATGAACATATAAACTTCTTTATTAAATGTACTCAGTTATATCGATTAATATATATTTTTTTGAATGGATAAACCAAACCTGATATGATGGTGCTCTGTTTTATATGTCACCAGATTTGGTCTTCATCTATTCTGTTTAGGATTTTGACTTTCAGCAATGAATTATAATTTCTCTGTCTTCAAATGTCCTTGTCTAGTTTTATATCACAGTTATATACTACTCGGTTAATGTTCTGTACTTTTCACTTTCCTAGAAAAATCTGTGTAAGATTTCTATGTGTCCATGGACACATAGAGGGGAACAACAGACACTGGGGCCTACCAGAGGGTGGAGGGTATGAGGAAGAAGAGGATCAGGAGTAATAAGTAATGGGTACTAGACTTAATACTAGAATGACAAAATAATCTATACAACAAACCTTTGTGACATGAGTTTTCCTGTATAACTAACCTGCACATGTACCCCTGAACTTAAAATAAGAGTTAAACAAATTTCTGGACTGGGTGTGGTGGCTCACTTACGCTTGTAATCCCAGCATTTTGGGAGGCTGAGGCAGGTGGATCATGATGAGGTCAGGAGATGGAGACCATCTGATTAACATGGTGAAACCCCGTCTCTACTAAAAATACAAAAAATTACCCAGGCGTGGTGGCAGGCACCTGTAGTCCCAGCTACTCGGGAGGCTGGGGCAGGAGGATGATGTGAACCTGGGAGACGGAACTTGCAGTGACCCGAAATCGCACCACTGCACTCCAGCCTGGGAAACAGAGCAAGGCTCTGTCTCAAAAAAAAAAAAAAAAAAAAAAAAAAATTTCCATGTGTCTCCCACCCCCCTGCCCCCACTGTTGGGTAAAATTCACTAATAAGGTATAATAATCTAGGACAGTAATTTTATTCTTTGGAAGGTTTTAAATTATGTATCCAGTAGGACTATTCTGATTTTGTTTCTTGTGGAAGTTTCCATGTTGGATTTTTCTAGGATTTCTCAGTAAGTTGGATTTTACTAAAACTTTTCTAGTAAATGTTCAAGTTTATTGGTATTGAGTTGTTTGTAATTCGCTTTTAGGATGTTTTTAATGGTCAGAGGATTTGTTATGTTTTCTACATCAACTATATTATTGGTTATTTATGCTATCTGTTTTTTTCTTTGTTAAATCTCACTTGGTATTCATTAATTGCATTCTTTTCAAAGAACTAACTTTTGGCATTTTCTCTTATGTGTTTTAGTGTTCTTTGACATTTATTACTACTCTTTGTTTCCTTTCTTTTACTTTTTTGGGGTTTGCTGCTTTAGGGAAGCAAAGTTTTCCTCCACCCTCCTAGGGTCATATGCTTTTCTCTGGTTATAACGTCTGTCTTATGCCAGAAAAACAAAGACACAAAAAAGCAGTTAGAGCTGAATATTTATAATACTAGGAAGTACAAAGAGCATTAGATTGTGAAAATGTAACAAGAATATGGAGTTTCAACTAGAACAGTTAATTGTGGAGAAGAAGCTAGGAAGGTAAGGTTAGTTTATTAAGGTTTATGTATACAGATTTCTCTTGGTCTTGATTTTTCATCACTGGTGTTAAAAATGTCTTTCCTCTGGCACAAGGAGGGCACTTTTCACATGAGAGTTTCATCTCCTGCTTTCAGGAAGAAAAAGGAAGGTCAGAGTACCTTTAGCTCAAAATAATCAATGTTCCATAGCAATGTATTTTGGGGTGGCAGTCCTGAACTTCTCCACTGCTGTTTCAGATTTTTTGAAATGGATGATTAGCTGTTTGATTTTCCTGTCTTTTATAGCTATGCATTTTCTTTGCTTACCTCAGTTCTTACAGTATTTCATTATCATTTCACTAAAATTTTGATTTTGTTGATTGCCACTGTGATTACTTCTTCAATCCATAGATTATTTAGAAGTATATTTCTTAATTGTAAAACACATTGTTGGGGGGTGGTCACCAAGATGGCTGACTAGAAGCAGCTAATATGTGTGGCTCTCACAGGGAGGAATGGAAGGGGTGAGTAAATAGTTGAATCATTCAAGTACATGCATCAAGACTAATCAAGGAAAAAACTCTACCCATGGAGAATGGAGAAAAGCAAGACAGGATGAAGGCCCACCCAGAAGTGACACAGAGGGAGGGGAACCTCCCCCGCTCAGGGAATTTGTTGAGGAAGGAACATAAACACTGAGGTCACCCTAGAACTGCAGTGGGCAGCCCAGGAGTACAAAGCTGCAATCTACAGCCAACACTCAAGGGAGGAGGAACCTATGCTTTCAGAGCATTGAGAGGGAGCATGACTGCAATTGTGAGGAAATTGTGGAGCCACCCATCTGAGCAAGAGTCTGCCAACTGATCAGTACACCTAAGTGCCACCTGCTGAATCACACCCCAGAACTTCAACACCGAAAATACCTCTCTGACGTACCCTCTCTGAAACCAAAGACAAGAAATCAGCTTCTATAAAATAAAGATCCTGCACAAAGCCTTGACCCTGTGAAAATGTCCAAAGAGAAGTCTATTGACTACTTAACCTACACTGCAGTTAAAGGAACACCCATATGCAGAGATGAGAAAGAACCAACACAAGAACTCCAGTAACTCAAATGGCCAGAGTGTCCTGCAAGTGACTGTGCCACTTCTGCAACAAGAATTCTTAATGAGGCTGAACTGTCTGAAATGATAGAAGTAGAATTCAGAACATGAATAGGAATGAATATCATTGAGATTCAGGTATACAGAAAAATCCAATCCAAGGAAACTAAGAATCACAATAAAACAATACAGGAATTGAAGGACAAAATTGCTGGTATAAAAAAGAACCTAATTAATTTGACAGAGCTGAATAACACAATATAAGAATTTTACAGTGCAATCACAAGTACTAACAACAGAATAAACCATACTGAGGAAAGAATCTCAGATCTTGAAGACTGGCTATCTGAAATAAGATAGACAAAAATAAAAAAGAATAAAAAGGAATGAACAAAACCTCCGAGAAGTATGGGATTATGTAAAGAGACTAAATCTATGAATCATTGGCATCTTTGAAAGGGAGGGAGAGAAAGCATATGACTTAGAGAACATATTTCAGGATATTATCCATGAAAACTTCCCTAGCTTTGCTAGAGAGGCCAACAGTCAAATTCAGGAAATGCAGAGAACTCCTGAAAGACTCTACACAAGAACATCATCCCCAAGATGCATAATCATCAGATTTTCCAAGATTGAAACGAAAGAAAAAATGTTAAAGGTAGGTCACCTGCAAAGGCAACCCCATCAGGCTGACAGCAGATCTCTCAGCTGAAACCTACAAGCCAGAAGAGATTGAGGAGGGCCTACAACATTCTTAAAGAAAAAATTCTTCAACAAAGAATTTCATTTCTAGCTGGCTCACTCCTGTAATCCTAGCACTTCAGGAGGCTGAGGTGGGTAGATCACAAGGTCAGGAGTTCAAGACCAGCCTGGCCAATATGGTGAAACCTGTCTCTACTAAAATTACAAAAAAAAAAAAAAAAAAAGATTAGCTGGCTGTGGTGGCAGGCAGCTGTAGTTCCAGCTACTCAGGAGGCTAAGGCAGGAGAATCACTTGAACCCAGGAGTGGAGGTTGCAGTGAGCCAAGTTCACGCCACTGCATTCCAGCCTGGATGAAAGAGTGAGACTCTGTCTCAAAAAAAAAAAAAAAAAAAGATCCTTTTCAGACAAGCAAATGTTGAGGGTGTTCGTTAACCATCAGGCCTGCCTTATGAGAGATCTTGAAAAGAGCGCTCAATATAGAAAGGAAAGACCACTACCAGCTAATTCAAAAACACTCTTAAACACACAGACTAGTGACGTTATAAGACAACCACAGAAACAAGCCAACATAATAACCAGCTAACAACAAAATGACAGGATCAGATCCACACATATTAATACTAACCTTCAATCTAAACAGGTTAAATGCCCCACTTAAAAGGCACAGAGCAACAAACTGGATAAAAAAGCAAGACCCAGTGGTATGCTATCTTCAAGAGACTCACCTCACACATAATGACACCCATAGGCTCAAAATAAAGGGATGGAGGAGAATCTACCAAACAAACAGAAAACCAAATAAATAAATAAATAAATAAAACAAGAAGCCCAGGGCTTAGAATCCTAATTTCAGACAAAACAGACTTCAAACCAACGAAGATTAAAAAAAAAAAATTAAAGAAGGGCATTACTAGTAAAGGGTTCAATCGAGCAAAACCTAACTATCCTAAATATATATGCACCCAACACAGGAGCACCCAGATTTATCAAGCAAGTTTTTAGAGACCTACAAAAAGACGTAAACTCCCACACAATAATAGTGGGAGACTTCAACACTCCACTGACAGTATTAGACAAGTCATCAAGGCAGAAAATTAAAGATACTCAGGACCTGAACTCAACATTAGATCAAATGGATCTGATAGGCCTCTATAGAACTTTGCACCTTAAAACAACAGAATGTACATTCTTCTCATCTCCACATGGAACGTACTCCAAAAGCAATCACATAATTGGATATAAAACAATCCTCAGCAAATGCAAATGAACCAAAATCATACCAAACACACTCTTGGACCACAGTGCAATACAAATAGAAGTCAAGACTAAGAAAATTCTCAAAACCATGCAATTACATGGAAATTAAACAGCATGCTACTGAATGACTTCCTGGGTAGGTAATGAAATTAAGGCGAAAAGCAGTAAGTTCTTTGAAACTGATGAGAACAAAAGTACAACATATAAGAATCTCTGGGACGCAGCTAAGCCAGTGTCAAGAGGAAAATTCATAGCACTAAATGCCCACATTGAAAAGTTAGAAAGGTATCAAATTAACAACTTAACACTACAATTGAAAAAATTAGAGAAGCAAGAACAAATCAACCCCAAAGCTAGCAGAAGACAAAAATAACCAAAATCAGAGCTAAACCAAAGGAAATTGAGACACAAAAACCCTTCAAAAGATGAATGAGTCCAGGAGTTGGTTTTTTGAAAAAATTAATAAAATAAATCACTAGCTGGACTAATAAGGAAAGAGAGAATATCCAAATAAACACAATTAGAAATGATGAAAAAGAATGTTACCACTGACCCCACAGAGATAAAAATAACCACCAGAAATTACCATGAATACCTCTATGCACACAAACTAGAAAACCTAGAAGAGATGGATAAATTTCTGGACACATGCACCCTCCCAAGACTGAACCAGGAAGAAATTGATTCCCTGAATAGACCCATAACAAGCTCCAAAATTCAGTCAGTAATAAATAACCTACCAACGATAAAAAGCCCAGAACCTGATGGATTCACAGCTGAATTCTACCAGATGTACAAAGAAGAGTTGGTATTATTCTTACTGAAACTACTCCAAAAAATTGAGGAAGAGGGACGCCTCCCCAGCTCATTCTACGATGCTAGCATCATCCTGTAAGCAAAACCTAGTAGAGACACAACAAAAAAGAAAACTTCAGGCCAGTATCCTTGATGAACATTGACGTAAAAATTCTGTGCAATATACTTGCAAACTGAATCCAACAGCACATCAAAAAGCCAATTCACCACCATCGAGAAGGCTTCAAGTCCAGGATGCAAGATTGACTCAATATATGCAAATCAATAAATGTGATTCATCACATAAACAGAACTAAAGACAAAAACCACATGATTATTTCAATAGTTGCAGAAAAGGCTTTCGGTAAGATTTGACACCCCATTCATGTTAAAAACTCTCAATAAGCTAGATATTGAAGGAATATTCCTGAAAATAATAAGAGCCATCTGTGACAAGCCCACAGTCAACATTATATTGTATGGGCAAAAGCTGGAAGCATTCCTCTTGAAAACCAGAACAAGACAAAGATGCCCTCTCTCACCACTCCTTTTCAACATAGTATTGGAAGTCTTAGCCAGAGCAATGAGAAGGAAGGCAAGAGAAAGAAATAAAGGGAATCCAAATAGGAAGAGCGGAAGTCAAACTATCTTTGTTAACAGTCAACATGATTCTATATCTAGAAAACCCTGTAACCTTGATCCAAAAGCTTCTTCAGCTGATAAACAACTTCAGCCAAGTTTAAGGATGCAAAATCAATGTACAAATATCACTGGCATTCCAATATGCCAAAAACAGCCAAGCCAAGAGCTACATCAGGAAGGCAGTGTCATTCACAATTGCCACAAAAAGAGAAAAGATACCTAGGAATATAGCTAACTAGGGAGGTGAAAGATCTATGTAGTCAGAATTATAAAACACTGCTCTAAGAAATCAGAGAAGATGCAAACAAATGGAAAAACCTCCCATGTTCAGGGATAGGAAGAATCAGTATCATTGAAATGGCTGTACTGCCCAAAGCAATTTACAGATTCATTGCTGTTTCTATCAAACTACTATCAGTATTCCTCACAGAACTAGAAAAAACTATTTTAAAATACATGTGGAACCAAAAAAGAGCCCAGCAGCCAAAGCTATCCTAAGCAAAAAGAACAAAGCTGGAGGCATCACGTTACCTGACTTGATTTCAAACTACACTGCAGGGTTACAGTAACAAAAACAGTATGGTACCTGTAGAAAAACAGACACATAGACCAATGGAACAGAATAGAGAGCTCAGAAATAAGGCTGCATACCTACAACCATCTGGTCTTTGACAAAGCTGACAAAAACAAGCAATGGCAAAAAGACTATATTCAATAAATTGTGCTGGACTGTTCACGATAGCAAAGATATGGAATCAACCTAAATGCTCATCAATGACAGACTGAGAAAAGGAAAATGTGGTACATATACACCATGGAGTATTGTACAGCCATAAAAAAGAACTAGATCATGTCTTTTGTGAGAACATGGATGGAGCTGGAGGCTATCTTCTTTAGCAAACTAAAGGAACAGGAACAGAAAGCCAGGTATTGCATGTTCTCCCTTATATGATGGAATTAAAGGATAAGAACTTGTGAACACAAAGAAGGAAACAACAGACACTGAGGTCTGCTTGAGTAGGGAGGGTTATATGAGGTAGAGAGGCAGAAAAGATAACTATTGGGTACTGAACTTAATACCTGGGTGATGTAATAATATGTACAACGAACCCCCATGACATGTGTTTATCTATGTAACAAACCTTCATATGTACTAGCAAACCTAAAATAAATCTAACCAGTTAAATGATGCTGGGATAACTGACTAGCCATATGCAGAAGATTGGAGCTGGACCCCTTACACCACATATAAAAATGAACTCAAGGTGAATTAAAGACTTAAATGTAAAACCGAAAACTATAAACCCTGGCAGACAACCTAGGTAATACCATCCAGAACATAAGAATGGGCAAACATTTTATGACAGAGACATCAAAAGCAATCGCAGCAAAAGCAAAACTTGACAAGTGGGATCTAATTAAGCTTAAGAGCTTCTGCACAGCAAAAGAAACTGTCAGCAAAGTAAACAGGCAACCTGTAGAATGGGAGAAAATATTTGCTAACTATACACTTGACAAAGGTCTAATATCCAGCATCTATAAGGAACTTAAATAAATTTACAAGAGAAAAACAACCCCATTAAAAAGTGAGCAAAAGACATGAACAGACACTTTTCAAAAGAAGACATACCTGTGGCCCACAAGCATGTGAAAAAAAGCTTGATATCACTGATCATTAGAGAAATGCAAATCAAAATCATCTCACACCAGTCAGAATGGCTCTTATTAAAAGGTCAAAAAATAACAGGTGCTGAGGTTGCAGAGAAAAGGGAACACTTATACACTGTTGGTGGGAGTGTGAATTAGTTCAGCCATGTGGAAAGCAGTATGGCGATTCCTCAAAGTGCTAAAAGCAGGATTACCATTTGACCCAGCAGTCCCATTACTGGGTATATACCCAGGGGAATATAAATCACTCTACCATAAAGACACGTGCATGCAAAAGTTCTTTGAAGCGCTGCTCATAATGGCAAAGACATGGAATCAACCTAAATGCCTAATCTGCCTAAATGTTTTGACTCTCACTCTACCACCCTCAGAAGTCTAGATTTAATATCCCTATGTACTGGTTTAGGTAACATCATGTACATACCTTTGTTTAAGGGACATTACATTGTATATTATACTAATCAGTTTACTTCATTTTCTCTTGGCTGTACACTAAGTTCCTTGAGGACAGCAGTGATGTTTGTTTTCTGTATGTTCAGAATTTGGAACAGTGCGTCTTGTAGGGCAAGAGGTAAATGTATATATTTTTTATTATTTTTACTTATTTATTATTTTTGAGATGGGGTTTTGCTCTTGTTGCCCAGGCTGGAGTGTAATGGCGTGATCTCAGCTCACCACAACCTCTAGCTTCCAGGTTCAAGTGATTCTCCTGCTTCAGCCTCCCGAGTAACTGGGATTACAGGCATGCGCCACCATACCCGGCTAATTTTTGCATTTTTTAGTAGATATGGGCTTTCTCCATGTTGGTCAGGCTGGTCTCGAACTCCCAACCTCAGGTGATCTGCTCGCCTCGGCCTCCCAAAGTGCTGGGATTGCAGGTGTGAGCCACTGCACCCGGCCATAAATAATATTTGATGAATGTGTTTTGAGCCCTACAAAGGACGTATAACTGACAGTGAAGCAATAATAGGTATTAAGGTCTATAAGCCATAAATTTTATCAGTGGTTGGTTCAGAGATAATGGGAAATGAACTTTCTTTTGTACCTTGACAATTTTGGTAGTAATGATTTCTTTTTTTTTTATTGAACTTATGTTAGTATTCTGGTTTCCTCGGGGCAAAATGCTGATGATTTAGTTTTGCCTGGACTCATTACGTAAGTAGTAGGTATTTATAAAACAATAGATCAAGAAAACCTTTAGTACGTTTTTCTTTGTGCATTTTATTGGTAACTTATCACTGGGTTTGATGATTGGTATATACATATATATCTCTAAAACACTACCTCTGTTCTAAGTTTTTCATAAGATTTGCCAGATTTGGAGATAGAAAAAGTATTTGGGCACCCTTGTAGTTCAGAATTTAAGTAATCATTGGGCTTTAATGTGCTGTTAGGCAGTCATTAAATAAATAGAAACTAAATTATAATGAATTTGAAATAGACACCTATCAGCACAATAGTATGTATTTAATGTCTATGAAAAAAGTGGCTTTTTATGAAGTTTTTTGGAAAGAGGCAGTGTTTTTGGGAACATCTACTTACCTTTGTGCTTCAGAGTAATCAAGATAAAGGGAGTTGTCTAGATTTTTTGCTCTCCTTTTGCCTTTATGTTTTTAGGTAACTTACTATGCTTTTTCCCCTTCTCTCTGATAGTTGATATTATTAGTTTACTTTGTTTCTTTTGTTCCCCCCCACCTTGCATGTTTTCCTCATCCGTCTTCCTAAAGTTGTACACAGTGGGATAGCTTGCACCGCATACCACTAATCCACTTCCTTCTTGTCCATCATGTTTGCTGTCATCATTATTTTTTTTTCTATTTTCCTTACTATTATAGTAGTAATATTAGAATGGAAGAAATGTTAACATAACTCGTAGGTGCCAGAACATTAGTATACTGTAGGAAGCATATGTACTGTACCATTTTGAAATATTTGATGAAAGCCATTTGGAATAGACTGCTTTAATCAAACAGTTCACTTAGATTTTTTTTCTTTCAAAGTACGTATGAATAGGATGTTGGTACTAGCTTGATATTTGGAAACTGTCACTTGTATATAATCTCTCATTATATTAGATTTTCTTTCAGGATTTAATCTACTGTAGATACAGTTATGGGTCACTTAACAACAGGCATACATTTGTGAAATGTATCATTAGGCAGTTTTGTCATGTGAGTATCATAGAGTGTACTTATTAATACACAAACCTAGGTGGTATAGCCTACTACACACCTAGGCTATATGCTGTAGCCCATTGGTCCTAGGCTACAAATCTGTACAACATGTTTTACTACACAGAATATTGTAGGTAATTGTAATACAATAGTATTTCTGTGTCTAAACATGACTGAGCATAGAAAAGGTATTGCTTTGCACTGTGACCTGTTTTTGGAAAGGGGTCTGCATTCAGACCCCAAGAGAGGGTTCTTAGATCTCACACAAGAAAGAATTTGAGGTGAATTCATAAAGTAAAGTGAAAGCAAGTGTATTAAGAAAGTAAAGGCATAAAGAATGGCTATTCCATAGGCAGAGCAGCGGCATGGGCTGCTTATCTGCTTATACTTATTGTTACTTCTTGAATATATGCGAAACAGGGGGTGGATTATTAATGAGTTTTCTGGGAAAGGGATGGGCAATTCCCAGAACTGAGGGTTCCTCCCTTTTTGGATCATATAGGGTAATTTGCTGATGTTGCCATGGCATTTGTAAACTGTCAGGCACTGGTGAGAATATCTTTAGTATGCTAATACATTATACCCTAATTAGCATATAATAAACAGTGAGGACGACCAGAGGTTATTTTCATTGCCATCTTGGTTTTGGTGGAATTTGGCCAGCTGCTTTTATCACAACCTGTTTTATCTGCAAGGTCTTTATTACCTATATCTTGTGCAGACCTCCTATCTCATTCTGTGACTTAGAATGCCTCACCTCCTGGGAATGCAGCCCAGTAGGTCTCAGCCTTATTTTACCCAGTCCCTATTCAAGATGGAGTCGCTCTGGTTCAAATGCCACTGACATTTACCATGGCTATGATGTCACTAGGCAATGGGAAATTTTCAGCTTCATAGTAAATCTTAATGGGACGACTGTCATAACATGCAGTCTGTCCTTGTCTGTAACATCCTTATGTGGTATGGCTGATGACTACTGTAGTATAGATTAGTTCATCTAGCTAAACCAGTTTGTTCTTATTTACAATCTGACTTATTTTTTTAGTCAAAATTGCAGAGTGAAATTAAGGTAAGTGATGTGAGTATAGTGTTATCTTCCAGTAATCTTCTTTTTTTTGAGATGGGGTCTTGCTCTGTTGCCCAGGCTGGACTGCAACGGCGTGGTCTCAGCTCACTGCAACCTCTGCCTCCCGGGTTCAAGTGATTCTCCTGCCTCAGCCTCGCGAGTAACTGGGATTACAGGCACCCGCCACCATGCCCAGCTAATTTTTGTATTTTTAATAGAGACGAGGTTTCACCATGTTGGTCAGGCTGGTCTCAAACTCCTGATCTCAGGTGATCTGCCCGCCTCAGCCTCCCAAAGTGCTGGGATTACAGGCATGAGCCACTGCGCCCAGCCATCTTCCAGTAATACTCTGCTTTAAAAGTGCAGTGTATTCATGGCTCTGCATTTTTGCCTTTTTTTTGAGATGGAGTCTTGCTCTGTTGCCCAGGCTGGAGAGCAATGGCATGATCTTGGCTTACTGCAACCTCTGCCTCCTGGGTTCAAGTGATTTCTCCTGCCTCAGCCGCCTGAGTAGCTGGGATTATAGGCATGCACCACCACCCCCAGCTAAGTTTCTTTGTATTTTTGGTAGAGGCAGGGTTTCACCATGTTGGCCAGGCTGGTCTCAAACTCTTGACCTCAGGTGAGTCACCTGCCTAGGGCTCCCAAACTGCTGGGATAACAGGTGTGAGCCATCACACCTGGCACATTTTTGCCTTTGAGAATCATTTTTTTGTTACGTATGAGTGTAATAAAACAGAGAAACTCCTGGGACATCCTGGGAGATAGGAAGTCACAAATTTATCATATACAACTTGTTGCCATAAGAGAAAGCCATTATTCATTACTGAATAATTGAATATTCAATATTCAATCATTATTATAAGATTGTTATGATTAGACATGTATTAAAGCCATTAGCCTTGCCTAGTAGCTGCTCCTTCCTTTTCCCTGTGACTGAAATAACTATTTGTAAATCCCAAATAGAGAATAATTTTTATAAAAATTACATTCTCTAGGAACTTTGTTAGGGAAGTATAGACAGTGAGCTACCAGTTCCCCAGCTTCTAGAGTACTGATAACAAAAGGAACAATAGAGAGAACATTGTCTTCTTTATACTTTGAATTCAACTAGTAATTATATTTAAATTAGGATGCAGGCCTGGCTTTAGCTTAGCAATTTTGAGAAATGAGTCGATATGGTTGTCAAACGCCATATTCTTTTACGAAAAAGTTATTCAACTTTTAAAAAAAATACAGAAGCAATATACACTGTTTAAAATGCTTAAAACAGCAGAGAAGACTACCTTTCTTCTCTCAAAGCCTGTTCCTTAGAGCCTACTGCCATTAAGTTTGCCTTTAATTACTGTGTTGGCTTTTTAAAAATGCTTCCCTATTCTCAGATTTATTATCATTTAAATGTTTTTGACTTTGCCCTCTAAAGGATGAAGAGATTGGTGTGCTTATACTTTAAGCCCCCAACCACCTTCCCCTTGCAGGATTTTTTGTTATTAACAGTGTTTCTTAACTGTTATCAAAGGTGAGGAATTTAGGGCATTTATCATTAATTTTACCTTTTATCATCTTGCTTCCTTTTTTACTTAGTGATTTTATAATTTTTATTTTGTGTGTGTCGTCTTTGTTTTTCATACAGAGTAATTCTCTTTTTACATAGATAGAGTAATTCAGAAAGTTGAAAACAAAAAATAAGGATTTATTAATTCATTCATTTTATGAATATTGATCATTTAATATTGGGGCACCTCAGGGCTCTGATCTTGGGTTCTTTTCTGTCTACAAAGATTTCCAAAATTATCTCATTCAATGTTATGGTTTTAAATTCCATCCGTATGCTAACTCCTAGTTTACATTTTTTGGCCTGACCTCTCCCCCTCAGCCTCACATCTGCATGTTCAGCTGCTTCCTTGATATCTGTATTCACATGTCTACTGGCATCCCAAAGTGAGCAAGTCCAAAAGGAGCTCCTGATATCCATCCCTTTCTTCTCCAAGTCTTCCCACAATATATTGCATTCCTGCTAAATGACCTCTTCATTTTCTCAGTTGCTTTGGGCACAAACCCTGCTTAAGTTCCTGCCTCTCTTTTTTAAAAAATGTATACCTTATATCTGATTCATCAATAAAATCTTTTGGCTTCATATTCAAAGTATAGAAAGAATTTGGCATTATTCATCACATCTCCTACTGCTCTTCTGGTGCACGCCATCATTGTCTGTTGCCTGCATTATAGTGATAGTGTTCTACTTTGTAATCTCTTCTCAATTAGCAGCCCAAATGATCCTACTTAAGTAAAATCCTGTCATTTCTCAGCTTTCCTTTCAGTAGTAGCTTCCCATTTCATTCAGAGTAAAAAATTAAAGTCCTTCTGTTCTTTGAGGCTCTCTGTGATTTGTAGCTTAGTTACCTTTCTGTTCTCTTTGCTCACTTTGTTCCCTATTCCACTTGCCACAGTAGTCTCTTTGCTATTCTTTAGATACACCACTTGGTCCTGCTTCAGAGTCTTTGTGCTTGCTGATTCCTTTTCTGCTTGGAAGGGTCTTCTAGTCATTTGGATTGCTCACCCCCTGATGTTACTGAGATCTTGACTCAGAGTCATTTCGGTGAAGCCTAAAGTCCTTTCTAGGCAATCCAATCTAAAATTTTACCTTGTTTTTGTGACATGTCAGACAACTCCTCCCTTCCTATTTTTTATTCTAGTATCTATTATAATACACAATATATTTTAATTAATTTTTAAAAATTATCAGGTCAGGTTCATCGAGGAAAATAAATTACTACTGGTACTTCAAGCAAAAAGAAAATTAATAAGGGGAATTAGATGGTGATAAATTTTATTGGAAAAGCTGGAGGCATGGATATGGATGGCTATTCCTAGCTTTCAGGTTAGTCATTGCTGCTGATCATTGTACCTGCCTGTTGGTACTAACATGGGTAGCTGGCAGCGGAGTACTTGGTGATCACTGTAAAGCCTCATGTCTGTCAAAGCTTACCGCCATTGTAATTGCCCAATGGGTTCTTCTTGCCAACTGCCCAGATGAACCCAATTTATCAACACAGGGAAATTGCAAAAGAGAAAATATTTAATATACATAGATCTGGTTAAATGAGAGATTGGAGTTTTATTATTACTCAGATCAGCCTCCTTTATTGGAGGCTAGGGTTTTTCAAGAATAATTTGGTGTGCAGGACGCTAGGGAATGGGGAATGCTGTGATTGGTCGGGGAGTGCAGTCACGCGGTATGGAAAAATAGTCCTCATGTGCTCAGTCCACGCCTGGGTGAGAGCCACGAAAGAAGATCCAGGTGAGGTCACCCAGTCACCAGAAATGCAAAAGCCTGAAAAGATATCTCAAAAAGCCAATCTTAGGTTCTATAATAATGTTATTACAGGAGTAGTTGAGGAAGTTGCAAATTTTGTGACCTCTGAAACAGTGGCTGGCATCTTATTCAGGCCACTCATACTCCTAACCTTGTGACCTTTCATTAGTTTTACAAAGGCAGTTTACTTTTGGAAAGGGCTATCATAATTTATAAACTAAATTTCTCCCAAAGTTAGCTTGGCCCATGCCCAGGAATGACCAAAGGCAGTTTGGAGGCTAAAGGCAAGATGGAGTTGGTTAGGTCAGATCTCTTTCACTGTCATAATTTTCTCACTGTTAAAATTTTTGCAAAGGCAGTTTCACCGGGAGAAGAAGAATGGTCTGGTTTATATCTCTCTTCCACCTTCCAAATACTGTGAAAATGCATTGCATTGGCTGAATGTCAGTCACATCTACAATCCCCACGGCAAAGACATTTGCAAAATGTGATTTCCATGCTTTTAGCTTCTATGATACAGAGGAGAACACAGAATGAATGATAAAATAAATTTATTTATACCTATATTGATAAGATATGAATATATACATATATATTGGATTAGTCAGGGTTCTCTAGAAAAACAGTACCCACAGTATGTGGAGACATACAGACATGCACACAAAATGGGGACTAGTAAGTATGACATTTGCAGGGTAGGTCAACAGGCTGGAAAACTACCACATTGCTAATGTTGCAGTCTTGACTCTGAAGGCAGTCTGGAAGCAGAATTTCTTTTTCTTTTGAGGACCTCAGGTTTTTTTCTTTTTTCTTTTTCTTTTTTTGTTTTTTTTTTTGCCTTTAAGTGGTTGAATGAGATCCACCCACATATTGAGGGTAACCTGCTTTACTCAAAGTCTACTGATCTAAATGTTAAACACATCTAAAAAAAAAAAAAGTCTTCAGAGCAACATCTATACTGGTCATTAACCAAACAACTGAGTCTCATGGCTTAGCCAAATTTACACATAAAATGAACCATTATAGTCTACCCCTTGTTACATTGGCACCCACCATATCTCTTTAAAAACATACTTGTTATAAGCTGAATTGTATCCCCTTAAAATTCATATTGAAGTTTGACCTTCCAGCACTTCAGAATGTGACAGTATTTGGAGACAGAGTCTTTAATGAGATAGTTAAGTTAAAATGAGGGCACTAGGGTGGGCCCTAGTTCAGTATGACAGGTGTCCTTGTAAGAAGAGGAAATTTGGATACAGACATGTACAGAAGGAAGACCATGTGAAATCTCTGGGAGAAAATGGCCATCTACAAGCTAAGGAGAAAGGCCTCTGAAGAAACTAAACGTGCTGAGACCTTGATCTTGGACCTCTAGCCTCTAGACCTATGAGGAAATAATGTTCTGTTGTTTAAGCCATCCAGTTTGTCGTATTTTATTATGGCAACCGTAGAAAATTAATACAATAGTTTATCTCCAAACAAAGACAATAACAAGGTCATGCTTCCACCCAGTGGTACAACTGTTTTTCATAAAATGTACTAACTTTTTCCCCGAAGAGAATGTAAAGTCCTTGGGTGATGTTCATTTTTGTTATTCTGTAACTTAAATACTATAATGTAGAGTTAACAATACTTAAATGCTATGAAATAAAGTCAGTATATCTTATAAAACAGTAAGAGAGGAAAGAAAACAAAGATTTGATACACAAACATATTCGTAAAAGAATAAGGAAGTAATAATCCCAAAAATTACAATTTTTGTGTTTGTAACTGATTACGTAATTGTGGCAGGTATTTGTAACTACCTTCTTCCACTATCCCTTCTGTATTCATTTCCCTTCAGCAAGTACCTCAACTGGTCATGACTTTTGACCTGGTAGAATGATCCAAAGTTTCATTCCTGAAGAGTCTAGGCAATTACTAGTCCTGTCTAGATTGGATTGTTGTGATTTTCTATTGACTTTAATCACCGAACATGCAGTGCTAAGAGATATCCCATCGTAGCTCCTGTATTTCAGACATACTTTCCCGTACCTCTGTTGTAGAATAGCAATCTAATTTCTCCATGGTAATTAGGATCACTCACCTCACCCAGTCTAGTAACCCCCCGTCTTTGCCTGCTGATTCAGAGGCATGAGGACCTTAAAGTGGCCAGATGGCAGTCTTAACTTCGAGTTCAGTGGAATCATTGCTGTGTCTCCTAGTGGAGGCATTCCTCTCTTTGGAGTAAGACTTCCAGACTGGCAAAGCACAAGGTTATGGGGACAGGATGCAAAAATTTTATTAGTGGATCAATAGCAGTAATAGTGGATGATGTCACTTCCATTTCTCCCTCTCATTCTCAGAGCCATGAACCTTGACTATAGGAGAAAATGCACTATATGTTCCATGTTGACCCAGAGCATATACAACCTTCTGGCGATTCATGCTGCAGCCTGTATGAATTGCTCCCTCACTGATGCTGTAATTGAGTTTTCAAAATGCCACCCTGCTGTTCTGTCAAACCAGTTACTTCATGATGTTGGGGAACATGGTAAGGCCAGTGGATTCCCTGAGCGTGGTGGATTCATTGCTGTACTACAGTTGCTGTGAAATGAGTTTCTTCTTCCAAAGCAATGCTATATGTGTTACTGTGATGGTAGATAAGGCACTCTAAGTCTATGGATGTTAGTTCAGGCAGAAGCATTGCATGCAGGGAAGAGAAATTTATTCAGGTAGGAACAAAATGCTGCCCCTTCCACGATGGAAGCAGCTCAGCATAATCTACCTGCCACTGGGCAACTAGCTAATGACCCTGCACCGTGGTGCTGTATTTGGGACTTGGTGTTGGTCTCTACCGCTGGTCAGTTGGGCACTCAGCAGTGGCTCTAGCCAGGTCAGCTTTGGTGAGTGGAAGTCCATGTTGCTGAGCCATGCATAACCTCCATCCCTGTCACCATGGCTACTTTGTTCATGAGCCCATTGTGGAATGACAGAAGTGACTGGAGAAAGAGGCCTACTAGTATCACAGAATGGACTCTCCTATTTACTTGATCATTAAAATACCTCTCTGCTAAGATCACCTGTTGGTGAGTATTCACATGGGACACAAATATCTTCACTGTAAAGGCCCAGGTAGTAAATATTTCAGACTTTGTGGACTACATATTGTCTCTGTCACGCATTCTCCTTTTCTTCTCTCCCCTCTCATTTCTATTTTCCTTCTTTATAGCCCTTTAAAAACGTAAAAACCATTCTTAGATTGTGTGCTATAGTTTGCTGACCCCCAGCTTATCTGTTAAAAAATGCCAGATTCATTTACGTGAAAATTGTATTAGGAAGGAATCCATATTTCCAGATAATGAAGGTTAAGGAAGGCACTACATTTATTTTAATTATAAATTGGGATTTAAATCTAAGAAAACATTAATAAAGCACCCAAAGGTATTATAAACACACACACTTATGTATATGTATCTGTGTGTGTGTGTGTAAAGATACACCCACATATAGTTACTCAATAAATAATTACAAATCACCTAACATTTTATAAGTTTATTAACCAAAGTTGCTGTCACAAACTCAAATGCCTACAAGGGCCTGGCAGATAAAGGGGCATTTTTGGAGTGGCTAAGTACACAGTAGTAACTGAATTGCTTATATGTCAGTAAATTCAAACATTAACAGAATGACTTTGCCAAACGTTGTGAGGACTGAATGAAACATGGTTCCAAACATATATATGGTCCCTAGGTAATCAGTTTTTATGATCACCTGTAAAAGCAGAGGCTTGTTTCTACCATCTATACTTCTAAGAAATTCTTTTTTTCTCTTACCCTGGTCGTAAGAAAAAAGAAAAAAAGAAAAAAGAAGGAAATTCTTTAAATTTTTCAGCGTGTAGTCCTTGAAGGAAGATTTGTACTTTAAAATTGATGGGCTCTACTCATTCAGGGCAATAAACTATAAAATTATTGGGGAAAGTATAAAATGAATATGTTGTAATCCATGATTTTTAAAAATATAATCTTATAAGGAAGATAGGAACATATGCAATTTTAACAGATTTATATAAACAAATTTTAAAAACTTAAAGTAAATAGTATTAAGTGATATATGAACTTTGGAAGTTAACGAATCAAGAGAATACTTCCAGTTAGGGGAAATCAAGGAAGGCTTCATGAAGAAGGTAATATATAACTTGGACTTCATTGGGTGGGTTGGGTTTGGTTTTGCAAAAGAAATATTCTCTAGAAGGAAGAATGCAGGCAAAGGCAGGGAAATATGAAGGCATAAGAATAGGATCTATGAAGGCACTGGTATATATGCGGCATAGCAAATAATTTGGCTGACACAAAGGGTCAGAGAAAGCAAATAATAACTGAGAAAGGCAAGTATAAGCAAAATGATTGTTACCCTCCAATGCCAAGGCAAGATTTGGACTTAAATCTTTAATAAGAATAGCTGAAGTTTTTGATATTAAGTTGACATGATCTCTTCTGTGCGTTAGATTAACCTAGGTATAGAACTGATATAATATGTAGGCATGAAGACAGGGGCAAAGATAGAGGAAATGAATGCTTGAACATTCTTAAGAAATCTTCCAGAGCAGGTAAAGGATCATCGGAGGGTAGCTTTAAGGCAACTAGGACAGAAAAGGGCCTTATTGAGAGTAAGGGAAACTTGAGCATTATGGGCAATGGAAGAGCTAACAGGACAAATTCTTTTTTTTTGAGATGGAGTCTCGCTTTGCCACACAGGCTGGAGTGCAGTGGCGTTATTTCTGCCCGCTGCAACCTCCGCTCCTGGGTCCAAGTGATTCTCCTACTTCAGCCTCCCGAGCAGCTGGGATTATAGCAGGGATTAGCCATCACGCCTGGCTAATGTTTGTATTTTTAGTGGAGACGGGGTTTCAACATTTTGGCCAGGCTGGTCTCAAACTCCTGACCTCAGGTGATCTGCCCACCTCAGCCTCCCAAAGTGCTAGGATTACAGGCATGTGCCACTGCACCTGGCTGACAAATTATTGATATTGGAGTAAAGGCTTTTACTGGGCTGGGCACTTTGGTTCATGCCTGTAATCCCAGCTCTTTGGGAGGTCGAGGTGGAAGGATCGCTTGAGCACAGGGATTCGAGACCAGCCTGGGCAACATGGCTTAATACATGGCATCCTAATACAGGTTCTCTAGAGGGAGAGAGCTAATAGGATATAGATAGATAGATATACAGATATATATGAGTTTATTAAGTATTAACTTACATGATCACAAGGTCCCACAATAGGCTGTCTGCAGGCTGAGGAGCATGGAGAGCCCAGCCCGAGTCTCAGATCTGAAGAACTTGGAGTCCAATGTTTGAGGGCAGGAAGCATCCAACACTGGAGAAAGATGTAGGCTGGGAGGCTAGGCCAGTCTCCCCTTTCACATTTTTCTGCCTGCCTGCCTGCCTTCGATGGCAGCTGATTCAATTGTGCCCACCAGATTAAGGCCTTTCCTAGCCCACTGACTGAAATGTTAATCTCCTTTGGCAACACCCTCACAGAAACACCCAAGATAAGTACTTCGCATCCCTCAATCCAATCAAGTTAACACTCAGTGTTAATCATCACAACGGCAAAACTTCCATCTCTATAAAAGACCAAAAGCAATAAACCTAGTTGGGCATGGTGGTGTGTGCCTGTAGTCCCAGCCAATCTGGAGGTTGAGGTGAGATGATCACCTGAGCCTGGGAAATCAAGGCTGCAGTGAGCTGTGATGGCACCACTGCACTCTATTCTGGGTGAGCCTGTCTCCAAAAAAAAAAAAAAAAAAAAAAAGTGGGAAGGTTTTTATTACCATTAAGTGCCAGAGGGATTAGCTCAAAAGCATAGGTAGAAAACTTAGTTACAGAAAGGATGGTAGCTGATAGAGAAGAAATTCAAATGAGAGCTTTTAAAATTTCTGTGTTCAAAGCATTTGTACGTTTCTTTGTTTTAGAAAGGATTCTTATATAGATACTTTAAATCAGTTGTCAGGACTCAAATACTTACACAACCTGGACAGGTAGCAAAAATGAGTGAAACAGTGAAAGTACACATGCAAACATGGTGTAAAAGGTGAGTGCTTGCACCTTGTGAAGTGGATGGCTGCTGCTCAGCTCTAATCAGTCATTGCTTAGGTGTTGCATCCATAGTTTCAAGGCAAACCCTAAATTAATACTGTTATGTACAGTTTTTGATTTTTTAAAATATTGGTTGTAAAAAGGACCAGAATCAGGAATCAGAGCCGGTTTCCTGACATTGTGTGACCTCCTCTTTATATACGTTGACAGGGTTTCCCCATATTGGCCAGGTTGGTGTTGAACTTATGACCTCAGGTGATCCGCCCGCCTGGGCCTCCCAAAGTGCCAGGGTTACAGGTGTGAACCACCGTGTCTAGCCCAAATACTGATTTTTAAAAAATCATTTGCCTGAGAATATCTATATGCCATTCATTGGCTAACAAACATTTATTGGGCATTTATCACATGCCAGCCACTGAAAATGCATCCATATCCTTAAAATTGAATGATAAGGAAAGTGTTCACACAAAAATACTTGTTTTGTGTTGAAAAGTGTTTTTTGTTGAAGGTGTTCAACAAAAACAATCTATGTAAATTCGTGTGCTCCTTAGTTAATATTTTTGATATAAAAATGCCCAATCCTAACACACTACTGCTTGTACAAGTTATGGAGAGAAGTGTTACATAAGAGTCTTTTCTGTTATTGGAGAATCAAAAGAAACTCCTGTCTTAGCTATACTTCTTTTGCCTCGAGTTACAAAGGTACAGTAAAAAAGGACCTTACACACTTAAGCCCTTACACAGGCTGCCTAGGCTTTAAGGGCACCAAAAGTCAGAAAAAGTTGTTTGGACAGAAGAAGGATAAAAACAACCACATAGAGAAGAATTCAGAAGAAGCTAATATTAAAACATACAGGGAACATACTGCTTCAGAAAGTGATAAAGTTAGTAGTGAGACACATGCTGAGCAAAGAAGCTACTTTTAGGGTTTAGGTGTAGGTCTAAGTGGAGCTAAACAAAGGAGAAAAACTGTGAGGGCAAGTTTTGGGGTCACTAGGAAAGATTGCTTTATTATGCTTACAGATGTGCTATTTACACATGTGGTATTAACCTGAAACACTACACCAGGAATTACCAAACTATGCCCTACTCCTATTTTTATAAATACAGTTTATCAGGCTCATTTTGTTTATTCATTTTCTATGACTGCTTTCATGCTACAACATCACAGTGAAGTAGTTACACCAGAAGTCCTATCATCTGCAAAGTCAAAAGTAAAATCTGTTTGCTGTGTGGCCCTTTACAAAAAAAAAAAAAAAAGTTTGGTGATCCCTAAGCTATACAGATATACTGCAACATTTATCTCCCTTTAGTTAAAAAAAATTGATAAAAATATTTCCTTACTTAGTTCATGTATAGTGGAATATGGGAACATATCACTGAAATGTACATAACTGAGTCTCTTTTATCAGATACAAACACTTAAGGGTATTAAAACCTCAATATTCATGCTGTCTATTAAAAATGAAGGATGGGGCCAGGCGTGGTGGCTCATATCTGTAATCCCAGCACTTTGAGAGGCTGAAGTGAGAGGACTGAGGCCAGGAGTTCAAGACCAGCCTGAGCAACAAAGTGGCACCCCATCTCTACACAATTTAAAAATATTAGCCAGGGCCGCGCACGGTGGCTCACGCCTGTAATCCCAACACTTTGGGAGGTTGAGGCGGGTGGATCACCTGAGGTCAGGAGTTCGAGACCAGCCTGGCCAGCATGGTGAAACCTCATCTCTACTAAAAATACAAAATATTAGCTGGGCGTGGTGGCAGGTTCCTGTAATCCCAGCTACTCGGGAGGCTGAGGCAGGAGAATCACTTGAACCTGGAAAGCGGAGGTTACAGTGAGCTGAAATCATGCCGTTGCACTCCAGCCTGGGCAACAAGAGTGAAACTCTGTCTCAAAAAAAAAAATAAATAAATAAATAACACATTAGCCAGGTCTGGTGGTGCGTGTCTGCTGTGGTCTCAGCTATTCAGGAGGCTGGGGCGAGAAGATTGCTTGCACGCAGGTGGTTGAGGTTGTAGTGAGCTGTGATTGTGCCACTGCACTCCAGCCTGGGCAACAGCATAATGAAGACACTGTCTCAAAAAAAAAAAAAATTACACAGCATTTATTCATCAATATAGTAGACAACTTAGGATCACCAGATACTTGAGGAAAACCAACAGCACAGAAGGGGAAGCATCAAGAAGAAGTAACAAATAACTTCAGAGGAAACAGAGAGGATTCTCTGGACAGAAGAGCACCAAACAGCAGAGCAGTTAAATTCCTGTGTAGTTAGAAAGATTCAAAAAAATACTGGAGTCATGAAACAATAACAGACTAATGTGTAATTGGGGAATAAGACGAAAGTTAAAAGTCATTGGATGGGCTAAGGAATAAAATGGTCCAAAGATGGTAAATTGGTAGAATTTGCAAATTAGTGATCTGGGAAATAAAGTTGATAAGATACTTCAGGAAGTACCCAAAAATAAATGGAATGTTAAATATCACATTGAAATCAAGAAAGATGGAGGTCCAACATTTTTCTAATACAAATTTTAGCAAGAAAGAACAGAGACTAGAAAGGAAGAAAGAGTTAACAAAAAAAGCAGAAGAAACTTCCCTGAACTGGAGAAAGATAGGTCTTCGACCAAAAAGAATTCTTTTAGAGCCAACAGAATTAATCAAGATGAACCTTGCCTAGACAGATCCTTGTGTGATGTCATAACTAAATTCTTGGACAGTTTAATGGTGATGGAAGAGTAATAAGTAAATCATTCAGTGGTTTTTCTTCTTGTTTAACTGTGTAGGGTAGGTGTCATTGTCCTTTTCCTGTTATGAATGATTTTTCCAAGGTCCGGAGAATAGAGACATAGTATCAGACTTGCATAATATTTTGGTATTCTTGTTTGATTATAGTTTTGTATTTTAAAATGCCAGTCATTTGGAAGCAGCAGACTTCAGTACTATGCAGTTTCCCCCAAACACTTTGGACTAATCTAAACTACCACAGTACTTTGCCCAAATGTGTTATATAGCACTTGTACAGTAATTCATTTGCTAGACCTCTTTTATTGGACTGAATTCCTTTGGGAGGCATTTAGTAAAAATGTGTCAGATAATGCTGGGCTATTATATTGTTTACTGACCATGTTCTTCCTAATGTTGCTGAATTTGTATATTTTGTTAATGTCTTCTGCATATAACATACTGCTTACAGGAACTGGAAGATAACTGGTTTATAGAAAACTCAAGGAAATAGCTAGAATATTGAGGCAGGTAATACTAGTAATGACCCTTTTATTTTTAATTTAATTAGTTGACCCAAAATGAAATGAAATATGTTCTTGTTATCTGCTCTGCAGATACCCTTTCAGCCAACAAGTTGGAATAGAGAGAAGGCAGCTCTGTTGAGGCAGGTAACACTGGTAATGACCTTTTTATTTTTAATGTAATTAGTGGACCCTAAGCTTAAGAAGTAGACTCATAAGCCTAAGAAGTTCTGAAATCCATCCTTTGATATCTGCTCCCTGGTGGTCTGATTCAGTCTCATAGCTTTAAATGCCATCAATATGTTAACTCCCCAAATTTTATCTCCAGCTCAGATCTCTTTTTTGAGCCGCAAACTCTTAAATCCAACTGCCTGCTTAACAGGTCCACACGAATATGGAATAGACATATCAAACTTAATATTCCTAAAACTAAACTTCTGATTTTTGGTTATCCTCTGGCCTGCTCTCGCAAAGAAGATAACCTTACTGCTCCTGCTGTCTTTCCCATGTCATTTAATGATCAACATCTTTCAGTCATTTGAGCCAAAAATCTAGGTCATCTTGTATCTTTTCTCATTCCCACTCCATATTCAATTTTTCAGGAAATCCTCTTGCTTCTACCTTCAGAATTCATGTAGAATTCTTCTTCTTCTCAGTATCTTTATGGCTCTCATCTTCATTCTTGCATCATATTCTCTCTTCTAGATTAATGCAGTAACCTTTTAACCGAATTCCCAGTTTCTACCCTTCTCCCACTATGATTGTCAATACAGAGAAACTAAAAATCTCAGATCATGTTATTCCTTGCTCAGAACCCTCCAGTGGGTTCTCATATCACTTAGAGTAAAAGGCTAACATATGTCATATCCTACCACCCAGCCATTGCCTAGAATGTAGCCATAGGGTAGGGCCTTTTCCTACCAAAACCCCTATAAAGTCTGAAAGAGATGATTACTCCATATAGTGAACAAACCTTAACACAATGCAATAAGAAGCATTAAAAAAACAAGGAAACATAACACCACCAAAGGAATGCAATAATTTTCCAATAATCAACCCTCCCCAAATGGAGATCTATGAATTGCCTGTCAAAGAAAAATCAGAATAATTATTTTAAGGAAGCTCAGTGAACTACAGGAGAACACAGACAACTCAATGAAATAAGTAAAGCAATACAAACAAAACTAGAAGTTTAACAGAGAGGTTGGAATAATTAAAAAGAACAGCGCAATAGAGACTGTTAACAGCAGAACTGATCAAGCATAAGAAAGAACTGATAAACTCAAACAGTGGATCTTTGAAAATATTTGATCAGAAAAGAAAAAGAATGAAAAGGAGTGAAAAGCCTACAGATTTAGGGACATCATCAAAAGAGCTAACATTTGCAGAATTCAAGGAGAATAGAGAGAGACAGAAAGCTTATTTAAAGATTTAATGTCTGAAAATTTCTCTAATCTTGGAAAAAAGATAAACACCCAGGCACAGGAATCTCAAAGGTCTCCAACTAGATTCAACCCAAAGAAGACATATCTAATCAAATTGTCAAAAGTCACAGAGAATTTTACAAGCAGCAAGATAAAAAGGATCCTCACATGCAAGGGAACTCCTTAAGCCTATTGGTGAATTTCTCAGCAGAAACTTTGCAGGTCTAGAGAGAATGGAATAATATATTTATTTAAAGTGCTGAAAGAAAAAAATTGTAAACCAAGAATACTTTATCTGACAAAGCTGTTCTTCAGAAATTAAGGAGGTATGAAGACTTTCCCAGAAAAGAAAAGCAGAGGGAGTTAACCACCACTAAACCCGCCTTACAAAAAAATGAAAGAGAATTCTTCAAACTGAAGTGAAAGGATGCTAATTAGTAACATGAAAACATATAAATTATAAAACTCACTGGTAAAACGCTGTCATTGAGGATACTACTAGAGCTCTTTCTGGTCTGTGAAGCAAATTTTGATTGGTCTAGAGCTTTGGTATAAAGCTTATACACACATTATGTTATTGGGGTCCTCTCAACAATCCTGTGAAATATGTAGAGCACGTAATATTCCCTATTTGCAAATGAGAAAACAAAGATTCAGAGAAGATAATGGACTTGCTCACAGTCATGCTGGTGGAAAATGATAGGGTGGCAGAGTGGAGATTCTACTCCAAATGCACTGCACCAGTGGTTTCCAACTATTTTGACTGCAACTTAGAGGAAGAAGTGCATTTTAAATTTGGACCCAAAATGTACACGTGTACGTGCACACACAATGAAAGCAAAAAAAAAAAGAAAAAAAAGAGATATATTCTATAGCATCAGGGACTGGTTTTGTGGCAGACATGTTTTGCACAGACCGGGAAGGCAGTGATGGTTTAAGGATGATTCAAGCTCATTTACACTTATTGTGTACCCTGTTTAATAATTATACAACTCACCATAATGTAGAACCAGTGGGAGCCCTGGGCTTGTTTTCCTGCAGCTAGATGGTCAGTCTTGAGGGTATGGGAGACAGTTACAGACCACCAGGCATTAGATTCCCATAAGGAGCAGATAACCTAGAATCTTTGTGTGCACAGTTCACAATAGGGTTCGTGCTCCTATGAGAATCTAATGCTGCCACTCATCTGACAGGAGGCAGAGCTCAGGAGGTAATGCAAATGATGGGGATATACATCTGTATCCCCCATCTGTAAATACAGATGAAGCTTCACTCACCCACCTTTCACCTCCTGCTGTGTGGCCCAGGTCCTAAGAGGCCACAGACCCATATCAATCTGTGGCCCAGGCATTGGGAACACCTGGCCCACAGGACCAAATATGATCTACTTATACTTTGTTTCCTTACCTCTGTGGGGAAACATTTTCTGCTTTTCCCTTCCTTCACATGTGTTCTAGCTACATTGCTTTCTTCCTATTCCTCAAACTTCTGCCTTAGGACCTTGGCACTGGCAGCTTCTTCTGACCTTCAGACTCTTCCCTCAGATATCTGCATAGCTAATTTCCTCCCTACTTCAAATCATTGCTCACATGTCACCTTTTCAATGACACCTACTATGACCATCCTATTTATAATTGTAACCCTTTAATCCCTGGGTAGTCTTAACCTGTTTTACTTTTTATCATAGCACTTACTATCTTCTAATACATAATTTATTTATTTATTATTTTTATTGGTTGTCTTCCCCTTCTAGAATATAAGCTCCATGAGGGCAGGGTTTGTTTGCTTTGCAAATTGATGTATTCATAGTGGTCAGTATAATACCTGGGAATAGATGAATCCCTAACATTGAATGGATAGGATGAAAAGATTAGTAAAATATTTTTTGAAGTAAAAGCTGCTTATGATGTTTTGTTATTTTGTTAATATTGCAAATTTTTAGAGTATAATAATGCAGTATTCAAATACAAATATCAGTGTGCATCCCATAGACATAATTTTTGTATCATCTGCTGTTTTGGATTCTTATTTATTCACTTAGATAATTGAGTTGACAGTTAAGTGCAACAACTGTTAATGAAATGTCTACCATGAACTAGCACTGGAAACACAGATCAGTAAAATAGCCTCTGTCCTTGAAGAGAATTGGCTCATGGGAACAAATAATTACAATATATTATAATACATGTAGTCAAGGAAAGTTTATATGTTTCTAAATTGAAAGTCAGAGTAGTCTCTTGGGCTCTTCTTATTGATTATGTCAAAGGAACCAAATGCCAACCTTACAAAGTCCAATTAAATAATGTTTCACCAGCCTTTATATTTCAGTAAGGCCTTTTATACTCGTAGAAATAAGAAAATGTTTTTGAAACTCCAAGAAAATGATTAGAAGTCTACTGATTTTATTGGTTTTGGCTTTGTTATCTCTTTGAAGGAATAATTGTTAGAGAGGTTATCAGAGACCTTTGAGTATTTCTAGTTACTATGAGAGTTCAGGTTGTAGGTTTTGTTAATGAAAAAGTCAGTCCTCTTGAACCCTGCCACTGTTTTATCAACTAAATTTATGTAGTATTCTAAATCTTTTTTTTTTTTTTTTCTTTTTGAAGTAGCGTATTTCCCTGACCCCTTCATGGGACTCATGACAAGGGTGCCTCATTTACTCAGCCTGCTACTCCCCACTCCTCATGAGAGTGAGTGAGTGGGTGAACAAAGTGGAAACTGGAGTGCATGAGCACTGAAACTGGGTTGCCATTTCGGTGTCAGCAGGATCAAACTCCACTCACTTGGACCTGCTGTGTTCCACCCCTTGCAGGAAGGAGTGTACAGGTGAGCAGGTGCAGGAGCCAGAGCGAGTGCTTTTTGGGCACTGGCAGGAGCGAACTCCGTGGAGGCTCTGTGGCAGCGTCCAGGCGGGGTGCCTGTGACTCCTGAAGCCCCTCCAGAGGGCATATTACAGTGCTTTTTTAGCTCTGCTGTCTGTAGATGGCTTAACTGTTAATAATAAATCAGTGGGCCCTCTGCCTTTTCACATGAGACGGCTGCCTTCCGCCAATGAGGGCAAGGGGCCCGTGTCACAGCCTTTTGTATCCACACTTGTGGCTCCCAAGCTCTTGTCCAGTGTCCTCGAAAAAAATGAGGCTACATGAACAAATTGAAAGATGGTAAATGTGGGGGATTTTATTGTCATGAAGGTGGCTCTCAACTGGAAGGGGAGCTGAAAAGGGGATGGGGCAGGTAAGTAATCTTTCACTGAAGCCCAGCCTTCTCCCACTGGATTCTTCTCTGAAGTTACACTATCAGGCTGTCCCTCTGAAGTCAAGCCGCTTCTCTCCAATGTCCAGCCATATTCCCCGATGTCCAGCAGCTTCTCCTCTCTTAGGGCTGAGTCTGGGGTCTTTATAGGCATAAGATGGGGTGGGGCAGGACAAGGCCATGGGTGGTTTAGGAAAAGGCAACATTCGAACGGGAAAACAGGGATATAAGTTCTTGTTTTGGTCTGCCATTTCACGCTTTTCAGCTTGAGGGTGGGGCTTTTGCCAGGGACCCGCCCTTTTCTGCCTAGAATTTCTCTGCACCTGTTCCTGTCAATTTCAGCAGTGTTCACAGCATCTTCACCAGGAGTAGATTCTGTCTTCAGAAACCACTTTCTTTGTTCATCCATAAGAAGTAAGTCCTCATTCATTCAAGTTTTATCTTGAGATTGCAGCCATTCAGTTACATCTTCAGACTCCACTTTTAATTCGAGTTCTCTTGCTGTTTTCACCACATCAGTAGTGACTTCCTGCACTGAGGTCTTGAAACCCACAAAGTCATCCATAAGGGTTGGAATCAACTTCTTCCAAATTCCTGCTAATGTTGGTATTTTGACCTCCTCCTGTGAATCACAAGTGTACTTAGTGACATTTAGAGTAGTGAACCTTTCCATAGGGTTTTCAAACTTTGCCCAGATCCATCAGAGGAATCACTATCTCTGACAGCCTTATGGCCTTACTGAATGTGTTTCTTAAATAAGAAGACATGAAAGTTAAAATTACTCCTTGATTCATGGGCTGCAGAATAGATGTCGTGTTAGCAGAGATGAAAATAACGTTAATCTTTTTGTACATCTCCACCAGAACTTTTGAATGACCAAGTGCATTGTCAGTGAGTGTTAATATTTTGAAAGGAATATTGTTTCTAAGCAGTAGTCTCAACAGTGAGCTTAAAATATTAGTAAACCATACTGTAAACAGATGTGCTATCATCCAGGCTTTGTTGTTTTATTTATAGTGCACAGGCAGAGTAGTTATAGCATAATTCTTAAGGACCCTAGAATTTTTGGAATGGTAAATGAGCATTGCCTTCAACTTCAGATCATCAGCTGCATTAGCCCCTAACAAGAGAGTCAGTTTGTCCTTTTCAGCTTTGAAGCCTGGCATTGACTTTTCCTCTCTAGATATGAAAGTCCTTAATGGCATCTTCTAATAGAAGGCTATTTCGTCTATATTGAAAACCTGTTGTTTAGTGTAGCCATGTTCATCAATGATATTAGCTAGATCTTTTGGATAACTTAACTGTGGTTTCTCCAAGTAGCACTTGCTACTTCATCTTGCATTTTGATGTTATAGAGATGACTTCTTTCCTTAAACCTTATGAACAACCTCTGCTGGCTGCAAACTTCTCTTCTGCAGCTTTTTCACCTCTCTCAGCCTGTATAGAATTGAAGAGAGTTAGGGCCTTGCCTGTATCATTAGCCTGTTCTTCTATCCAGACCACTCAAACTTGCTGTATATCAGCAATAAAGCTGTTTTGCTTTCTTATCATTTGTGTGTTCATTGGAATAGGACTTTCAATTTCCTCCAAGAACTTTTACTTTGCATTCACGACATTGCTGTTTGGTGTAAGAGGCCATGCTTCTGGCTTTTGACATGCCTTCCTCACTAAGCTTAATCATTTTTAGCTTTTGATTTAAAGTGAAATATGTGGCTCTTCCTGTTACTTGAACACTTAGAGGCCTTTGTAGTGTTATTAATTGGACTAATTTCAATATTATTGTGTCTGATGGAATAGAGAAGAGCCAGGAGAAAGAGAAGTGGGAGAATGGCAGATGGGTGGAGCAGTCAAAACCACATACATTTCAGTTAAGTTAGTTGTTTTATATTGCTGTAGTTTGTGGTGCCTCAAAATGATTACAATAGTAATATCAAGGGTTACTGATCACAGATTGCTGTAACAGATATTTTAATGAAAAGGTTTGAAATATTTGAAAGTTACCAAACTATGACACAGAGACACAAAGTGAGCACATGCTGTTGGAAAAGTGGTAGTGATAGACTTGCTTGCTGCAAGGTTGTCACCAACGTTCATTTTGTAAAAAAGGCGGTATCTCTTTGTGCAGTAAAGCGAAGCACAATAAAACAAGGCATGCCTGTAGAAAAGTAATACATATTCATGGTAAAAATGGAAATATACAGAAGAACAAAGAGTATCTTATTATATAATGTTCCATCACTCACATTTCCCACCTCGTGTTGTGATCCTCTTTCCAGTTTAGTATATACAGATCTTCATTTTTAAAAATCGCTGCATGATATTCTATTGTATGTCTGTAATATAATTTAAGGAAGCTTCTAGCCATCAACATTAAAGTTGTTTCTAGTTTTTTTCATCAAATTTATTACTTTGTTGGATTTGTTTATTTATATATTTCTGTGCATTTGTATATCTGTGGGAGAATTTCTGGTCTTGAAATTGCTGGATTAAAACATACATATTTTTAATTGTCCTCCAGAAAATTGTCCTGATTTGTCTTCTCATAACAAAAGTACGTGAGAATATCTGTTTCCCCACATTCTGTCCCATGATGGATTTTAGCATACTTTTTAGTTTTTACCAATGTAATACTAATTTATTTCATTAGAAGTACTTATTTCATAAGTAGATTTATGCATCCTTTCAGATTTTAGGCAATCTCATGTTTAACCTTGCTCTTACTATTTTTCTTCACTTGGAATATCTTTTTCTTCTTTCATTTTTCTCTGAACCTTTACCATTCTTCAAGCCCATGTCAAAATTTGTTTGTTTTTCTTTTTAATTATTGGATTTCTGAATAACCTCAGACTAAAATGATTTTTCCCTCCTAATAAACTCAGTGCTTTATTTCTACTTGTCACAATTTTATCCCAGTCCTAATAAATATGATTTTTTTATTTTAGGATTTGCAGATTTACAGGATGGCTGCACATTAATGGAAAGAGAAGCATAAACCTATCTTCTTTCATTATGGAGGGAGGTTTGGCAGATGGAGAACCTGATCGAACTTCGGTGAGTAGTTCAAATATGACGTAGTAAGATTCTATCATTTGTAACTGTGAAGTGTTTGATGTAAGCCAGGGTTTTGTTTTTAAAATATATTAAAAACAAACTTTTAAAAAAGTGTTTTTAAAATAAGGCTTTAACTTCTTGAGAATTACAGGTACCTTAAATGATATGAAAATTACAGATCGCTGGCCGGGCATGGTGGCTGATAGCTGTAATCCTAGAACTTTGGGAGACTTGAGACGGGTGGATTACCTGAGCTCAGGAGTTCAAGACCAGCCTGGGCAACATGGCGAAACCCTGTCTCTACTAAAAATATAAAAATTAGCCAGATGTGGTGTCACATGCCTGTAGTCCCAGTTACTCGGGAGGCTGAGGCACGAGAATTGCTTGAACTCGGGAGGTGGAGGTTACAGTAAGCCAAGATAGCGCCTCTGCACTCCAACCCGAGTGACAAAGTCAAACTGTCTCTTAAAAAAAAAAACAACCAAAAAACGAAAATTACAGATAGCTTAAAGCTTGTTGGAGCACAACCCAATTTTCTGAATTTCTGCTCCATCCTCCTCCTCTTATTTTACCTATATTCCCAGCCATATAGTGAAAGACATACTAATAGAATCATTTGTTTTCTCCCAAAACCTTTGTCTTAAGTGAAATCAAGAGAATGTTAACATTTGAGGAAATTAAATGCCTCCAAATCTCAAATCACATGCAGCTATGAGTAATAGCGGGAATGAAACAGTTAAAATAATTAAGAGCAATTGCCATATATATTCTTTTTATAAAAATGTAAAGATTTAGTAAACATTTCTGCCCTGTGATCATAATTGAATTATATTCTGATATTAAACAAGTAACAGGAAAAGTATACCTTACCCAATACATTTAAAAAAGAAATCAGTAGTAGGATGGACTAAATGATGATGGGTCATTTTTTTCTCACTGTACAAAAAGATTTTACTCCAGAATAATTTCATTTTCAGTTATGTTATTGCATCTTGAGTGACTCCATTATATATTTAGGTATAGATTCTTTGCAATGTTTCTGTTACCTAAAGTAAAGGTTCCCCCTTCAGTAAAATGTAGTCAGCTGGTAGCTTTATCATTAGTTAGGTGGTGGATTGTTTAACAAATTTGCATTGTTGGAATAAGGTAGAGCCCAACTTTTCTGTCTTTTATATTACTGTGGAATTGAGAGTCACTATTAGATTGAGGTGTTTGTAAATTTTAATTTAGTGAATGTCCTTTGTTCAGGCTTCAGTGTAGGAACAGTCTAATGATTGATAGCAAAATGCAGTTTTGCTGACTTGTATTAACTTGGTCTCAGCCTTTCTTGAATTTCTGGTTCAGTCTTGTTTGGGGTTCTTAAATGATCAAAAAAAGTTAAACTTTAAAATAAGTTGTTAGTAGAGAAGAAAATGGGTGTGGAAATAACTTGGCTTATGAAGAAGGCTGTTGTCATGTTGATTTAAATGGAAAACGGATGGTAAGTTATTTTATTTTTACTATAACTTCAGAAGAAAAGTTAAGATTAAGCCTTGTCTGTAGAACTTACGTTTACTTTATCATAAACTTTACCTTTTTTTTTTTTTTTTTTTTTAAATCTATTGGACTGTCTTAGATTCTTTCAACTCAAATACTTTTGGTCTTCTAGTGATATTAAAAATATCAGTAATAACTACAGTGGCTGTTTTTAAGTGTATGCTTTGTTAGACTGTCCTCATAACAGCTGTTAAAGGTAGATATTTGTTTATCCTCACTTTTTGAGGTAGGGAAATAGGCTCAGGGAGGTTAATTATCTTCTCTAAGACTTCACAGCTTAAGCGATAGAACTGAAATCTGTCTGTCTCTAAATACTTTACTACTAAGATGTTGATTATATACCTATATTTCTGAATAGAGTGTCTTAAAATTTGTTGTTACCTTTCAAAGTATGTGTCCAAGTAAATGTTACTACATTTTATTACCAGACTCCTTTGGCTAAAGTAACAAAGTTTTAGTCATTTCTGGAGTGCAGTGGCGTGATCTCTGCTCACCACAACCTCCGCCTCCCTGGTTCAAGCGATTCTCCTACCTCAGCCTCCTCAGTAGCTGGGATTACAGGCATGTGCCACCATGCCCGGCTAATTTTTTGTATTTTTAGTAGAGATGGGGGTTTCTCTGTGTTGGTCAGAATGGTCTCAATCTCCCAACTTCAGGTGATTCACCTGCCTTGGCCTACCAGAGTGATGGGATTATAGGCGTGAGTCACTGCACCCGGCCTTAGTCATTTACTATTCCAAATTTTGTTGATATTGAGAAGTTAAAAGTTGTTTAAAAAGTAGTGAGAGGCCAGGCACGGTGGGTCACACCTGTAATCTCAGCACTTCGGGAGGCTGAGGCGAATGGATCACCTGAGGTCAGGAGTTCGAGACCAGCCTGGCCAACATGATGAAACCGTGTCTCTACTAAAAATACAAAAAAATTAGCTGGACATGGTGGCAGTTGCCTGTAATCCCAGCTACTGAGGAGGCCGAGTCAGGAGAATCACTCAAACTCGCGAGGCAGAGGTCGGAGTGAGCCGAGATCACACCACTGCACTCCAGCCTGGGCAACAAGAGCGAAACTCCGTCTCAAAAAAATAATTAAAAAGAAAAGTAGTGAGAACAGTTTTTTCTAATTCATTAGGTTCCTTCTATGAAATATTTTAGCTAATTTTAGAGAAAGTAATACTGATAATTTCAGTGTAAACTACTGAAATATTCTGTATTTGAAACTAACATTGAGGTCCACTTTTGAGTTAGCTATAAAATAATCACCTTTGAACTGCTCGGTTTAAGCTAGTTACTGTTTAGATCTGGAAGAAGTGGATCAGAACATGAGCTCTGTAAGACCTTTAGCTACATGTTAAAATCTGAGCCCTGTCACTTAGTTGTATGACCTAGGTAATAAATTCTCCAGGTTTCCAGTTTCCTTATAAATAGAGATAATTGTAATATCTACCTCCCAAAGTTATTTGTAATATTAATTGAGAAAATATGTCTATGAGGTGCCTATTACAGGGCTGCACATACTGTAAACATCCATTAAATAAAAGCAACTATTTTTTTTGTTAATGTAACTATTAATATTAAGCCTTCTCTCCAAAAAGATAAATAATTAAAAGTCAGGAGAGGCCTGTGATGATTCGGTGATTGCTCCACACTAGAGTAGTTGGAGAAGCTTTCTTAAGAGGACATAAACTTTGAATTGCACATGAACGTAGGGATCATAGGATTGAAAATGAGCAAGGAAAGCATGCCAGATGAGAGAATAGTGAGAGGCAAGGCTAAATAGGGAATTAATTGCTCAGTTTATTCAGGGTATAATTAGCAAAAAAAAAATTAAGGATGGAAGTAAGTGACTGATGTCTAGAGGAATAATGATGGATATGCCAGATAGAGACCAAATTTATGGAAGACTTTAGGTGCTAGACCAGGGATTTTGGACTTGATTCTGTAAGTAATGGTTTGCCATTGAGTATTTTAATGTAGATGAATCTGAAAGCAGGGTATAAAATGATTTGGAGGAATGAATATTAAGAGAATATTACAAGACTGGGCGCAGTGGCTCACGCCTGTAATCTCAGCACCTTGGGAGTCTGAGGCGTACGAATCACCTGAGGTCAGGAGTTCAAAACCAGCCTGGCCAACATGGTGAAATCCCGTCTCTACTAAAAATACAAAAATTAGCCAGGTGGGGTGGTGGGCACCTGTAATCCCAGCTTCCCTGGAGGCTGAGGCATGAGAATTGTCTGAACCTGGGAGGCTGAGGTTGCAGTGCGCTGAGATCATGCATGCCATTGTACTCCAGCCTGGGCGACAAGAGACAAATGCTGTCTCAAAAAAAGAAAAGAAAAGGAAAGAAAAGAAAAGACTATTACAGTGATCTTGGTGTGAGGTTGTGAAAAAAATCTGACTTTATTATTTTTGCTTTCCTTCTTGCACATAATACAATTTTTTTCTTTTTTGAGACAGGGTCTCACTATGTTGCCCAGGTTGGAGTGCAGGCGCATGGTCTCGACTCACTGGAACCTCCATCTCCCTGACTCAAGCCTGCCTCAGCCTTCCGAGTAGCTGGGATTACAAGTGCACGCCACCACACCAGGCTAATTTTTTTGTATTTTTAGTAGAGATGGGGTTTCACCATGTTGGCCAGACTGGTCTCGAACTCCTGACCTCAGGCGATCCATCCGCCTTGGCCTCCCAAAATGGTAGGATTACAGGCGTGAGCCACTGTGGCCAGCCAATACTATATATATTTTTTTGAGATAGTCTCACTCTGTCACTCAGGCTGGAGTGCAGTGGCGCAATCTTGGCTCACTGCAAACTCTGCCTCCCGGGTTCAAGTGATTCTTCTGCCTCAGCCTCCTGAGTAGCTAGGACTGCAGGCGAGCGCCACCATGCCCAGCTAATTTTTGTATTTTTAGTAGAGATGGGGTTTCACCATATTGGCCAGGCTGGTCTTGAACTCCTGACCTCGTGATCCACCCACCTCGGCCTCCCACCACCCGCCTCGGCCTCCCAAAGTGCTGGGATTACCGGCATGAGCCACTGTGCCCGCCCCAATACTATATATTTTTAAAACACATTTGCTCACTTGTTATTCTAGTTTTCTAGTTGCATATGGTTCTATTTTTCTGGCAGTGCTGTTTGCCTTAGATGGCAGGTACTAAAAAGTATAGATTAAATCTGTGTTTCTATATGTGGTACTTGTATGCCACAGAACATGAGAATACTTTTTAATATATGGTTTAAACTGTCTTTTGAAAGTTTACAGTTTTCATTCTAGAAATTAACTGCTCAAAATGCTTTAAAGAGTCAAATTCTTATGACTAGATTGAGGTAGACTAAAGAAGTGAAATACCTTTCTAGATTAAAGAAAATTGAAGATGTTCCTCAGCTTAAGGATAGTCACTCTATCTTTTTTTTTTTTTTTTTTTTGAGACAGAGTTTTGCTCTTGTTGCCCAGGCTGCAGTCCAATGGCGCGATCTTGGCCCACTGCAACCTCTTCCTCCTGGGTTCAAGCAATTCTCCTGCCCCAGCCTCCCAAGTATCTGGGATTACAGGCATGAACCACCACACCTGACTAATTTTGTATTTTAAGTAGAGACGGGGTTTCTCCATGTTGGTCAGGCTGGT
>NW_012102310.1:1195238-1241266 GCF_000951045.1 Mandrillus leucophaeus | reverse complement strand
GGATATTTTGGGCTGAGACAATGGGGTTTTCTAAATATACAATCATGTCATCTGCCAACAGGGACAATTTGACTTCTTCTTTTCCTAACTGAATACCCTTTATTTCTTTCTCTTGGGTCAGGCTGGTCTTGAACTCCTGACCTCAGGTGATCCGCCCCGCCTCAGCCTCCCAAAGTGTTGGAATTACAGGTGTGAGCCACTGCGCTCGGCCTATCTTTTGAAGTATTTCTGAAGTATTATTTCTTTTTTCTCTTGAAGCAAAGGAAACTGCTTCATACATTTTATTAGAGGACAAAATCCTTTATTGTATTAAAAATTGATTTTATAAATGGTTTTTTAGAAGAGAGCAACAATTTAAAAAATATGTATGAATGTTTTTTGTGTGTATAAGGGCTCTCAATTGAGAAAATCTTTAAGATTCTAATTCAGGTTGGGTACCTTGAATCCAAAAGCTTTCTGAAGTGGAAGGAACTGCACAAATGATTTAGTTCAGCAATTCTTAGAATATAGTCAATGAATGTCTTTGTGGAGAGCCTAGAGGTGATCCAACTTCCTGTAACTGATTTTTATATACTGGGTGAGTTATTGATAATTTAGATTTGGTGATCATAAGGTAAAATTGCTGTGTTATTAGAGTTTATTCAAAGCCTTAAATCAGATTCTAAGAAGTCCGGCTATCTATAAAAATTAGCAACATTTTAGAGCTTGTGCACGCAAATTAATGGAATTACACCACTTTTTGCTACAGTATTATTTTGAGTGGGTCACAGTTTTTAAATATTGCTATTTTTGTCCTGTTATAAATACTATGAGATTAACTTCATTATTATGATTATTGATTTTAGTATATTATGTGGTGTTCGTGATAGCATCTTTCTAACAATAGTATTCACATTTTTTTTTAGTTTTAAATTTTTTGTAGAGACAGGGTCTTACTCTGTTGCCCAGGCTGGACCGTACTCGTGTGATCCTAGCTCACTGCAGCCTTGAATTCCTGGGCTTAAGTGATCCTCCCACCTCAGCCTCCAGAGTAGCTTGGACTACAAGCCTGCCCCACTCTGTCTGGCCAATTTCTAATTTATTTTAAATAGATGCAGGGTCTCGCTATGTTTCCCAGGCTGTAACAACAGTAGTTTTTTATGTACAACCTCCCAATAATTGGCCTCGAAGGCATTGGTGCATTCAAATTTAATGATAATTTATTCATATGCCAATTACTAATCCTCTGAAAGTATTGTTGTACAATAGCACTTCTTTAAATTTTACCGTTGGTCATTGTGCTCTTATCCTATTGCGACTATAACAAATTGCCACAGATTTAGTGGCTCAAAACAACACAAATTTATTTTCTTAGCAGTTCTGGAAGTCAGAAATCTAAAAGCAAAGTGTTAGTGTTGTTTTCCTTCTGAAGACTCTGAGGGAAGAAGCCATTTTCTTGCTTTTACTAGTATCTAGAGAATGCATTAATCTTTTTTGGCTCGTGGATCCTTGTATCACTTCAACCTCTGGCTTTTGTTATCACATAACCTGCTGCTCATTTAGGCCCTCTTGTTTCCTCCTTATGAGGACACTTATGATTACATTGAGCTCAGTTACATAACCCACTCAGAAAATCAGTTAACTGCCCTATATCAAGGTCCTTACCCTAAATCACATCTGCAGAGCCCCTTTTACTATAGAAGGTAACATTCACAGCTTCCAGGGATTAGAGTGTGGACATCTTTGGGAGGCTGTTATTCTTTCCTCCAGAGCCAGTATTAACCTCTGGAGTAACCTAACCTATTGGAAGTGGGTCCTGTTGCTGGGTAACCCAAAGTTTGTGGTCTGCCCAGGCATCTCACCTGGGAAGTTGCCAGCTAGACTGAAGTCCTAAATAATGAGAATTCTTAGGTTGCAGGGATCTCCTTATGTAAAGTAAAAATAACTGAAAATTTTAGTCACCAATTTATTACTTACATTCTTATTTTCTCATGTTAAAATAATTTCATCTTCCCCACAGCTGCTTGCTAACTCTAACAGTTTGTATTAATCATACATACAAGATTGTTAATAGAAGTTATTCTTGAACTGAAATGGAGTAGTAGAATGTATCCCAATGTTCCCATTACTCATCTTCAACAATTATCAACTTGGGTCGACGTTGTTTCGTCTATACTCCCACCTTCCTAAGTCAGAGTTTTTTTTTTAACAAATCTTAGGTAAATCATTTTATTCATAAATATTTACTGTCTGTATATATCTCTAAAATATAAAGACTTTAAAACTTTGATCATAAATACATTATTCCTAAAAATTAATAACTCTTTAGTCAGAGAATTATTCAGTGCCTACACTTCCCTAGTTCTCTCAAATTCTTTTTTTTTTTTTGAGACGGAGTTTCACTCTTGTTGCCCTGGCTGCAGTGCAATGGTGCGATCTTGGCTCAGTGCAACCTCTGCCTCCCAGGCCTCAGTCTCCCGAGTAGCTGGGATTACAGGCATGCGCCACCATGCCCGGCTAATTTTTGTATTTTTAGTAGAGACAGGGTTTCTCCATGTTGGTTATGCTGATCTTGAACTCCCGACCTCAGGGGATCTGCCAGCCTCAGCCTCCCGAAGTGCTGGGATTACAGGCATGAGCCACCATGCCTGGCTTCTCGTATTCTTTTTATAGTAGGTTGTTGTGTTGGACTTAGTTGGTGAGTCACAAGTCTTTTTGAATCTTTTAAATCTTTCCTATATCTGTTCTTAATTTTTACCTTTCAATTAATTGAAAAAACAAGATAGTTTATTCTGTGGAGTTTTCTACAATATGAGTTTTCCCCTCATGGTGATATTTAGGGTGTTCATCAGTCCCTTATATTTCTTGCAAGTTGGTTGTTAGAATTAGAGGCTTGCACAGATTGAGGTTCAAATTTTTTTGACGATAATGATGTATAAATGGTGTTGTACATAACTGTCAGGAGGCACATAATGTCTCATTGTCTCTCTCTCTGTGATAATAGCAACCATTGATGATCATTGCCTAGGTCTGTTAGTTCAATAGGGGTATACATCAGAATTCTAATTGGGTTAAAAAAGTGGAGGCTGGAAAGAATGATTATGATTAGTCTGTACCTTTTGAGCAAGCAAACCAATCAACATACATTTTTTTAATGCAATAAAAAAATTTTTATTTTAATTAAAAAAAAATTTTGTGTGCAAGTGGTGCGTAAATATATTTATGGGGTATATGTTTTGATACAGGCATGTATCACATGGAAGAGGGGTTATCCATCTCCTTAAGCTTTTATCCTTTGTGTTACAATCCAGTTATACTCATTTAGTTATTTTAAAATGTACAGTCCAATCTACATTTTGTTTTTCTGTTTTTTTTTTTTTTTTTTTTTTTTTGGAGTCTTGCTCTGTCGCCCAGGCTGGAGTGCAGTGGCCGGATCTCAGCTCACTGCAAGCTCCGCCTCCCGGGTTCACGCCATTCTCCTGCCTCAGCCACCCGAGTAGCTGGGACTACAGGCGCCCGCCACCTCGCCCGGCTAGTTTTTTGTATTTTTAGTAGAGACAGCCAGGATGGTCTCAATCTCCTGACCTCGTGATCCGCCCGTCTCGGCCTCCCAAAGTGCTGGGATTACAGGCTTGAGCCACCGCGCCCGGCCTCCAATCTACATTTTGTTAGGTATTTTGTCTTTTGCCACTTTATAGCTTTATTGAAACTTCTATTAAAGGGAGATATTTAGAAAAGGTCAAAATGATTTGATAGGTATACTTTGTTATACTGAGACAGAGTCTCACTCTGTCGCCCAGGCTGGAGTGCAGTGGTGTGCTTCTGGGTTCACGCCATTCTCCTGCCTCAGCCTCCCGAGCAGCTGGCACTACAGGTGCCTGCCACCACACCCGGCTAATTTTTTGCATTTTTGGTAGAGATGGGGTTTCACCTTGTTAACCAGGATGGTCTCGATTTCGTGAACTTGTGATCTGCCCACCTCGGCCTCCCAAAGTGGTGGGATTACAGGCGTGAGCCACTGCGCCCGGCCTGTTACACTTTGTTTACATCTCCATTACTTTAACTTCTGAAAGTTTTGTTAGCAGTACTTAAATATTTGTAATTGTTTGAACTTCCCAAGTGGGAAAATATTGGTCACTATTACCTATTGTGTGAGTACTAAAGATTCCATCTCATTATATCATTTTTCTTTTTTTTTTTTCTTACCTTATTAGATGGTTATTCTTGTTAGAGGCTTGAGTAATGTAAAAATCATTCAGGTATATAATTGGACTCTGAAGTAAATTTGGGGAGCCTAGTTGGAGAAAGTGTCAACTTTTTAAAAGAAAAAGAAATAACCAGTGGCATATAGAATATAACAGCAGAATTCCCAGCCACACATCTTTTGTGTTTCTATTATTCTTGGAGATGTTCTTAAAGTGGATTCCCAGGACTCTGGGACTCTCTAAGACCCTTTCAGAAAATCTGTGAGGGCTAAAAATTATTTTTTTGCGTGATAATATCATGGTATTTGATATTATTTTTCTTTTTTTTCCTCATTAGGGCACAGTACAACTTCCCAGAGACCACATAAAACATGATGTCATTGCTCTGGTGGCTACTGGAGGGTATGCTTGTGAATTCTTTTTTTTTAGATGGAGTCTTGCTCTGTTGCCTAGGCTGGAGTGCAGAGGCACGACCTCAGCTCACTGAAGCCTCTGCCTCCCAGGTTTAAGTAATTCTTCCACCTCAGTCTCCGGAGTAGCTGGGATTATAGGTGCACCACCACGCCTGGCTAGGTTTTGTATTTTTAGTAGAGATGGAGTTTTACCGTATTGGCCAGGCTGATCCCAAACTCCTGACCTCAGGTGATCCACCTTCCTCGGCCTCCCAAAATGCTGGGATTACAGGTGTGAGCCACTGCACCTGCTGTGAATTCTTTTGTTTTCAGGTTTTTTTTTTAGTTTAATTTTTTCTGAGGTATTTTTGGTAAAATAAGCTTTGTTTTAGAATAGTATTAGGTTTACAGAAAAATTGTAAAGATAATAGAGTTCCCATATATGTTGTACACCCCCCTTTCCCCTATTAAGAACATCTTATATTAGTGTGGTACATTTGATATAATTGATGAACTCATGTTGATACATTATTAACAGAAATCCATACTTGATTCAGAATTATTTAGTTTTTACATAATGTCCTTTTTATGTTCCAGGATCCAGTTCCGGATACCACATTGCATTTAGTTCTCGTGTTTCCTTATGTTCTTCTTGGCTATGACTGTGTGTCAGACTTTCTTTGTTTTGAATGAACCTTGACCGTTTTGAGGGCTGCTGGTCAGTTATTTTACATAGCATCTCTGAACTGGAATTTGTTTGATATGTTTTCTCGTGATTAGACTAAGTTTAATGGATTTTGAGAACGAAGACCGCAGAGATAAAGTGCTGTTTTCATCACATCATACCAAGGGTATATTCTGTCAGCATAACTTATTTTTGCTGTTGACCATGATCATGTGGCTGAGGTGGTTAGTAAATTTCCCATTAATTTTTTTTTTAATTCGGAAAATATTACTAGGCATAATCCACATATACCATAGCTCTTTGGAGTCTTCAACAGTTTCTAAGAGTATAAAGGAATCTCGAGACCCAAAAGTTTGAGTTGCTCATCTAAGCCTTAGGCAACTAACACTTTAAGAAAGAATAATTGACAGCTGCCTGATATGACAAAAGGAACCAACAAGATGAGATTTGGGGGTGGGAGAGTAGAAGAAATAATTGATAGGACCTTTAAGAATAAGGGAGTGATACCAAGATAAACTCTGGCTTCTTTATAACTCTGCTTAGTGTTGAGACAGGACCTCTACCTTTGAGTAGTTTTTTGACTTTGTTTCTTTCTTTTCTCATTTGGTAATTTAACAGATATTTGTTGAATGTCTACTTACTTTTCATTAATTTTGATATTTTGTCTGATTCATATAATTTGCAAATAATAGGTTTTTTTCCCTTTTTCTTCCATTCCTTATACAGTTGAGGCTGTGGTTTTATGAATGTATGTCTGGCGGTGAGACTTGGGGAGTCTTTTCTAGAAAAGTATTCATTCTGTGTAGGTTTTAAAAATTATTTAAAATTTAATATTCTGTTACTATTTAAATCTTTTATGCCTTCCTTTTGCATCTCTTATTTTGTGAATGTGGCACTTCTGTTTCATTCTTTAATCTTGCTTAACTTATGTATATTTTCCATCTTTTTTCTTCCTGATGACTTCTTTTTGAATTCCTTGATTATTCTTCTAGCTTATTAATTTATTATTGGATCATATTCATTTTGCTGTTCGAGCCTACTGTATTTTATTTATCTATATTTTTATACCCAGTATTATCAGCTTTAAAAATATTTGCTTGTTCATGCTCAGTTTTATAATATCCTCCGTTATCTTTTTAAACATGTTTATTAAGTTTTTGATGAGTTTGGTTCACCGATTTTCTTTTCTTTGACCAAGGTTGTTCAGTTTGTTGTCTTTCACAGCACTTGGGCTCCTTAGAATATTATTTTTGTTCGTGAGCTTATATTCTCTTAATAATATTCTTTGGGAATATTAACTGCCTTGTCTGATACTGTCCTACATAGAAAGGTAAGAGCCCAGGGACTAGCTTTTGACCATTTTGGTCAATCTAGAGAATACATGTCTTAGGTTGGAGAATCTTTTTTATTAAAGTCATAGCTTCCACCTCGTTACCCCAGTTGCTTATATATTCTGTTTCTTAGGGAACTTTTCTGTATCTCTGTTCTGAGCACACTTCTTATCCATAAACTGTCTCCTTAGTTGTAAACAGCCCATTTGAGAGAAAGCACAGTGGAAGGTAGTAGTCGGCCTCTCTGCCTGCATTTGGTATATATGTACTGTAACAGTACAGCATGTGTACGTGCACAGTTTAAAAGCAAAAATGCTTACTTAGGACTGTGTTTAATGCCTCTGTATGGAATTAAATCATGTTTTGTGCTCATAGTAAAAACAAGGTGTTCAATGATTAGAGAGAAAAGAGCATAGAAAGATGGCTGGCTTCCAACCCTGCCTCCTGTTCCCTTCTCCTGGCCTTTTCTTTATCCATGATATTCCACTTTCTGCATCTTCAGGGATGGGTTCAGGGGCTAGGGTGGGGTGGGGACTTGTTACTTCACTAGTAATTCAGTTCTCACTTGCAAAAGCAATTGGCTTCTTCTTTATTGACTTTGCATTCTCTGTGTATAGAGTGGCTGAAAGTGGACCAGAGATTTAAAAGAACAGCAGAACTGTTACACAGTTAATTCATATTAAGATCTTTGTCAAATGTGATACACAGTTTAAAAATGAAAAATAGAACTATTAAGGAACCACCTGAAAAAAACAGGCTGTCCTTTACTCAGTGTAGACAGTGAAATTATGTAACAGGAGAATAGACAAAGCTATTTGTTTTGCTAACCTAGACTTTGGGAGGAGAACTGGCTTTAAAGACTTATTATTTCCTTCAGTACCCATAAATAATGCAACTTCTCAGCTTTTAAACATATGATAGTTTTTTAAAAGTATTGTCATTTGCTCTTTCTCTCAAGTTTTAAGACATGCCAGAGCTTCTCATAAGCAGGATATAATTAAAGTTTAGACACCCACAGGTCCACATTTAACTCTTAATTAAAATGGTGTATGTTAAGAATCTTAAATTTAAGATTAAAATAAAATTTATGGGAGTCCCATAAAACCTCAGAAAGAAATGTGAAAGATTCAAATTTTAGCATATTGGAGATATGTGAAGATAAAATTTGAGTAAAAGTCCAACCAAATCTCTACCTGTCTTTCTAGTGACAATAGAACAATAAAGAGATTTTTATCCATACCTCAGCTTAGTAGGTTTTCATTAAGTTGTGATTGCTTCAGAAGTCACTGCTTCAGAAGTCAACTTAAGTTTAATAGGGTGAAAATAGCAGCAACAGAGCAAGAGAAGCTTGAGGATTGGGTGATGAATTTATGTATGTATTTGTCTATGTACATATGTACCTATAGACATAGAATTTAATTTGGGGCTGGTTGCAATGGCTCACACCTGTAATCCTAGCACTTTGGGAGGCTGAGGCAGGAGGATTGCTTGAGCCTGGGAGTTGAGGACTAGCCTGGGCAACATAGCGAGACCTTGTTTCTACAAATAATAAAAAAAATCAGCCGGTCGTGGTGGCATGTGCCTGTGGTCCCAGCTACTCAAGAGGCTGAGGTAGGAGGATTGCTAGAGCCCTGGTGGTTGAGGCTGCAGTGAGCCAAGATCATGCCACTGCACCCCAGTTTGGGCGACAGAGTGAGACTCTGCCTGCCCTCCAGAAATTTAATATTATTTTTATACATATACACACAAAATTAAATTTATGTATATATGTATGTGTGTACATACACAAATGCATGTATGTAAATTTATCCCCCCATCCTAAGCTTGCTCTTGCTCCAAAGCTACTGTTTTCACCATATTAAACTTAAGTTGATTTCTGAAGCAGTCACAAGTTAATGAAAACCTACTAAGTTGAGGTATGGATAAAAATCCGTTCATTATTATACTGTCACTAGACAGACAAGTGGAGATTTGGTTGGACTTTAAATCAAAATATTTTTTAAAATTTTATGTTTTTTAAAATTTATTTTATTTTATTTAAACATTTATTGGATTCATCAAACTAACCTACCTTCATTAAGTACATTCTACACATAGTACCTTCATAGATTCATGCCTATACTGTGTTTAGAGCAGGTTTTATTTAGGTCTTATGGGTAAAACTGTTGGCTGCATTAGGGGAATTAGTAGAAAATAAAGCTAATAGAAATGAATAAGAATTAATGTTTATTAAATTTCCACTGTGTGCCACCAGCTATTCAAAGTGCCTTGCCCATAAACTCATTTAATCTTAAAAATAACCCTGAGATAGATAGAATTATGAGGATACAGAGACAAGGACACACATCTGGTAAGTAGCGGAGCTGGGATACATTTTGACTCCAGGGGTGAACCTTTAATCACTTTCCTATACTGCGTCTCTTTGAATCAGATCATACGGGGCCTTGAATACTACTTTTACTGTTTGGGATCTTTGTTGTTAACACAGTGTCAAATTGTTGAAGATTTTGGAGCAGGGAACCAGCCTGTTCAGAGTTGTGGTTTAGGAATATCAGCATGGCAAAATTGTGGAGTATTGGTGGGGCAACCAATTGAACGTTAGATTTATCTGGGATGTTTTCAAAAACTGATGCACAGCTACATTCCTATTCAATTGAATTAGAATCTCAGAGGGTGAGTTGCATATATTAGTACCTTTTAAAGTTCGTTAGTTGATTTCGATGTGCAACTAAGGTTGAAAACCATAGAAATAGAGGTGGTTAGTTCAGGGAATAAGTTAGCATGCTCTTGTGAAATCTAGATAAAAGGCAATTAAAACTTCTGTGGTAGTGGCAGCAGAATAGAAACTATGTAAAAGGAATTAGAGATGCAAATCAGCAGGACCTGGTGATTGATTGGATGTGTGGTTTCAGGAAGATACTAAAGACCAATTTTACATATACTAAACATGTAGAATCTTAAAAATGATGTTAAGATGGTGGTATCCTCATTTTACAGATGCAGAAACTGAGATAAAGGGAAATTATGTAGCTTTTCCTGAGCTATACAAGAAATAGATGATGGAGTCAGGACTTGAACTCAGGCCTTTGCATATCGAATTACATTTTCTTTCTATAAGTTTTAGGGCATTAATGTGTTTAGCATTAATTCATACTGGATGAGATGACACTGTTATAGATGACCATATACGATGCAGAGGGGATCATAAGAGTCACTTATTTTAGTGGAGTTGAAAAGTCATTATCAAAAAAGTGTTTTTAGACGAGGTAATGCTTAACCTGAGTGTTGAAAGGAACTTAGGTATTTGCCTGGTGAAGGTGAGAATGGCATTGTAGACAAAAGGAGCTGTGAGAGTAACAAGCAAATTGTTCAACAACATGGTATGTTTGAAGAAGTGAAAGTAATTATCAGTTTGTCACTTTTGTGATGTGTAGGATTCATGGGTGTTTGGAGGAACGCATGACGTAAGATTGACAAAATTGCGAAGAGCCTTGAAGATGGGGTTAAATGTTTTTCTCTCCAGTTTTGGTAGGCTGTGGGAGCCTACCAAGTCCAAAACCATTGAAGTGGTTCAACCATGTTGTTGAACAACTTTAGAAGGCTCTCTGTGATACCAGTATAAACTACTTAGGTGTAAGAAATTCAGGTGGCAGGTAGTAGCAGTAACTGTGGACATGAGAAATAAAGGATAAATATGATAGACTATGTAGAACTTTAGGACCTTGTCCTGGACTTAATATTAGGAGTGGAGGAGAATATAGACGAGGAAAATAAAAGTGAAGGAGAAGTTTAGAGTGACTTAAAGGTTTCTCTGTTGTGTGATTTGGTGGGAGGTACCATTCATTAAGGGAGAAAATATAGGAGGAAGAGCAGGGGCAGAGAGAGGAAAGATGAAGTCAGTTTTCCACATGCTGAGTTTGAGATGTGTATCCAAGCGGAGGTGTACAGAGGCTTGGTGTTCCGTACAGTTCCTCATTTAATCCTTTCTGTAATACTGTAAGGTAGATGTTACTCTGTTTTTAAAAGATGAAGAAACCAAGGCTCTGAAAGAGTAATTTGCATAAAGTCAGTTAGCTAGACAGTAGACAGCACTAGGATCTAAATGTAAATATTCGAATTCTCTTACTGAAAGAAAGGGCTATTTTTTTTGTTATAAACTCATTTGTATTACACCTAGACTTTTAAGCATCTTTTTAAGGTTTTTATATTCATTACCTAATATAATTTTTTGTATACATTGAAAAATATGTGATACATGATCTATTTTATTTAATCCAAAGCTTTATTTTCCTGTAACTATTAATAATTTTGACTTTTTTTATCTAGGCTGAATATTTTGACATTTGGGCACCATGTAGTTGCAGAGACATGAGGAACAGTTGCTAACTGCATTCTTATGTGTGGTAGATTGATGAGTCATGGGGGGTTGACGTTTCCATGTTATTATTAGCAGTCTTGCCCGTGGCTTGATGCTATGCAGTGTGATATACTAATCAGTGATTTGTTAGAAATGGAATAGAAATCTAGAAGGCATGAAGGTATTTTTTTGCAGCTCTTATGTCTTAATTTAGATCTCAGTCATGATTTAATCTAGAATGTAGGCTCACATATCTCTATGTAAGAATGCAAAGAATTGGCCAAAATGAAATTTCAAGTAAGATGAGCTTTTATTTCAGATTGACAATTGAAATGTGTGAAACAGGTCATAAGATGAAGGATCAGACACTGAAATGTTTATGTATATGTCGGCTCATATAGCCAGTTCTCTCATCACCTGGCATGATTGTGATGTGATAATATGGTTTCGGTTGTGCTATTTTATAACCTTTTCAGGCAACTGTGGCTGGTTAGGCCAGATTTAGAGGAAAATGTTAATGAAGTTAAAGCTCAACGTTATGGCTTTAATTCTTTTAGTGGGCAGTAAACTTTTTCTGGTTTCCGAACCACAGAGTCCACCAGCAGTCTCACCAGATGCATGCCATTAGTTACAAGTGAAAATCATATTGGTTAATTTTGAGCTGCTCTTGTATGTGAAGATCTTGATAAAGGAGGTTGGATGAATCATGGCAAGAGACTACCAGTGCCAGAAGAAATATAATTCATGTTTCATTACCAAAAACTGATGGTGAATCTGTAACAATGTTATTTTATGCAGGACAGAACTATTTAAGGAAAAGAATGAGGGGATTCTTAGTGATGGAATTTGGGCTTATCAGATGGCCAGAGACTTTGTGCTAGGTATTAGGGTTGTAATCACTAAGCCTCTTTTTTTTTTTTTTCTTTTCTTGTCTTTGTTCATTCAGTATTTGTTGAATGTCCACAATGGTGCCAGGCTCTGTTCTAGTTTTAAGGGATATAGCAGTGAACAAAATAGACAAAATTCCCACTCTAGTGGAGCTAACATTTGAGTAGAGAAAGAAAAAAATATATAAATATGAACTGTGTTATGAGATGATTGCTGTGATGAAAAATAAAGCAGGGTAAGAAGGAGAGAGAGTAACAAAATAGGGGATGAGTGCTATTTCCTGGGAATATTATGCAAGTATTCTGATGAAGTAGCTTTTGAGCAGAATCCTAAAGGAAGTTTTCTAGGCAGAAATAAGAACTAAGTGTAAAGCTTGCATATCTGTTGGGCAGACAGTAGTGGTTAGTCTGTAAGCAGTCGGGGTTGTGGGAAAGGGTGAGTGAAGGAAGGTGGAGGTACAGGGTCAGTGTTCCTAGGAACACATGGAGCTCTGTGGGCCTTCCCCTGCAATCCGACCTGATAATAGAAGGAAGCAGTGACAAGACAGATGGAATATCTATTTGTTATGCCTGCAGTGGGAGGTCAGGAAATCCATTATCAAGGATGTCATGCTTTATATAAGAAGAATGAATTCACCAGGAGAATCATTGGAATGGCCTTGAGGGGCCGCAGCTCAGGAGAGAGTAAGGTAGGAAACTGATTTGGGGAGTTAGTGGTGAACTGAGCTCTTTAAAAAATCAAGTCAATGGAATCACATGAGGAAATCATGTTGAATGGAAATGAGAGATTCTAGGATATAGGGGAGCCAGAGAGAGGGAGGAGAAAGAGAAAATAGGTTGGAAACTAAGAAGGGGTAGAGTTTTCAGAAAAGGAGTGGTCAGCAGTGGCAAATGCTAGAGGAGTGGTCAGTGTTAGGTTGAGCTAGGGAACGGTAAGGCTGTGCTAGACCTGAGTTGTCTGATAGTGTAGCCACTTCCCACATGTTACTAATTTAAAGTTAACCTAATTAAATTAAAAATTGTTCCTTAGTTTTACTAGCCACATTTCAAGATTTCAATAGCTACATGTAGGTAGTAGCTACCCTGTTGGACATTACAGATATGCACTATTTCCATCGTTGTAGAAAGTTCTATTGTGACAGCACTGTACTAGACCATTATAATGGTGGAGAAAAGTTAAATAACAATTGAATTGTTTATTTATTTATATAACAAGAGAGACAATACTGTGAGATAATTATGAATTATCAAAGAATTCACATTAGAAAGTCAGAGTTGGAGAATGATAACTTCATCTTGAACGTAGGTAGCAGAATTGGCAGTTTGAGCTCTCAAAGTGAGGGGTTTGTTGAGTGTCTGCTGTGGTGCCAAGCTCTGTTCTAGTTTTAAGAGATGTAGCAGTGAACAAAATAGACAAAATTCCCACTCCAGTGAAGCTAACATTTGAGTGGAGAAAGACAGAAAATACATATAAAAATTTCAATCTATTGAGTAGGGAAGCAAAAAGAAAGTAGGGAGAAAATTACAGATCACTTTAAACAATTAGTTTTACTAGGCAGAATTTTAGCTAAGTGGAGTTTGAGTTAAGTGGAGATGTGAGACTGTCTCGTAGAAAATCATTATTTCTGTGGGATGGATAGTTGGGCCAAACTGTAAAATATTTTAACTATCCGTGTTGGGGGCTTATTTTTAAAAGAACAGGGTGCCACCAGACTTTCTTTAGTGGAGGAGAAATGAGGCCAGAGTGACTGCCTAGAAAATTGTTGGTAAATTAATCACTTTTTTCTGGGTCCTTTCTTAGTCTTTCTCATTTGTTTTAATAATAAGTAATTCTGCCTTATGTCTATATACTGATTTTCAAAACAAATTTATATAGAATACTCATGTAAACTATTAAGCCTCATAACAATTCTAGAAATGTGTAAGGTTTAATAATTAGTGCATTTACAAAGGAGAAAAAGAAACCTCACAGAAAGAAGTGAAGTGGCATGCTAATGATGGGATAGCTTAAAGAATGAGTAATGTTGGGTAGACTGGAGATCACTTGTGTTAGTGTTGAATAAACCGTAATACGTACTGTCTTCTATGTGTGGTGATCTTGGCAGTAGGGACTATGTTTTTATCATGTTTTTAAATTCTGGTATGTAGCATAGTAAATGAATGAGTGGGCTGAGACTGCAGGCAGGGACATCTACTGAAAGGGAGATGCAGAAATTGACACATAAGGTGATGTGGGTCTGACATAGGGGGCACTAATGGGAAGTGAAAAAAAGACTGAATGTGAAATAGGCACCATAGAGGCAAAAAAATCAGAATTTAATAATTTAATCCGATATTGGGGGAAATGTCTCAGATGAATCAAGGGTTTATGCCTGAGTGTTTGAAAGAAAAATGGGCAAATCAGCATGGAAGCTGGTTTCTGAGAGAAAGCTGACTACTATCCCTGATACAAAGATGTAAAGCCCTTCCTTTGTTAACATAATTTTAGAACTAGAAGGATATGCAATAATGTACATTTTATGTCCAAACATATACATAGAAATGTTTTGAAGTTTTGGAGATATGCTAGGTATGAAGAAGAAACTAGGAAGTTATCTGAATATAGGTAATAAATGAGCCTTGAGCATCAATGGAACCTGCAGGAAAAGAGCCGGTAGAGGAAGAACAACAAAGAGTTGAGATTGAGCACTAGTAATGGCCATTCACTTATTGGCTGGGAGGACTAAGTGTGGAGGCAGGAAAATAGAAGAGAAGCCAGAGCAGAAGAGTATTCTTAGAAACCAAAAGAGGCTTACATGAGAAGACTGATAGACTTAAATACATAAAGGAAGGATATAAAGTGTGAAAAAGTACCAGGCCAATGCCAGAGAAGACTCCACAGGTTGGCAAATTAACTGTAATTTCCTGATGACTCAGGATGAAAAAAAGATTTTTTTTTTTTTTTTGGAGACAGGGTTTTTTGTTCTTGTCCAGGCTGGAGTGCAATGGCACAATCTTGGCTTGCTGCAACCTCCATCCCCCCGGGTTCAAGCGATTCTCCTGCCTCAGCCTCCCAAGTAGCTGGGATTACAGGCACCCACCACCACTCCTGGCTAATTTTTTGGATTTTTAGTAGAGATGGCATTTCACCATGTTGGCCAGGCTGGTCTCGAACTCCTGGCCTCAAATGATCCGCCTGCCTCAGCCTCCCAAAGTGCTGGGATTACAGGCATTAGCCACCATGCCCAGCCTAGAAGAAGATTTTTTTAAAAAGATTCAATTTTCAGTGTAGAAGTAATTTTGAAAAATAGCTATTACTTAAAAGATTATTGCACCACTTAATTCATTTGATAAATTCTGGGTGCTCTCTAGATTCAGATTTAAGTATATGAGATTAAATCACTCCTGAGAAAATTTGTTTTCTTTTTAGATATTGCCATATTCAGAAGTTGCTGAAGTTCAAGAGACAGTGAGTAATATGTGGTGCTGTGTGCGACATGTTAACATTTTTTCATCTTTTTAGGATTTCAAGTTGGATTCTTAAAATATACTTCCCACTATACTTAATCACAGATAATTATGTCATAATAAGAAATAAGCTAGTGTAGATTGAAAAATATCAATTAAACACTGTTTATATTTTTTCCAAAATGTAAGTTTTTTTGACTGTAAAAATAATTTATACTAGTGTACCATATTTAAACAATACAGAAAAATATAAGTAAAATCCTACCTCCTAAAGTTAACTACTATTGATATTTTGGTGGCATCTTTCCCAAGTTTGTATGTGTATAATAAAATTTATAAAGGTAGGGTCATATCATACAAGCTTCTTTATAACCTACTTTTAAAAGCCAATATATAATGCATGTTTTTTAGTAGGTGAAGAATAAACTTTTTTTGTGTGTGTGGGGGGGACAGAGTCTTGCTCTTTTGCCCAGGAGTGCAGTGGTGTGATCTCGGCTTACTGCTACCTTCACCCAGGTTCAAGCAATTTTCCTGCCTCAGACTCCAGAGTATCTGGGATTACAGGCGCGTACCACCACGCGTGGCTAATTTTTGTATTTTTAATAGAGGCAGGGTTTCACCATGTTGACCAGACTGGTCTCAAACTCTTGACCTCAAGTGATCCTCATGTCTTGGCCTCCCAAAGTGCTGGGATTACAGGTGAGAGCCATTGCACCTGGCTGGAAAAAGAAACTTTAATGACTTCATGCTATTTCATTGTGTGAAGGTATTTTATTACCCTGTTTAAAACAGGTTACTTCTTTAGATTACTGTAAATGGTGTTGTGGTAAATATCCATGGACACATTTTTTTTTTTTTTTTTTTTTGAGATGGAGTCTCGCTCTGTTGCCCAGGCTGGAGTGCAGTGGCACGATCTCGGCTCACTGCAAGCTCCACCTCCCAGGTTCACGCCATTCTCCTGCCTCAACCTCCCAAGTAGCTGGGACTACAGGTGCCTGCCACCACACCCAGCTAATTTTTTTGTATTTCTAGTAGAGATGGGGTTTCACCGTGTTAGCCAGGAAAGTCTCGATCTCCTGACCTCGTGATCTGCCTGCCTCAGCCTCCCAAAGTCCTGGGATTACAGGCGTGAGCCACCGCGCCCAGCCGGACACATCTTTTTGAACATTTTGTATGATCCCCTTATTAATATTCCTAGAAGGGGAATTGCTGGATCAAAAGTGCGATTAGGTTATTTTTAAATATCTGCTTGGTAGGCCAGATCATATTCTTTATCCAACAGTGAAGAGCTGTAGTTCCGAGACAAATACTCCTTTAAAATCTCTCCCATGAAACTCAGGGGTAAAATGTGCACAAGTATGTTTTGCAGATGATTACAGGAATATTAAAAATTCAGCTAAGTGTAGAGTGATGACTCCTGTTAAAAGAACAGACAGTTCTCAGCTGCACTATATAGCTCTCTCTGAAGTTTCTTATTCTAAGGGCTTATAATAATGCTAAATAGAGCACTCTTCAGATGTTTTGTATACTCTTTCTGAATTGTAGTTTCTCAGAGCCAGCTGCAGCAGAATTGCTACTGTAACAACTTGATCAACTTTATTGGGTGAAGAGGTGCCACCAGCTACATCAGTGCTTGATGAGCTGTTTGTCATGAGTCAGATGAGTTAAATCAAGCCATGATGTATATTAAGAGGAAAGTGCTGTGCCAAAGGGAATGGAATCAAAGCTATAGATTGCGTGGGATTACTTCTTTAGTAGTGTGGCCTTCCATCGTGGTTTGAGACTGAGAAGTTTCCCAGGCCCTAAAGGTTGTGTGTTTACTGCTAATTATAGATGAGGTGGCAAATATTTAGACATACAATAAAATGCAATCACATTTTTTTGCATAGTGCACTATTTCTGAGATTTATAGACTAAAATTAGTAAACATTTGGGTAATGGCTATAAATATTTCATGCTTTTAAATACTTTGGTAATATGTCTGAAACTTTTATTATCGATATAGTTACCAATATATCTTATCGATATAACAAAATTAGTGAGATAACTGGACATTGTCTGTGGGATAATGGTAAACATAAGTTACTGAAATAGAGTCAATTAGAGAAACTGTTTCTTTTTAGAGACAGGGTCTCACTATGTTGCTCAGGCTGGAGTGCAGTGGCTATTCACAGGTGTGATCATGGATCATGGATCATGGTACACTGCAGCCTTGAACTCCTGGGCTCAAGCAATCCTCCTGCCTCAGTCTCCCATGTAGTTGGGGCTACAAGGCGCCCATGATGACCTTTTTCTGAATAAACTTAGAAGCTGTTCTTGGATTCTCTGAGATTCTAGCTTTATTTAGGTTCTTTAACAAAAACCGAGAAGAACGCCTAGCATTTTACTTTTTAAATATTGTACAAGGTAATTGTGTAGAGTGGTTCCACAACAGTAATTTCACATTGTTTTTATTCGTGTGTTATACAACATGGTACTGTACAAATTTGACCCAGGTCCTCGAAGTGGTAAGAATAAGAAATTAGTATGGGGCAGTTTAGCCATGTGCAGAAGACTTCGGTGATGTATATGTTACTTTGTAAGTTTGATATGTAATCCTCAGTTACTTATATCCTGTTTCCCATTGATATCACTTACAAGCAACTCTGGAAGGATGATTTCGCTTAACTCCTAGTTTAGTGCTTTTGTATCCATATCCTTTTGAGGAAGGTTTCTGAAGCCATGTTTATTTTTCATTGTGTTTCAGCTTTGCATTTGCAGTGTTTGAGTGTGATTCTTAGTTGTGTTGTTCGTTATAATATATGTTTTTCTAGGGCCTGTTCTTTTATCCTATGGCATTTTCCAATCTCTTGTGATTAAGCCATTCAGGTTATATATCATAACTCTCATATTTATCATAATTTATCTTTTTCTTACCAGCCTGAACCTTTCCCTTTACAGATTTGTATATCCAACTGCTTACTTGACATTTCCACTTGGATGAATGTCTGGCATGCATTTCAAACTTAGTTTGACCCAAAGTGAGCTCCTTATATTTCTCCCTGTAAACTAGCTGTTCTCACTATCTTTTCTGTCTCAGATAATGGCAGTCCCATCCTTCCAGGTGCTCAAACCCCAACACTTGACATTACTTTGTTCCTGCCTTTTTTTCTTTTATCTCACATTTGGTCTATTTAGAAATCTTGTTTCCTCTATTTTCAAAATATATTTGGAGCTCAGCTACTTTTCATCACCTTCACTGCTAACACTTTGGTCCATGATTCACCCTCTCTCCTAGATTATAGCAGTAACCTCCAAAGTGGTTATACCTTTGTCTCTCTAGTCCGTTATCAACATAGCAATCAGAGTGATTCTGTTAAAATATAATCAGACCGTGTCAATTATCTTCTCAAAACCATCCAGTGGTTCACCATCTTATTCAAAATAAAACTGACTACACTGGGTGCAGTGGCTCATGCCTGTAATCCCAGCACTTTGGGAGGCTGAGGTGGGTGGATCACAAGGTCAGGAGTTCGAGACTGGCCTGGCCAATATGGTGAAACCCCATCTCTACTAAAAATACAAAAATTAACCAGGTGTGGTGGCACGTGCCTGTAGACCCAGCTACTGGGAGGCTGAGGCAGAAGAATCACTTGAACCTGGGAGGCGGAGGTTGCAGTGAGCCGAGATCACACTACCGCACTCCAGCCTGGGCAGCAGAGCGAGACTCTGCCTCAAAAAAGAAAAAAGAAAGACTGACTGGGGGTGGAGGGTGGAGTGGGAGATCTGCTTCAAAGTTCACCTAGTGGTGTTGGCCGACCTCACTAACACCATAGTTCTTTCACCTAGTGGGCCTCTCTACAAGACTGACATATGAAGTGACAGTGGTTCCCCAGGGTAATCTTTCTACAAGAGACTGAGAAACTGCATGCAAGATGGAAGTCACAGTCTCTTTATAATCTAATCCCAGAAGAGACATCCCATCACTTTGGCTGTATTCTGTTCATTAGAAGTGATTTAGGGCCTGGTGTGGTGGCTCACATCGGTAATTCCGTCACTTTGGGAGGTGGAGGCGGAGGCTGGAGGATTTCTTGAGCCGAGGAGAATATAACTTTGTCAACTTTAGTTTGTATGTAAAACAAAAGAATGAAATTAAATGGGAAACTGCACAAACATGAATAGAGCAAATGCCTTCAAGGCATTAGAAGATCATTTCAGGTATTGTAAAAAGCCATCACTTAGGGAAGGAATAGGTCCAAGATTTTATTCAAGGAGGTCACAAAAGCCTAAAGCAAACAACTGCTAACTTGTTTTGTCACAGTCAATTAAGATCCTCAAGCCTCTTTAAGACCAACAAATAATGTGATTATCGGGAATTTTTTGTTTCTGTTATTGCATTTGTTTTGATATGTTACTGTATTTGGTATTTAAAGTGAAGGAGAGCTGAGAACTCTGTTCCTACCAGAACCAAAGCACTTGTCCATAGGCAACATTTAGAGTAATTTATGTTAAAATAGTTACTAAACAGAAGGTCAGCAGCCTTTTTCCTGTTTCTTTTAGTTGTCTGCAAGTTCTTCATTCAAGGGTTGGATCTTCTGACTTCCCAAAGACCAGTAGCTCGAAATATTATGCTTGATTTTTACTGGGCCCTAAGAAAATTTTGTCTGACTTAATAAAACTTGTTTCTAATTAATGTTTCTATGGTTTTTTTTGACATTTGAGAAAAAATTTGTTCTACTTTGTTGATGCGTCTGTAGGTGCTCTTCACACAATGCTTGGCATGTAACAAGTACTCAATAAATGTTCCTTACTCTTTTGTAGAAGAAACATACTAAACCTCCTTGTAGTGTTACGTGCTTTCATGGCATGCAGAACTAATCTTTAATAGTGCATGGGTGTTATATAGTTTTTAAACCACCTTAAATTTAAGGAATGCATAACTTGGCTGTCTCTTAAATTTCTGTGTAATTTTTACCTTTACTAACTCATATCTTGAATTATAATTGAAAGTAATTTTTGACTTAATTTTCAAAACGAAATACTTAGGCGATCCATTTGTCTCTTACCACCTTCATTTTCTAAAAACAAAACAAATATTTGATACTGCTTAATCCAAGATCTTTTTTTGTGTGTGGAAAAGGAATTTTCTTATAAATTATTACGGTTATTACTATTGATGTGCATGTGCTTTCTACTTATAAACTAATGCTATTTTCCTTGTCCTTTTGTTTCACTGCTGTTTCCATCCTGATGCATTTTGCTTCTTCCTGATTTGGACTGTATTTGTTTGCTGCTCAATTACCCTGCCTTAAAAGCTTCTTGGTGATAGCAAAGATGTCCTTGGGCCATCAAGTAAGTAGCTAAAGCTTGAACGGCATGTTTGGGGACATGATAATATTTTGATGTGTAATTATTATGAAAGGCAAATGGTGTTTCAATTTTGAATTATTAAGTCTTCTACTTTTCTTTCCAGGAATTGAAATACAAAGTAAAGAATATAAATGGTCATTTAGTACCCAGTGCCCCATCTGTTCTCATTGTCCATCTGAGATTCATAGGTAGTGTTTGTATACTTACATCTTGATTATCTAAAGATGCATTGTTTACTTAATTATCTAACTCATAATTTGGGACCTCTTCTTCATAGTATTTCTTTCTACAGTTATCACAAGGCATAGTTATAGCACAAGGATTTCACTGCCATAGGAATGGGAGAAACACATTTGTCAGAATTTTTACTTAATAATTTTATTATGAAAATTGTTTTATACTTTGGGTATTTTATAAGTGAAACGTGTTTTACCTTAGGGATTTAGAAGATGTATCCTTGAAAATTATATCCAATTCACGTCAACAGATTTTACTGAGAGTTTTTTGGGGCAGGGAGCAGCAGACACTGCCAACTTTTGGATGTACATAATGAATGTACATGATTCCTGCCCCTAAAAATTTTTATAGTTAGCTAGGGAGTAAGAGCGGCAGTTTTTATATTAAAAATCATATAATTGCTGAGGTGAAAGGAACTTCAGAAATTATCTAATAAAGCATTAATTTTATAGAGGAGAGCCTGAAGCTAAGACAGCACAAATATCCAAGAATTTAGAATTGGCTACTAGTCCAGTGTGTCTTCCTTCTACTGTTATTCAAAGATAGAAGGAAACTGTTAGTTTGTTGCATTCAAGTATAACAAAATAGTTAAAATTTTACTGCATCATAAATTAGATGAAGATTTTAACTTTATTGATGAATAATATAGGAAATTATATTAATTTAGGAAGTTTTATTATTGATTCCTGAACAATTATCTGATTATTGCAAGTCAGTTTACTGTTCTGGGACTTATATTTCATTGACCTAGGAAAGGAACTGAATGAGATAATGGTAAAGGTTTCTTCTAACTATGAACTTTTTTAGTCTAGATCAGTTGCTGTTTATCAGTTGCTGTAACTCTAACTGGTTATAGTATGTATGTAATTTTTTTTTTCTAAAAAGAGAGGATTTAAAGTAATATGCTAAATTCCTTTTTTTTTTTTTTTTAATTCTTATTTTTTAGAGACAGGGGACTCACTGTGTCACCCAGGCTGGAGTACAATAGCACAATCATAACTCACTGCAACCTTGAACTTCTGGGCTCACGAGATCTTCCTGCCGCCTGAGTAGCTAGGACTCCAGGCTTGTGCCACCACACCCAGTTAATTTTTAAAATTTTTTGTAAAGATGCGGTCTCACTATGTTGCCTAGGCTGGTCTTGAACTCTTGGTCTCAAGTGATGCTGTGGCCTTGGCCTCCCAAAGTGTTGGGATTACAGGTGTGAGCCACCGTGCCTAGCCCTTTTTTCATTCTTAAATGCAGTAACTCAAAATATTTTATAAATATTATTTATTATACAATTATCATTAGGAGGTAGAAATCTTAAAAGTAGGAAAAAGAACACAAACCTCAAAATGTTGTTTTTGATTTTCTTGAGACAGGGTTTTACTCTGACACCCAGGCTGGAGTTCAGTGGCACAATCACAGCTTGCTGCAGCCACAACTTCTCCCAGACACAAGCGATCTTCCCATCTCAGCCTCCTGAGTAGCTGGGACTACAAGCATGTGCCCAGCTAATTTTTTTTTTTATTATTATTTTTTGTAGACACAGGGTTTTCCTATATTGCCGAGGCTGATCTTAAACTCCTGAACTCAAGCAATCCTCCTGCCTTGGCTTCCCAAAATGCTGACATTGCAGGCGTGAGCAACTGCACCAAGCTTCAAAATATTTTTATGTTTTGTTGTTCAGCCTTGTGATACTTACTTGGCATATAATTTCAATGGATTCTTCAGTTTCTTTAATTACCTCATATATTTAGATATGGACTCAGGTGAACTGAATGGCACTGCTGAGCTTTATAAATAGAATAGCATTTTAAATATTAACTGAAATATTTTATCTTAGGAACTGGGTTTTTACAAATGGAGATATTTTTTACTTGGAATAGAAGAAATTTACTTAAGGTTATATATTTCAAGCATATATAAATAAAAATATGCATCATGATATTGGATATGACTTTATAATGTACTCTGCCAAGTATTAAAAGGCTGGGTCTGTATAATCATTTGTTAGAGACCATATATCTTTTAAAGTGAAGTACAGTTGACCCTTGAACAAGACAACTTTAAACTGCACGAGTCCACTTCTATGTGTATTTTTAAAAATAAATATATTGTAAAAATTTTCTGAGATTTGTGACAATTTAAAACTCACAGATGAACTGTACCTTAGAAACATAGAAAAAATAAAGGAAAGGTTAGGTATATCATGAATGCATAAAATATATGTAGGTACTAGTTTATTTTCTCACTACTTTAAAATACACACAAATCTATTACAAAAGTAAAAATTTATCAAAACTTTTCACACACACTGTACATGTTGCCATTCCCAGTTGAGAAAAATGTAAACAAACATAAAGATACAGTATTAAATTGTAACTACATAACATTAACTGGTACATACTGTACTACTGTAATAATTTTCTAGCCACTTCCTGTTATTACAATGAGCTCAGGTGTTGGGAATACATACTTAAATGCTGTGTGATTTATGCGAAACTTAAATGCTAATCATCTCTGCATGAAGTTCTTTGCTCCCGTAAATTGCATATTGCTTTAAAAAGTCATTTCTCACCATTCTTGCCTATTTTCATCGTATTTCGTGCAATATTGTAAACCTCGAGTAACACCGTGGGACCCATATGAAGTAACACTGTTGACGCTTCCGTTGCTCCAAGAAGCAGACGAAGGTCATGACATTACAAGAAAGAGTTTAATTGCTTAATATTTAGCTGTAGATTGAGGTCTGCAGCTGTGGTTGCTGCTATTTCAAACTGATGATTCATCTTGTAAATAGATGGCATAAACTTATATCAGTAAATACAGTATAGTACTATAATTGTATTTTCTCTTATGATTTTCTTAATATTTTCTTTAGCTTATGTACATGCTATATTACATAATACAATATTAATACATACAACATATACAATATGTGTTGACTCTTCGTATTATGTATAAGGCTTCTAGTCAACAGTAAACAGTAGGCTATTAGTACTTAAGTTTTTGGAGGGTCAAAAGTTAAATGCACTTGTTTTTTTTGACACAGAGTCTTACTCTGTCACCTAGTGCAGGAATGCAACCTTGGCTTACTGCAGCCTCTGTCTCCTGGGTTCAGTAGCTGAGGTTACAGGCATGCACCACCATGCACAGCTAATTTTGTATTTTTAGTAGAGATGGGATTTCACCATGTTGGCCAGGCTAGTCTCAAACTCCTGACCTCAAATGATCTGTCTGCCTCCCAAAGTGCTGGGATTACAGGTGTGAGCCACCACTCCCAGTCCCTAAATATACATTTTTGACTGCTTAAACATCAACTGTAATTTCATGGTACTTGATTAGGATCTGTACTATTGAATGAAAAAACTACATGATCTATACTGACATTTAAATTATTGGAGTATTTGAGAAAAGGTATACTTTAGAAGAAAAGGAGATACAGGATTTACATACAGATTATTATTTATGACTTTAAAAAATTACTTCATCTTATTTTAGCTTCCACTTAGATTAAAGGCAGACTTTGAAACTTGTAATTCCTCAAATTTTATATTGATGAGTTGAATTCAGAAGGTAAAAATGTTAGTTTTTGATTCATGTTCTCCTTAGATGCAGCAGATATGTTAATTAACTATTTCAGTGTGATTTCTACTAAAGATGAGTAATGTTACGAGTAGCAAAGCATGTTGCTTTACTTCCACTTGAAGTAGAAACAGCAGAGGGCACTGTAATGTTATCTTTGGTAGGTGAGACAGTAAAACTGCACTGGAATCACACAGTGATTCATTTGCCAGATATCTATTCAGTCGTTTAGAGAGTATTTAGTGAGTATCAGTTATATGCCAAGGGATACAGAAAAAAAAAGTCACTGTCCCTCTTAAACTTATATTTGAATAGTCTACTATTATGTAACTGATGTAGGAAATCATAGTGATTTTTATATTCCCCAGCTTCTTTTGTCTGTATAGTTGTTAATGCTTGTGAATGGGGTGAGGAAACAAATAGAAACATGGGCTTTCTGGTTTTTTTGGTAAAAAGGTGCACTCTGTATATTGCTGTTTCTGCATACTCTCTTACTTCACGGTTATCAAAATCATATAGTAATACTTCCATCGAAAATGGATTAGAAAAGGTGAATAGAGCTGACTTCACAGTTCAGGCTGTTTTAAAGTTATTCAAGACATAGACACCTATGTTTTACTGACAGAATACTAAAACCTACGTTAATTCTTCTTGTGGTTCTTATAAAGTATTTTAAATTAACGTTAAATGTTCTGTCTGATATGACACAAAAGAATATGTGTCATATGTAAATGAGAGCATAATTGTACAATGAGCACTTATTGACCTATCACTCAGCTTAAGAACTAGAATCTTCCACGTACCTTCCGTCTTTCCATCTGCTGCTTTTTTATCCCTGAGCCTGCCCCAAGAGGGCATGACTAGGTTGTATTTTTTTCTTTTTATTATTCTTTGCTTTTTAAAAAGTTGGTTTTATTGTTGTTTTTTACTCACGTATGTATCACTAGATTTTGCTTGTTTTTTAATTTTAAAAGAATGGTGTCATGGTTTATATAATTTTCCAGGACTTGCTGTTTGTAGTTACTTTTTTTTTTTTTTTAAGTTTTTAAAGAGACAGGGTCTTGCTCTGTTGCCCACCCTAGGGTTCTTTGGTGTTATCACAGCTTACTGCAGCTTCGAACACCTGGGTTCAAGTGATGCTCCCACCTCAGCCTCCCTAGTAGCTGGGACTACAGATGCCTGCCATGCTAGGATTACAGCATGAGCCACCACGCCCAGCTAACATTTTTTATTTTTATTTCTTTTAGAGTTAGATCTTGTTATGTTGCCTAGGCTGGTCTTGAACTCCTGGCCTCAAGCAATCCTCCCATCTCAGCCTCCTGAGTAGCTGGGATTATAGATGCAAGCCACTGTGCCTGGCTGTAATTAACATTTTACTTTTAATATTCAATCATGTTGTTTGTTACAGAACTAGATCATTCCTGTTTAGTGCTATACACTATTTCATTATATGCATATGCCACAATTTATTAAAATTCATTTTTTTCAATTGATGAATATGTTGTTTTGGTTTTTACTGCTATAAACAGTGTTGCTATGAACATTCTTATTCTTGCCTTTTGGTACACACCTGTGAGAGTTTTTCTAGATACCAAGAGTGGAATTGTCAGACCCACAGGGCATTCAGTTTTATATAAGAAGCTCACATTGCTTTCGAAAGTGCTTGTATCAACTTATACTCCACTAATAGTGCTTAAGATATCTCGATGATCCCATCCTTATCAGTATTTGGTATTGTCAGAGATTAATCTTTGTTAATTTTACTGAGTATAAAATATTATTTTGATTTGTATTGGCCTCATTACTACAAAAGGATGAACATCTTTTCATACATTTATTGCCCATTTGCAGTTTTCTTCTGCGAATCACTGTTCAAGTCTTTGCCCTATTTTGCTATTATGATGATGTTCTTTTTCTATTGATTTATAGAAGTTTTTTTTTTTTGAAGAGCATTCTAGATACCAACCTTTTGTTAATTATGGGTGTTGCAAATATGTTGTTTTGTGCCTTTTCAGTTTATGATATCTTTAAATAAATTTATACTTTTAATATTGAACTTACTGATTTTTTTTATTTTTGGATTAGTGCTTTTTTGTGTCTTTTTAAAGGAATCTCTGTCCCAAGTTTATGAAGATACTCTCTTATTCTAAAGGTTTTCCAGTTTTGCTTTTTACATTGTGTCTGTAGTCTTCATAGAAGTATTCTTTGCGTGTGGTAAGAAGTAGAGTTCTATCTACTTTTCCAATATTGATGACCAGTTGAAACCTCCTATGGTGAACTGAGTAATTTATTTTCCCGATTTCTGTTGTATATCTGAACTCCATGTATGTATGTGTCTGTTTCTGAAAGCTATCTGCTATGTTCTGTAGGTCAGTTTATCTCTCTGCATCAGTACCATACATTTAAAATTATTTTTTAATAATTATTTTTAGGAATCAAATGAATCTTGGATTTAGTAACTAAAAGAGACACCATATATTTTATGATGTTTTCTAAAAATATAAAGTTGGTGTATTGATTCATTCAATAGAATTTTATTGAACATCTTTAGTATGGTAGGAAGCAACACCTTCAATATGGCAGGAAGTTTACCAGGACTTGAGAATTTATGGGAAAATAAGGCAGACAAAACTTCCTTCTCTCATGGAATTTAATGTCTACTGGAGGACGACAAGCAATAAATAAACTGTATTATTTCAGATAATGATAGGAGCTACAATGAAAATCATGTAAGGTGAAGTGATAGAGTATAACTGTGAAGTGGTGGGTACTAACTCTAAAAAAAAAAAAATGCTTAATTGTGCTGTGTTAAAATTAAGAATGTACTAAAAAGCACCATGAAGAAACCAAAGGGCTTTTCTGAAGAGATGACATTTGAGCCCATACAACAAATGAGAGGAGCCAATAATGTGATGATCTGGGGTAGGAATATTCCAGGTAGAAAGAACAAGAGGTATAAAGCCCTGTGACTGGGCAAAAGATGGCCTTTCTTGAGGAAATACCAAGAAGACTATTATGGCAGGAGTTTATGATTTTAAAAGATTGCTCGGTAAGAGAAAGAGAAAATTAAAAACACATTAAGGTTTTGGCCTGAGAAAGTAGTGGGAGGGGAGTAGTGATGGCACAAACTGAGAGTGGGGAGAGGCAGGTTTGGAGGATGAGCAGAATCAAAAATTACATTCTAGATAAATCTGAGATGCCTGTAAATAAGAGGTGATTATAAGGCAGGCAATTGGGTATGTAAGTTTGAGTTTAGTGGGAGATATGAAGTTGGGAGTCATCAGTCTATTTTTTTAAATTGACTTGGAAAAATAATTTTTTCTATTTTGGATGAAAAGTACAGTGTTTTTATATTTTTACTTTGGAATCTAAGGAGCTGAAATAAAATATTGAGAACTATCACAATAGAAAACATTTTAAACCAATTAGATTTAAAGGACGTGATGATAAAAAGGTGAATGTGAAATTCTGAAATTCTGTGTTGACAAATAAAACCTATGGTGGAGACTAAATCATCTTTTTTTGGGGGACGGAGTTTTGCTCTTGTTGCCCAGGCTGGAGTGTAATGGCATGATCTTTGCTCACTGCAACCTCCGCCCCCCGGTTTCAAGCAGTTCTCCTGCCTCAGCCTCCCTAGTAGCTGGGATTACAGGCGTGCCAACACGTCCGCCTAATTTTTGTATTTTTAGTAGATAGTGCGTTTCACCACGTTGGCCAGGATGGTTTCGAACTCCTGGCCTCTGGTGATCCACCTACCTTGGCTTGCCAAAGTGCTAGTAAATCGCCCTTTCTTAAGATGAAACTTGAGTTTTTATAGGCTGAAAGCATAGGAATATAAAATGAAAGAATGTGGAGATCTTCAGGTACTTTGGACTTGGCAGTTTACCCTGTTTTCATTGAGTGTTTTCACTTTGTTTCTGCTCTCTGAAACTGGGCCTGGCTCGCTGTTACTGAGCAATAGATAGTAGGATGGCCAAAGGGGTGAGAAGCAACTTCAAAGCACTACTTAAATTGGTTATTGGGCCAGCAAGCTTTAAGAGAGAGACTTTGGAACCAAATGGTTCTGAGTTAGAATGTTGCCTCTATTACTTACTGTTTAGCCTTAGGCAAGGCAATCTCTGACCCTCACGTTTCCCCCTCTCTAAAACAGTTATCATACTGACTTTTCATGAAAATTAGAAATTAGACTAGAAATTCTAGTGAATGTCAAATATTATTTTATACTGCTAGTAATTTGTAGTTTCTCTGATTACTAATGAGGCTGAGTAGCTATATATATTTATTGACCATTTGTATTTTTTTTTGGGAAATGACTCTTTTGCTTATTGTTTTGTTGGTAAATATAAAGAGTAAATAAATAGCACAATGGAAGGCACACAGTAAACCTTAGGCCTTTCATTATCAGTTTCATTATTATAATGTCTATAATTTGTATATTTGATTCAAACATACCTGTTAGTCAATTCTTCTTGGATCAGTAACAAACCAACATGAAAACAAGATGATTATGAGAATTTATTAAAGTATTGAGTTGGTAAAATGAATATAACCACCAAGGCCATTTCAGTTATGATCTTATTCCATGTTATTAACTATACTATTATGTAAATCTATGACTTTAGTACTAATTATTTTTCTCTCCTTTCCTTGAGCTGTTGTAGCAAACAGTGACGAATCTCAACTTCTGACACCAGGAAAGATGAGTCAGCGCCAAGGAAAAGAAGCTTATCCAACGCCAACCAAAGATTTGTATCAGCCATCTCTTAGTCCAGCAAGTCCTCATAGCCAGGGTAGGAAGTTGTGATTTTCATGTTTTGTTTTGTTTTTGTTTTTGGAGGGGAGAAGGGGAGAATGACATCTGGGGACTATCATATTTTTTTTCTTTTTGACTATTTGGTTTTGTAAGGGGTTTTGTTTGTTTTGTTTAGGTCATCTATAATACTCTTGAAATGAGTACACTTTTCTTTAGACTTACAATTTTTTTAATATTCTCCAACATATTTCGTTAGTTATATCATTCGTCTAATTTGGTGATTCTTACACTTTTTGGTCTCATGGTTCCTTTGTAGTCTTAAAAATTATTGAAGACTGTGAAGCACTTTTCTTTATGTGAGTTATATCTATTGATATTTATTATATTGTAAATTAAAACTAGAAATTTAAAAATTTAATCCATTTAAAGGAATAAACCCATTACATGTTAATATAAGTAACATTTTTATTAAGAATTACAATGTTTTCTCTCCCTTTACTCCCCAAAAAGTTGATTGAGAAGGTTGGTATTGGTTTATCCCAGGATTTCTCAATCTTGGAACTATTTTCAGGATTTCTCAACCTTGGCACTATATTGGCCTGGACAGTTCTTTGTTGTGGAGGGCTGTCCTGTGCATTATATGATGTTTAGCAGTATCCCTGGCCTCTACCCAGTAGATGTCAATAGCATTTTCCCCAGTTGTGACAACCAGAAATGTTTCCAGATGTTGCCAAGTGTCCCTTGAAGGACAAAATCATCCATGATTAAGAACTGCTTTTTGGCAGTTTTTGCAAATCACTTTAATGTCTAGCTTAAAAGACACCTGCATTTTTGTATCTGCTTCTGCAGTCTGTTGTGATGTGATGATCCGATTGAAGTATATGAATAAAATCTGGCCTCACGCATATATATGTGTATATATATGTATGTATATATAGAGAGAGAGAAAGAGAGAGAGAGCTGGAAAAGGAGGATTACATTGTTAGGTTTTATACGTAATTATAGATATTCTTTGATAATATGTCAAAACTTGACTAGTAGTAATTTTCTTAATGTTAATTGCAATCTGGAAACTGAAGCGCTATCAGTACACTTTTCATACTCTGTTAAAATTCACTCTTGAATTTTGAATGGCTCTTTATTCTTGCATGATTTTGTAACATCATGCATTAGTCATTTGGAAAATATTTGCTCACTGAATTATGCAGATCTTCCAAGTGTTGACACATTAAAAAATATAGTACAGAGAAGGGCTTTATGTACACTTCTCATTCTGTTGCACAGAATATTAAAGTCTTGTGTACTAAAGGCTCAAGAACAATAATTTTTACTTCTTCATCAAGGACAGCTGTAAGTGAAACTGTCATTCTTCTGTGAGTGCATGACTGAAGAATTCAGTGCGTACTACTCCAGTTTGGTGCCTCTGCCTTGATTTGTGCTAAGTTGCCAGCAGTTTTACCCAACATTGCTTTTGTGCCATCAATGAAAATGACAACATAATGAAAAAGTATTATGAAACTAGTTTTCACCTTGCAGACCCTCTGGAAGGGTCTTTGGGTACTCTCAGAAGTTCGAGGATCACACTTTCTAATTCATAATTGATAAGTTTTGTATAATGGATTCTGCTCCTCAGCTGAAGTTTATTTAATCAAATGTACAGAAATCTCCTGTAGTACTACTCAGAGCTGTGGTGGAAGGACTTCTGCTTTTAAAACTGAGAAGTGAAATTTGGTGTTTTGAAAGTTAATATAACTTAGGTTATTTTAAAAAATTAAATTTAGAGTTCTATCATACTGTGTAATTAGTCAAGTTTGATGTAACTTTATGAATTATCTTTTGAAATTTGGCTTTAGTAACTTTTTAAATGAGTACTACCTTGTAAATAGTAAGTTACATGATCATTTTCTACTTTATTTCTTTTTTTTTTTTTTTTTGAGACAGAGTCTCACTCTGTCACCAGGCTAGAGTGCAGTGGCGCGATCTCAGCTCACTGCAACCTCCGTCTCCTGGGTTCAAGCGATTCTCCTGACCAGCTGGGATTACAGGTGCACGCCATCATGCCCAGCTAATTTTTGTATTTTTTTGTAGAGATGGAGTTTCACCATGTTGGCCAGGATAGTCTTGATTTCTTGACCTTGTGATCCGCCCACCTCGGCCTCCCAAAGTGATGGGATTACAGGCGTGAGCCTCCGCACCCAGCCTCTACTTTATTTCAATAGAAAATTTTTTCTAGCCATATATTAGATGGAAACACTTTCATATAGCATTGAAGGAACTATAAAAATTTTATGTAACAAGATGAAAATAACTATAACATATATTACTTAGTTGTCAGTGGTATTTTTGAAAAGTTAGCATTTTTGTTGCCAAAATGCTTTTTGGAAGACTTGAAAAACGATATGTGGTACACACTCTGGTATAAATAAGCTTCATTAAGATAAAATTCTGAAACAATGCAACCGACTTGGTTTTTTTGCACTATGTACCAGAATTTTGACTGTAATAGATATGGTTTCTCTGATTCATGGATCTGTGCACTAGAATATTTAGAGGAATTATTTAACTTAGGAGTTAATGAACCAACAAAAGGGTTAGTTACTAATAATTAAAACTACACTTGTTTATTTATTATGAATGTTTTCAGGCAAACAGGGAAGTTAAAAAAAGAGTACAGCGAACACTAATATGCCCATTATGTAGATGTAAGCAGTTATTAACCTTTTGTTTTATTTGTTTCATTTATTTGGAGTACAGCATGAATATTTAGAGTAAATTACAGACCTCATTATTTACTGCAAAATACTTAAATGTGTCTAAAAAATGAGCAGATTTTCTTATATAACCATAAAACCTTTATTACGTCTAACAAAATTGATGATAATTACTTAACCTAACACCTAGTCTATATTTAAATTTCGCCTAGTTTTCCCCAAATCTTTCTGCAGTGGGCTTGCTGAAACCAAATAAAGTCTGTACATGTTATTTGATTATGTCATTACGTCCTTAATCCTAAAGAGTCTCCTTGTTTACTTTTGTTTTCTTTTGTGTCTTTGACGGGTTTAAGAAACTTGGCTGACCGGGCGCAGTGGCTCATGCCTGTAATCCCAGCACTTTGGGAGACCGAGGTGGGTGGATTACCTGAGGTCAGGAGTTTGAGACCAGCCTGGCCAACATGGTGAAACCCCATCTCTGCTAAAAATACGAAAAATTAGCTGCTCGTGGTGGCAGGCACCTGTAATCCTAGGTACTCAAGAGGCTGAGGCAGGAGAATCACTTGAACCCGGGAGGCATAGGTTTCAGTGAGCCAAGATCGCGCCATTTGCACTCCAGCCTGGGCAATAAGAGAGAAACTCCATCTAAAAAAAAAGGGATCATGGCCAATGTCCTATAGAGTGTTTGACTTTTTTAGATGTGTTTGATTGCTTCTTTGCAGTATTACTTAATTTCTTTATCTTCTATAATTTCTGTAAAGTAGAAGTTAAATGCAAAGGCTCGATTGTATCTAGCCAGAGCGTTTTTGGCAGGAATACTTTGTAGGGAGTGTGTAGTACTTCAGGCTGCATAACGTAAGAATTCACTTAATATCTGATTGTCCTGCTGCTGCTAGTGATACAAGATTGGTAGATTTAGATGAGGATAGCCTGATTCTCTTCGTTGAAAGTTGCATCTTTTCCTTCCTTATGACTTGAAAGTGAAGATAAAGATGATATGTTTGGCACCTTGCAAAAATCGTGTCCCCCATCAACTTTTTACTGAAAGATGTTTAAATCCTTTGATTATCATTAACTGAATCAGTTACAATATTAGGTGCTGAAAAATGGTGATTTTATAATTCTGTCATTCTTTTTATACATGTTAATGAAATTTTTCCTCATATACAAGATCATCACTTAGGGTTACTTGGTAAATGTGAAATATAGTTAGTTCCTACAGAAAAGGTAGGCTGTGTGGGTGTTTGTTTACTGCAAAGTATTACTTTTTTGATTGAAGGCATGATGTGAAGTCTAATTCCAGTGGTGACAATTTCTTTTTGCCTTTTAAGTTTTTTTAAATCATGAGAAACTCATGGATTTTAATATATTCATTATGTTTCAATCATTGGTAAAATGAAGATAATAGTATTTAGCACATAGGATTTTATTAGGGTTTAAAATGAATTAATATGTATATAAAGCCTAGCACCTGGTATATGATAACCACTCATGATAGCTGATATAATAATAATAATTATTATCATTACTGTCATCAGGATTTTAAATAAAAAATGATTCCATTTGGGTTGAAGGCTGACATTTCAGGCTTTGCTATACTTCAGTATCGGTTAGAGGCTCATTTAGAACTTCTTTTCGTATAGATGGCCCATGTTTAACCCTCTAGTTTTTGCATTTAAAGCAGCCACAGTGTTAGTCATATCTTTATTTGCACTTTAACGTTCCTAGGTAAGTTTATGAATAAATTAATATTTTTAGAGTAAATTACATAATAGCTGTACTTCTTTGTTAAAGTCAACCCATTGGCTTTTTGTAAAGCAAAATACTTCCTCTGATTTTTCCACTGAAATTCCATATCACAGTTTTCATGTGCAGGGGGTTTGTTTGAAATAAGATTATCTGTTAGCTTTTGGTCATGGTGAAGATTATCTGCTGGAGGAGATAAACCAATGTCCAGAAAACCTCTGATGTATCTATCATATCTCAAGTACTCATGACCAGCATTTTAGCTTCTGAATGGAAAGAATTAGAGTTCCAAAAGCTTATTGATAATATAGTGAATAACATTTAAAGGTCCTCATGTCTCTGAGGGCTTTTATATGCAATTCTTACGAGGACTTTATGGTGTATAAATAATTATTCCCCCCATTTTACAAATGAGGAAACTGAGCCATTGATAAAGTTTACAAGTCTACATAGTATGTAATAGAGCTAAAATTTGAACTTAGATAAAACTCAGACTTCTTAAGTTCCAAGCAATTTTGTCATATTTTTGGAGGTTCAAGTTTTTCAAACTTTGACTCTTGAGTAGTGTGATAGAATTCTATTATGTATACAGTGCTTTGGAGATACATTTTTTTGGGGGGGGGTTAGTACCTAGGAGTGCAATTGCTGAATCGTATGGCGAGTGTTTGTTTTACTTTCTAAGAAATGGCCAAGCTGTTTTCCAAAGTAGTTGTACCGTTCTTACATTCCTCTTAGGCAGTGTGTGAGCAGTCCAGTGGCTCTACATCCTTGATCTTTTTTATTTTTCTCATTCCAGTAGGTGTTTAGTGGTATACTGTGGTTTCAGTTTACCTTTCCCTCATTACTGATGATGTTGAGCATCTCATATACTCATTGGCCATCTTCTACATCTTCTTTTTGCGAGGTTTCATTTCATATGTTTGCCCATTTGAAAATTGTCTTGTTTGTATTATTACGTTTCAAAGATTCTTTAATACATTTTAATATCATTTTGATAGCCATGTGTATTGAGAGTACTTTCTTCCAGTCTGGGCATGCTTTCTTATTTTCTTAATGCTTTCTTTCAAAGAGCAGAATTTCATTGATACCCAATTTATCGGTTTTTTCTATGATTCAAACTTTTTTCCTATTAAAGCAAGTTTTGCCTACTCTAAAGTTGCAAAGGATACTTTCTGTGTTTTCTTTTAGAAGTTATAGAGTGTCAACGCTCCGATTTATCTCTTTATTTTTATTCTTACTTTTACCATCGTGGTTAGATCTCTGTCATTTTATGCCTGCATTACTGAGTAGTTCCACAGCCTCCTAACTGCTATTAGAACCTTGCCCTCCAGCATTCCAGTTCATCTTTCTTAACAAAACAACCAAACAAAAAATTAATTTTTACATATTTTGGTGAGATTATGATGGGTTCAGGGTTCTTATAAGTGTATATGGCCAGAGAACACATGGATCCTATGAAGTAGATCTCTGAGGGAAATAATATGAATAAAAGAAAAATATAAAATTTTAAATGAAAGTACCACTTTTTATTATTAAAGCTTTTAACTGTAAAAAACTAGTGAGATGGCTACATTTATGTCACTCTCATTCTCAAAAGGCAGTGGTTTACTGTTGCTTAGAGCAGTAGCACCTAAGTCTGGCTGTATCTGAGTCACCTGGAAGCTTTGCTTAGATGTAGATTTCACTCTACTCTTTCAGAATCTCTAAGGGTGAGGCTCAGTAACATAATGTGTTTATAAAGCTCTCCAAGTGTGTCTGATATAGCAACATTTGGACCAGCAAGTGGAAACCAGCAATTGAGAGCATAAATTTAGGCTTCCATAATCTTTAGTAGTCAAGATTCTTAGTATGTCTGATTTTACTGTACTCTTCCAATTTCATCTTGTGTTTCTCATCACCATGGACCTGTCTAGATAGCTTTCTTCACTGTTTCCCAGTGAGACTGTACTTTTATTTGTGCTGGTCTTCTATTGTGGAATATGCTTGTTTCCACTTGCTTATCCAAATACTTCTCATTCTTGAAGGTGTAGTTTAAATCTGTTCTCTTTTATAAGGCTTTCTTAGGTGATACTGTTATCTCAGTTTTCAAAATTCTTATATCACTGCTTTGGGGATTTCACAACGTGCTGCTTTATATTGTTATTATAATAGGTATGTTTGATTTCTTCAAGCAGTGTTGTAAAGAGAGTTAAATGCCTTAAATTACATGCATAATAAATGAATGATTGCTTACCATCAATTTAGGAATTTCATCTATTCTCATTCATGTTTCTGGCTGAATCTCTATCATGTATGTTGACTCATACCAACTTAATGTAGCTCATCATTCTCTAAAAGCAGTTTTGAAGTTTTTTGCACTCTGGTTTTGTTCTATCGTTTTAGTATTTTTTTAAGAGCTGGGGAGACTGACTCTCCTTACCCCACACACATCAAAATACATTTTTATTTGTTATATGTTTAGATTATGGTGAATTGGTTATTCAAAAAATTGTGTATTTTCTAGATTGTTTTCCTTATTCAAAGGCTTAGTATCAGTTTACTTTAAAATAATTTTACCTTAAGTATAATTATAGTCTCTTAAAGAAGATGATATTTGTTTTGATTTATTTAAGCCAAACATATTTCAATTGTTTATTAAGGAAGACAGATATGTAAGGGCCGGGTGCAGTGTCTCATCCCTATAATAGCAGAACTTTGGGAGGCCGAGGTGGGCGGATCTCCTGAGGTCAGGTATTCGAGACCAGCCTGGTCAACATGGTGAAACCATCTCTACTAAAAATATTAAAATTAGCCAGGCGTGGTGGTGCATGCCTGTAGTCCCAGCTACTCAGGAGGCTGAGGCAGGAGAATCACTTGAACTTGGGAGGCAGAGGTTGCAGTGAGCTAAGATAGCGCCACTGCACTCCAGCCTTGGTGACAGAGCGAGACTCTGTCTCAAAAAAATAAAAAAGACAGAAATGTAGATTAATTAGGCTCGCTTTCACCCTTTCTTCCTCTGCATTTAAGGGCAATGCCAAAGGAGCCTGGAGACTAAATTATAGCTCATCTCATGGGCAAATAGGCAATTTCTTCTGTGTCATGTTTGAGATTCTTATCAAAGCTTCATGAAATACTGTAACTTACCTTGTAACTACTCTTTCGTTCTTGGTTGTAAAAAGCTATTTTGTATGTTTTTATTTTTAAAAAAACATCTTTCAGTTATAGTGCTTTGTGAGAGAATATATAGTATTGCTTTACTAAAACTTAAATGAGTCAATTTTAAACTAATTTTTAAGTCTTTAAAATTTTAAAACTTTTAAAACAAAAACTTTAACCTGCTTAATCAGTTTTATCAAAATTAACAGACTCTGCTTGGTTTAGCTAGGCTTGAATTAAAATATCTATTTTTAGTTTTGTGTCTCTTATCTCTTAGTACATTCTCTTAAACCCGCAGAGTCCCTTCACTTTAAATGCTCTAGCAGCACTAAAAATATGATAAGTCAGTATCCACTACTTCATAGAAAACATCAAAGGAGATTTTCTTTCATACAATTTGCTAATGTGAAGATACTGTGCCAGATTCCCCAGGGTGACAGCATTAGATATTACTGGTTAGACACTCAGCGTGCCTTCATTTAAGTGGTTCACAGATAAGAAAGACCTAGACATCACTTTCCTCCATGAATCGAAGCAGTTCCTCCTGTCTTGTTCAGATATTTCTAGTATCAGTTCTGAACATACATGGGACTGTACTATACACATATAACAAATGTGTTCTTGAATATACTATATTTTGGAAAATTGTTTTACCTGAAAGAGGGCTTGTAGTTAGACCCACCCCTCCATTATCTTTAATTTCCCCCTCAAATGCTATGCTTTGGTTTGTAGACAGAGGTTGTTGCTTTAGAGGTAGTATAATTACAGATTATGCTAACTTTCATCTGAGTTTTAAAATCCTTAATGCATTAAATATCTGTAATTTAGATTTCAAGTTATTTTTAAAAATAGGCTGTTTTCTGTTTTGAAGTTCCTTGTCTTTGGGTAGTTGCTTCATAGAACTATGAAAATACCTATTGAATAATGAAAGAGACTATAATATTTGGCAAATTCAGACTAGAAAAATAAAATCTTTTTAAAAATCTCTTCTAAAATGTTATGGTACCTTTGTTCAGCTGTTCCTATATTCCTACAGGAGAAACTGAAATACTTCAAAAGCATTCATTGAAAAGTAAGAATGAATAATTCAGCTTTAAGTATCTTTACAAAGATGGGGGGCAACTGTCTTATTCTTGCCGGGCCTTATTAATTGCTTCTTTAACAAAGCGGAAAGGTGAACATTAAGAACACCACAGAATTTTTTTTTATAATTTTTAATTTTTGTGGGTACATAGTAGGTATAAATGTTTATGGGGTGCATTAGATGTTTTTATACAGGCCTGCAATGCCTAATAATCACATCATGGAAAATATGCATTTCCTCGAGCATTTATCCTTTGTGTTACAGACAATCAATTATACTCTTTTAGTTACTTTAAAATGTATAATTAAATTATAATTGAATATAGTCACCCTGTTGTGCTATCAAATACTAGGCTGTATTCATTCATGCTATTTTTTTGTACCTATTAAGTGTCCTTAGCTCCCCTTACCCTATCCTCTCACTACTCTTCCCAACCTCCAGTAACCATCCTTCTACTCTGTATCTCCATGGGTTCAATCGTTTTGATTTTAAGATGTCACAAATGAGTATTTTTTCCTTGAAAAAATGTTCTTTTATATATCTTTTTTTAACTTAATATAACATTAAAAAATGATCAACTATTACCTGTACTTGTTTCTCAGCTCTTTTCTGTTGGGATTTAACCTTCTAGGTTTTGCAAGTTGGACAGATTGAGATCTCCTTTTAGCAAGAGTGGTAGAAGTTTTATCTGTAGAGTTGACTACTACAATTTTGTTTTTCTTATATGAGGCCTAGAGAGGACTTTCTGTATTTTTAATAAATGTACAGCCAAGTAATATCAGTAGAATTATTAAGTAATGTTTGTATAATTTTTGAGAGAAAGTAAACAGATTCATAGAATTTTTTCTTTTTCTTCTTTTTTTTTGGTTGTTGTAACTTTCAAAATATATAAACTTTATTTAAGAATGAAACAATGAAATCTTAGCAAGTTGATCTCTTTTGAATTCAGTATTCAAACTACTGGGGAATTCAGTATTTTTCGAGTCTCCTCTATCAAGCTGGCTTTCATTTAGCCTGCTTATAAATAGTCCTGTAGTAGAAAGCAAGTGCAAAGATGATTTTCGCAGCTCCTGCCCACATGAGTTTAATTTGTAATTGGGAAATATAGGGGAAGGAAGTAGGGAAACATTGCAAGGAAATATGAAAGCTTAATGTAAGCGAACTTTCAGTTCCAGTAACATAGCAAAGTAGATGTTCAGAAAAAATCCTTCTAGTAAGAACATCAAAATACTAAGTAAAATGTCTTAGAAATTTAAAATGTGAGTTGTCAGTAAAATAAGGGAATTAACAGGAGGGGCAGAATTATTGAGAAAGCGGGACTCCAGAGGTGATGAGATCTGGAGCCAGCATCTACTAATTTCTGAAGGTCTAAAGCTTGAGTTTTAGCAAGAGAAAGGAGTAAAAAGACTGTGGCCCATTTATGATGGAAATTTGGATTGAAGATTTCTCCTCATAAAATTAGAGGTCCTGAAGGGTAACGTACTTAGTTAATGAACTGGAAAACATACCCACAGAGGAAGACTATATTTGCCTGTCTTGGTCTTGATTCTAGGTGAAATGATGGGAGGGGAGAGTCTTCCTTGAGAAATTCTAAGCACAAGCACATATTTATATGAGTTTTGGGGTCAAAATCTATATTATCTCTGTGGCAAAAAACACCCTTCAGTTTAGTTCAAAACAATTTGGGCTATTAGTACGCACAAGTGCCTGGAAGAATTGGCATAAGTCTTCTTTAGAGAAGAGTATTTTAAACACAGACTTCAAAGAAGTATATATGAGTCCATAATTTAAAATCAATAAAAAATTAAAATGAGATACCGTTGTGTACCTATAAGAAAGAATAGCTTAAAATCCAAAATGCTGTCGCCACCAGATGCTGGCGGTGATGTGAAAAAAAAAAAAAATCGTCAACACGTGGGATAACAAACCATCATCAGAGAGAATTCACATGAAGTACCTACTGTGCAGTTGTATAAAGTCTGCATCAGTTGGAACTATCAGTTGCAGAATGAAATTTAATGGGTGAGAGTCATTTTTAAAAGAGATAATGCTGAGGATCTTTCAGAATTCTTGAAAGACAACAACTGTCTGATTAAAGAGGCCCCACAATTTCCAAGCAGGAAATCTAAAAAATAATAGCCTTAATGCTGATATTTGGCAAGAAGAAAGGCTCAGAAGTAAGGAACTAGAAAAAGAATAATAGAATAAACCCAAAGTAAACAGGGAAGGAAATAATAATAAAGATAATAAGTTAATTAAATAGACGACAAGACACAGTTGAGATTAGGGAAGATGGTGGTTGTTTGAAAAGGCTAGTAAAATTGTCAAACCTTTGGCAAACTTAAGCGGAAAAAGAAACATCAGGAATGAAAGGGGATACAACTAAAAATACAAGTAGATGTTTAAAAGATATTATAAACAACTTTAAGCCAATAAATTTCAAAAGTTTAATGAAATGAACAGATTTCTGTAAAGATGATTTCCCAAAACTGACTCCGTAATTAGAAAATTCTAGTGATTTTTATAATCTTTAAAGTCACCTAATTAGTAATACAGATTACTTTTACAAAGAAAACATGAAGCTCAGGTTTACAAACAAATTCTACCAAACCTTTAGGGGAAAAATAAAAAGTTTAATTTCACATTAGTACTGTATTTCATTAATTATAAAAACACTCCCCCCCCCCCCAGCACATACATACTCTGTCATCTCTGAAATTCAGTTGAATCTTAAATTGATGGTATTTTACAATCTCTGTTGGTCACTGTTATTGTTAAACACTGGATTTTTTAAAATCATTCTGAGTTTGGGATGTGTGCTATGTATCTTTTTGTTGTTGTTGTTGGAGATGGAGTCTCTCTCTGTCGCCCAGGTTGGTGTGCAGTGGCACAATCTTGACTCACTGCAACCTCCGCCTCCCAGGTTCAAGCGATTCGCCAGCCTCGGCGTCCTGAGTAGCTGGGATTACAGGCGTGCACCACCATGCCCAGCTAATTTTTGTATTTTTAGTAAAGATGGGGTTTCACCGTGTTGGCCAGGCTGGTCTCGATCTCCTGACCTCGTGATCCACACACCTTGGCCTCCCAAAGTGCTAGGATTACAAGCGTGAGCCACCACGTCCAGCCTGTGTGCTATATATCTTATAATTGCCATCAGTCTCTCCACCTCTCCCTGTATTTTATGACCTCTCTGAAGTCAGGAATATAGCCTGTAGTTGGTGACATCTTAGAACTGATAAAATGAAAAAAAGAAACATTCCTTAAATCAGGCTTTTATATGAGAAGCAGACAGGGACATTGCCAGAGAAAAAAATTATAAGACATTTATTGTTCATGAACCTAGATGCAGAAATTCAAAAATTATTAGCAAACTGAATCTAGCAAGGTAAGCATTGTACTCACATCAGGTTGTTCCAGTAGTGCAAGGATGGGTTTGATATTAGAAAAGCTATGATTTCCACTTAACACTTTAACAAATTAAAGAAGAAAAACTGTTATCATCCTACTAATAAGGAAAACATATTTGAAAATTTTAACATCTAGTCACAATAAAAGCTCTTAGCAAACTAGGAATAGACGGGATCTGTCCTAACCTTGTGAAGTTAGAATCTAGAACAAGAAAAAGGTGTGGACTATTTACACTTCATCTCAAATATTTCAAATTTAGCCAGTGAATAAAAAGTAAAGGAAGAAACAAACTAATAACTGTTCTATACAGACCCCCTAATTGACATAGAAATCATTAAAATTATTAAGAAGTTAGCTAGGCATGGTGCAGTCCCAGCTACTTGGGAGGCTAAGGTGGGAGGATTGCTTGAATACAGGAAAGTCGAAGTTACAGTGAGCCGTAATCGCATCACTGCCCTCCGGCATGAGCGACAGAGTCAGACCCTGTCTCAAAAAATATATATATTATTAAGAAGTTACTGAATATATGTTAACTGCAGTTCTGTGGACCCCTAACAAGTAGTTAGCAAAATGTGATTCAAGATACACTACTTAAAATAACAGAAAATAAGTTACACAACAATAAGTCTAATAAGAGACGTGAAATTATCTTATGTGGGAAAGTGAACATTAAGATTGTGTATTCTAAATAAATAGACCATGTTTATGATAGGAAAATTCAACACTATTCCAGCATGACATCACTTCTCATTGATTTTATAGGGTCAATGCATTTTGAATCAATGTCTCAACAGGAGTTTTTTGAAAGTACTTGATAAGACCATTCTTAACTCTCTAGGGAAAGCAAAGAGCAAAGAAGAGTCAAGATACTCCTGAAGAAAAGCAGAACCAGGCAAGGGTGGGAGTAGAGATGCATTGCAGTGCATGTAACTAACAAAGGATTACTATCCAGAGAAAGTTAAGTACTCCTATGGATTAACCAAAAAGACCAAAAAGTTCACCAGAAAGATGTCCAAAAGACATGAATAGATACCTCACAGAAGAGGTAACACGGATGGCCAATAAATGTGAAATGATGCTTAACATCATTAAGAATTACCAAATGTAGTTAATCACCAAATAGTAATGAATTGCTATTTGATACCCACCCACCACATCAAAAAAAATTTTCAAGTCTGATAATTACAGGTGTCAGTAAGGATATGAAATCATATGAATTCCCGTTTACAACTGATGGAAGCATAATTGGTAGAACCATTTTTGAAAAATAGTTTGACATTACATAGTAAAGTTAAAGACAAACTCGAATCCTTTGCTTTTATGCTTCTAGGAATACTCTCACACATGTACCAGCAGAATTGTTGGTAATAGAAGAAAAACACCTGAAAAAACCTAAATGTTTGTCATGAGTGGAATGAATAAATATTACAATATATTCATACAATAGAATATCATACAGTTGTGAAATGAATGCTTTAAAGCTACAGGAATCAACATGGAAGAATTTATGAAACAAATTAAAGTTAAGACATTTATGTAAAGTTTAAAAACAAGTAAAACTTACCAATGCATTATAGGCAATAGGGATAGATATGTGATAAAACAATGGAATGAGTAAACAGAATTAGGGATAATGGTAGATATGTGATAAAACAATGGAATGAGTAAACAGAATTAGGGATAATGGTAGATATGTGATAAAACAATGGAATGAGTAAACAATTGGGGATAATGGTGAACTCTGGTTGGAAGAGAGGGAGATATTTCTAATGCACATGTGTTATGTAAACTTGTATGTATCATATTTAAAATAAATGTTTATTCTTTCTTTTTTAAAAGTATAGTTTGGGGACTGTTACTGGTTTCTGTCATGTTTTCCTAGTTCTGTAACTAGATGAAAAAAATGAGTACAGTACCATGAGTTTTTTTGTTAAGTTAAATTCCTTCAATTCAAAACATTGTCCTTTATTATAAGATCATAGTTTTTCCAATGTATGGTATTTAATGTCCCTTTATGAATTGATGGAGATGGTGAGTTACAGGTGTTTTTTGTTTTTGTTTTTGTTTTTGTTTGTTTTTTGAATGTGTCTTATCAAGATGAAAATCCAGATAGCTGTTGGGGGGCATGGAATTTTACTGGTCCACAAATTTCAAAATTTAGGGACCATTGGTTTATGTTATTTACCATATGAGAGGATTGTGGGTACATGATAAAGATGTGAAAATTCTTACATTTTTAGATGAAATAATGAACCATGAAGTTAGTTTGAAACATGGTTACAACCATGGATCCAAAAGAGCTTCTTAAGGACAGTGTTAGGCTCATCATGCAGGAAATTTTTGGAGTGTGGCAACCAGTAATTTATATCCAAATACAAAGCCCGTAAGGTTAGATAGAGTCTCTGTGGGTAAGTAAAAAGATGCAAGCATTGGCACCAATATATAAACATCAGCTAGGAAAGGGAGTGGAGACACCAGTATTCAGACTTGCTGTTCTAGAATAAGCAATATTCTCTCATAGCTTGGTTTTCATGCTTACAGAGAATGGCTGCAAGAGTCCAGTTACCTTTGGAGCATTTGAATATGTACGGTGGGGAGTAAGATTTTCTTTATGTTTTGAGAGCTTAGTTATAGAGAAGAAATAGTGCCTGGAAAGAGGAGTAGGCCCTTTCTAATATATTTGCATAGATTTCTAGTGGTAGAATTCTTTAAACAATGATGTTCTGAAAGTTTTGGGTTGAGTCCCTGATTTGCAAACTGCCTTTATATGTAAAGGAAGACCCACTTGGGTGATTTAGGTTCTATAAGCTGTCCTTTCTTTACTGTCATTGTGATGTCACTCTTTTCTTTCCCTTCCCACCACAGATCGTATTGCTGCCTGAAACTATATTTTTATTTTTTAGCTTTATTGGCATGTAATTGACAAATATAAATAATATATATTTCTCGTACAACTTGGTGTTTTGTGAAATTATCACCACAATCAAGCTACTTAACATTTCTATCACCTCACCGTTACCATTTTTTGGCATGTGTTGTGAGATCAGTTAAGATCTCCCCTGTAAGCAAATTTCAAGTATTTAATACAGTATTAACTATGCATACATTAGATCCCCAGAACTTAATTCATACTGCATACCTGAAACTTGTACCGTTGGACTAACATCTCCCCATTTCCCCCACTCCTCAGCCTCTAGCAACTACCATTCTAATTCTGTGCATCTATGAGTTCAACTATTTTAAATTCTGCATATAAGAGAGATCATGCAGTATTTGTCTTTCCATGTCTGGCTTATTTCACTTAGCGTAATGTCCTCCAGCATTGTCTCTGTTGTCACAAATGGGAAGATTTCCTTCTTTTTCAAGGCTGAATAATTTTCTGTTGTATATGTGTATATATGTATATGTATATATACACATATATATAAAAACCTCAGTTTATTTGTCTATTCTCTGTCAGTGGACATTTAGGTTGTTTCCATATCTTCGCTATTGTGAATAATGCTATGGTGAGCATGAGAGTACGGTTATCTCTTTGAGATACAGATTTCATTTCCTTTGGATATATACTCTAAAGTGGTGGTGTTGGATCATACAGTAATTCTATTTTGAATCTTTTGAAGAACCTTCATACTGCTTTTCATAATAGATGTACCCATTTATTTTCCCACCAGCTGTGTACAAAGAGTCACTTTTTCCCTGCATCCTAGTGAAAAGTTAACTTATGTCTTATTGATAATGGCCATTCTGGCAGATATGAAGTGATATCTCATTGTGGTTTTAACTTGTGTTTCCTTGATGATTAGTGATGCTGAACATTTTTTATATACCTAATGGCCATTTGCATATCTTCTTTTGAGAAATGCCTGTTCAGGTCTCTTGCTCACTTTTTAATTAGGTTATTTTGTTTCTTTTCATTTTTTAATTTTTGTTATTGAGTTGAATTTTTAATATATTTTGTGTATTAGCCCCATATTAGATACAGCGTTTGTAAATATTTTCTTCTATTCTGTCAGTTGCCATTTCACTATGTTGATTGTTTCCTTTGCTGTGCAGAATCTTTCTAGATTGATGCAGTCTTACTTGTTTTGCTTTTGTTGCCTTGGCTTTTGGTGTCTTATCCCAAAAGTCATTGCTCTGACCAATGTCAAGAAGCTTTTATTCCTTTTTTCTTTGGTAGTTTTATGGTTTCAGCTCTTACAGTAAGTCTTTAATTCATTTTGAGTTGACTTCTGCATGTGGTGTGAGATAAGGGACAAATTTCTTTCTTCTGCATGTGGATATCCAGTTTGCCCACCACCATTTATTGAAGAGAGTATCTTTTGCCCATTATATGTTCTTGGCACACTGGTTGAAGATAAGTTGACCATAAATGTGTGGGCTTGTTTCTGGGCTCTCTATTCTGTTCCATTGGTCTGTATGTCTGTCTGTATGCCAATGCTATACCATTTTGATTACTGTTGTTTTGTAATATATTTTGAAATAAGCAAATGTGGTACCTCTAGCTTTGTTTTTTTCTTCTTCTTGATCAAGATTTCTTTTTTTTTTTTTTTTTTTTTGAGACGGAGTCTAGTTCTGTCGCCCAGGCTGGAGTGCAGTGGCGTGATCTCGGCTCACTGCAAGCTCCACCTCCCAGGTTCACGCCATTCTGCTGGCTCAGCCTCCTGAGTAGCTGGGACTACAGGCGCCCACCACCGCGCCCGGCTAATTTTTTGTATTTTTAGTAGAGACGGGGTTTCACTGTGATCTCGA